>NC_141704.1:24455375-24832875 GCF_971803275.1 Cyanistes caeruleus | reverse complement strand
AACCTGTCGTTTCCTATACAGCACTCTGCAATGTTATACTTCGCAGTATTTTTTTCCCTAAGTCTTCTCAGAGGCCAAAGCTTCAATATACTTATGAAGAATATTCAATAAAAGAGAATTTGAGTGTTGTTGAGAGCTAAGTTCTGCTTCACAGATGTGACCTGTGTTGTGGAACTGTGTTGCATCATACTCCAGGGTTAAATTAAAGTTGGCCTTCCTCCTCACAGTTGCCAGTTCAGGTGATTCTATCGCAGGGATTTTATTATATGTCTAATGATGTTTCATATTTTTCTTAATCCTGGCTCCCGAAGTCATACAATTCACTGGGGCTTGATGTTTTCATTAAAAGAAAAGAAGTTTCTAGTCCTTATAAAATAAAAGGCAGTATGAAGACTACAAGCCTGAGAATACCCTCTTAGTTGGATGAATGAAAGGAAGCCTCATATAGTTTTTATTTATTATTTACATCCCATTGATTTTAAGCCTAGATTATGAGTCTGGATGTCTAACTGATGATTTCTGAACTTCTATAATCTTTCTGTAATCTTTCTGTTCATCTGTAATAATTTACAGTATGGCAAATTCTTCTATGTTTTTTCATCACTCACAAAGAATTGTATATTTATATATCTATCTATATCTATATCTATATCTATATCTATATCTATATCTATATCTATATCTATATCTATATCTATATCATCTATATCATCTATATCATCTATATCAATCTATCTATCTATCTATCTATCTATCTATCTAATTTTGGATATATGGATATATAAAATATAAGACCAGAGAACCTAAGTATCTGTGGGCTAGTATGGACTGGACATACACACAAAGAGAAAGTCTCAGAAAAATAAGGACTCTTTTCAAATATTACTGCTCATAATCAGGGCTTCCCACCTCATGATCATAGAGAAGTTATTATATGAGACTTCAGAAATATTCTGTTGAGTGAGGGAATTAATATGAAAAATCCTCTAAGACAAAAAACTGGTGTCATCCCTTATCTACCCTTGTAGAATTTCAACTGGAAAAAATCAGTTGAAAGATAACAGAAGATCTCAAGAAGTACAGTGTTGACTACTTTGATGTTTCCTAGTTATTTCTTTTCAAATGTTCAAATGAAAACAAAGTAGAGAAACACCATTAAAAAACTATGTTTATGATTGTAGAAATCCCCATGATGGGGATTTCTACATAGAAATCCTGACCCAGGATCAGAAAATCTGACCCAGCACCAGAAAGATCAAGGACTATGGCTACATCAGTGTTGGCTGAAGCCAGCTGCCAACTTTATCAGCTTTGGCCACTGACAGAAATTTCAGCCAGTGGTGTAACAATTGTACACTCCTGCCATACATTACACTTAGGCTATCTCCTTAAACCAGGATTATTTAATCCAGTCTTGTCCTATTGCACTTGTCCCCTTACTGCTCTTTCTCCTTTTAGGTCATGTTATCTATGCATTACACCTTTGTGTTGCGTCTAACTCTTCCTTCTTTGGTGAGGAGCATGTTGCTCAGGCACCCCAGATAATTTTTCCTCATATTTGGCTGCTGTAACAAAGATATTTCACTCATAAAGTACACACTAGCTGTCACTTGTATCCAGCACTGTATTCCTCTGTGGAGGACATGTCACCCATGATAGCTAAGCCAGCTGTCACTCAGGCACAGAACTTCCAACCGTATATCTAGGGCATGTCACTCATACACTTCAGCTGTCCCTTACCCCAGATGTCCTTTAAATCCAGCACACCGTTCTACATGTATGTGTTCATTACAGCTGTCCCTTTTCCCTATCGCTTTCCTCTCCTGTTTAGTAAATGTCATTCAATTGTTCACTCCATTTGTCTTCTTCACTAAGTAATCCCTTTTCTGTCTATATACTATGTCACTTAAAAACTCTATTCTACTTGTATCTTATGGCTGCCTGTTGTACCTAGGTACTTCGTGGTAAGTTTTCAAGAGTCATTTAGAGGCTTTAATAAGTCTCCAAGCATACGGTTTAATACTTATCATTAGCACTCAAAATTCCTTCAATTTATCAAGTGTCTATGACAGGCAAAGTTTTCTCCAGTAAAGTCTTTTAGGTATCCAACTTTCAATAGGTGTATACGAGCAAAATGTCTCATGCCTAGTCAGTGCTGAATTTCTTGAAGCTCCAATTCATACTTAGGTTCACAAAAGACTCACAAATCACATGTTCCTCCACGTTTTTGCTTGACAGATCCATCACAATAATCATTTGCAGAGCATGCCCATCCATCAAAAGGCAGAGAGATTCTCCTTCCCCTTCAATGAGGTACTGAAAAGTATAGGTTCAAATCAGGAATGTATTAAATTCTTCTTCCTTCTTTATCTTCTTCCAGTTGCGGTTCAACGTGAGATCTTTTCTGCAGTGGAAGAGTACGCTAACCAAAGGATAATAATCACTTCTTAATTATTCTCTCTTCTTTAATCCCTCATCTTGGTATTTTCGATATATCAGCAGCTACCCATGAAAGGGTGAGATGTGAACCTCTGACTAGCAGATAGACTTGTGGCTATATGTCTGTTTATGACTATATTTCATGAAGAATATAAACACAGATGAAAGAAGGTTTTGAGAAGAAGTGTCTTGGTCAGATGCCCTCATCAAGAAGAGATGCATGCATTTGATCAGTGTTCTTTAACTCTCTGAAAAAGAAATTGCACCTCAAACATCTTATATAAGGGGAAAAATCCCTTCAGGTGTATTATTCTCTCTTAGATTTCTATCATCTGTCTTCTGGTTCAGTTTTCTTCCATTGAGATATAGTGTACTGTGGGGTGGTGAATAAGGAGAGGAAACTGGCTGGAAGTTTGTTTTAAAATCAGAAGTCATAGTGTTAAGTTCTTTTTGACAGTTTGACTCTTTACCTGTGGTGTGAAATGCATACCAAGAGGAAGGCAGGAGATAAAGACTAGTGGTTTGGTGCACCATAATTTCTAATAACTTCAGCTTCTTTGCTAATGAACCACTGAATCTTTAGCTTTATGTTTGTCTGTCCACAATTCATTTGAGCTGTGACTGTGGATTAGATTTTCTGTTTACCAGATTGGAGCTTCTTTTAGGTACTTGCATGATATCCTAAACTTCAACACCCTTGTGCAAACCCTCATTCCTGAAGCCTTGATTTCTCTAATTTTTTCAAATGTCTTCTCTCATCCCTTTTCTTCAAGTTTTTTTTAACTTCCTTGGGTGCTCTTTAAAAAAAAAAAAATACAAAAATTCTTCATTGAAATTCTGGGCAGAAATTGCAGGGTTTTGACAAGATACTGCAGAGTGACCTCTGAGGGAATATGCATCAAACTCTCTTACGCTGTCCACAGCTGGGCTCAGCTGCCCTGAAACAAGTGTTAGCACTCCACCATGTGGCAAAAATTCAGCAAGTCACAGAAGCACATGGCTCCTCTGCTAAAAACAGGTTTCAAAAGTACCATATGCTGCTGTGGGGAAGAAGAAATAGAGAAGATACATTGAAGGAGACGTTGGAGGCATAGCTCAAGATGCAATCTTCGAAGGAGGAGCTCTGTGTTAGAGGAGGTCACCTCTGAGGGACAAAGACTCACAGGAAACTCATTGCAGAGAAACCTCTGAGAAGCTGTAGCCCATGGTAAACCTTTCTGGAGCAGAGGAAGACCCGAGGATCTGAAATTAACCATCACACATTGTTCCCAAACACTTCTGCCCCTCAACACCTCACCAAAGGAACTGGGATAGACTTAGTGGACCATACAAAGAAAAAAGATGATCTGAGGCTGGTAAGGGAGGAGTAGGGCTGTTTGACTGAAGGTGAAAAGACAGGGAAGATGTTTACCTACTATACAATTAAAGGGATGCCTACTAAATTCAATAATGCAAAGGTTGTGCTTCTGGTCAATAAGTTTAATTAATTAATTTAACGAGTGTTGATATTTAATTAATTAATTAATTAATTCATTAAAATGCTGAGAGTCAGGACCATTTTGCCTGTGACAAAGACTAATAATATATTTATATGGTAAAGGCAAATCCACAGTAAGAGGACAATAAAGGTCAATTTTCCCCTTTTTATGGGAAGGAGTATTCTTCTAAATGAAATATGTGATCACTTTATAAGAAGTTATCAAGACATTTAGTGCAGAGAAGACTTGGGTTCCTCTAGGCTATTTGCAGTCACAGAATATTATAGGCTCAAAAATAATTGTTAAAAAACCTACATGCCCTGTTAGACAGTTATAAATATCCTATATCAGTAGGATGGGGTCTTGTGAAATATTTTGATAAATGCAGATGTTTATGTTCTTGGTGAAATGAAATGTTCCCTTGATTGCTTCTTGAACCTAAACACCTAAACCTTTTGTAGTGGGACTCATGGAAGTCTATGAGCTTTTACATTGCTGAAACTACTTTTGAGGATTTGAGTCTAGATTATTAGTTCATAGGTCTGATTTTTCCAAGATCAAGTCCTGCCATCTAGAAGCCAATGCCTCTTCTAATAAGGCTTTAGTTTGACATCTGAAGCAAGGAAAAATCTTTATACTTGCTTATTCTGCTTATAGCTGAATGTGTCTCTTCATGAATAAATCTTCATTTATAACAGCACAAAATCTTATCCTAGAAAAATTGCTTCAAGATTTTCCAGTGAAAGCCCTTTCTGTATAATCAGGTTCCAAAAATTCCTCAGTGAAACACCTAAGATCTGGGTGGTGTCATGCCTCTTAACATCCTCATAAATGGATAACATCAGAATTATTTCACTGAATGTGTTTATAGTGAATAAGGTCGTCTACACCTGGGGCGGGCTCTCAGAGGTGCTGACAACACTATTGAAGCTGATTGCCTCAAAAGCAAATACACATGGTTTTAGTTTATGTCTGCCTGTAACTTACTAAATGTATTTACAGGCTTGGTCTTGCAACCTGCTATGTGAATACAATTGCATCCATGTGTGGACCATGGCAAAGAAGAGAAGACAGATGATCTTCCTTACATGGACTTTCCCCAAATATGCACAAAGCAATTAAAAATGAAAAAACATTGTCCCCATACTTGTCTCCTCATACTGAAGGTCATTGCACTGTCTGCTGTTGATCTGCAGAGGTTGTGATCTTCATCTGGCCGTTCTTTGCAGAGGGAGCATACATGTCTCACAGTGGTTTCTGCTGTATTCCTTTGTAGATTCCATTGGTCACCACCAGAGATGACTACCTTCCTTGAAGACTGAAACCAGCAGTGAGCTCCATTTGTGTCAGGAGCAGCTAAGATAGCTCTTACAAACAAATTAAAAGGCTTGGTCATTGTCCCAGAGTTTCTACCTTGGTTCAGAGCTTTTTCCTAAAGAGAACACCCTTTTCTTGACTGTAATCCTTCTCTATCTGGAATGAGTATCAAATGAATGATCTAGCCACATACAACTTTCACAATGAGCATGAGCCTGTTGAGAGGGGTTGTTTCCTCCTTGGTATTTTACCAAGAACAACAAGGCCTTTGTCCTGACTGGGGCTAAATAGTTCAAAGGATAAAAGCAGTCATGAGCTTAGTTAATACTAATAAAAATATGCAGATTCTGATTGTAGGGCCAGTACTTGACCCTGAAAGTTGCAGTTCACTGACTTGAACATCTTTGATGATTATATCTCTTAATGTGCCCTGTAATAATTTCACTGCTTACGAACCACTATTGCACAAAATTAAGATGCATCTGAACATTTAAAAATGGTGCACCTGAATATTTTAAGGAACTATCCAAAGGACTTTTTGAACTTTTGCAGATAATGTTAATCAAGCTAGGGATTCAGAGACTAAAAATAACCCTATATGGCAGGAAGAAAGAACGGGGAAAAATCTGGCCAATTAATTTTTCATGGATTCTAGGCATAATATTCAGGCATACAAGGGAATCAATATGCGAATATTTAGGGGGATTCCAATTAATAATTAAAAGTAAGCTTATTAAAAATAGTCAATGCTTTAAAAAAATCTAATCACTTTCTATGTTGTAATTACTGACCCAGATCTCACCACTTATCCATGCAGATGGAGTCTTAGGTCCATATGGAATGGTGGTGGAGTCCAAGGGGCTCTGCATGAACAAAGGGTTTGGTCAACATGGAGCAAATTGTAGGAATGAAGCCTGCATAGATAGAATAGAGTACCATGGACAGTGGGCTAAAATAAGACATTATACAAAGTGCTACCTAGTACAGATTTGCTGACTTGGAGATAAATACTCATTAATAGTGATAGATTTCAAATAGGTTGACAAAAGGGAGAAGAAAGTAATTACTAGGGTAAGGCTTCTCAGGGGAGAGCATTATCTAGGAGTGTCAGGCAGCATCACTGTGGTCACTACCAGAATCCATCTTATTTCTAATGACAACTTTGTTATCTCAGCCATGGAAAGTACAGGAGATTCACTAATTGTGCTTGGGCACCAAAGGCAAAATTTTAAAGAGATTAAAGAGAGTAGTCATGTCCATTATGCAGATACAAAAGATATTTCCAAAGCTACAGGTGACATGCCAACAAATCCTTCTCCCTTGCAACCACTATTGCAGTACCAAAGTACATATAATTACTCTTCTGCCAAGAGGATTTTCAAAGTATCAGTTCTGTGTTTCTATGTTCAGACAAAGTAATGATGCTGGCTAAAATTTGCTTGATCCTCTATTTGAAATACAGGAAACTAAGTAGGATTTTTTAAAATACAGGATAAAATGTCCTTTTGGACCTAATATCGAGGATATGCTCTGACTCTGCTTGCAACCTGGTGTCTCTCACATTCCCAAGGAGATGACTAGGTACTGGAATACAGATATGTTGGAGAGTACAACACCTATTAAAAAACAAGTTATTGGCTCTTGGCAATAAAAGACAAGCATGAGAGGATTATCAGGTTTCTGAAGCACAGATATGAAAAAAGAGATAAGCATCTGAAGTGCAAGTTTTGAAGAATTTAGGCATTTACACTAAAAGTGAGAACTATTAAAAATTTTACCTCTGAAAATTACCAAACCTCTATGTTTGAGTCAGAAAGTCTATGTTTATAGGGTAAGTATTATAATTTTCCACTTTTAGAGTTGAGATCAGCTTGGGCAGACTAAATATAAAGATCCAGAATGCTGATCTAAAATTCAAAACTAATGAATAAATAACAAATTTATTTATTTATTTATTTAGTCCTAAAATGTTCTTGTCATCCAAATTCAGATAAATACTTGAAAATGTTTTAGCATAAGAAACAGCAGTGACTATATAAATTTCCTATGAAAATTATGAATGGTGCAAGGGAGGCGAGAAGAGAAAAAGCTCTAAATGATATTATAAGCACAAGTAAGATTGCATATAATTCTAATGGTTGTACTAACATCTGTAGTCCTGCTCTCACAAGAAATTGCTAAGTTTACAATTCAATGGAAAACTGCCTTTGGGAAAACAAGGGAACTTAAGGCTCTGACTGCCAATCTCACATAAATTCTGGGGTCAGTATTTAAACTGAGAAGGTGGGTGACGCTCTAGATACAACCACATTTCCTATTAGCTGGCCTAGTTTTGGACCCTTGCTGTTTCTTGATCCTTGTCTCCTTCAGCAGTTCTGTAGTTGTGGATATTTATTGTGTCTGACTGTAAAGTCAAGCACCAAGTGTAGACTTAGGAAATCACTTCATAAAGGATAGGTATGGAATGGGTGCTCAGCACTATGCCCAAGAGAAGGAGCATGCAATAGAACATGACCGAATAGTTGCAGCAGAAATAATAATAAAGCCACAACTGACACTAGTAGTTCTCACTAAAGTTTAAAACTCTTCAAATTACTTTATGAATTGAGCCAGTTAAACTCATAGGTGAATAGTAACTATGGCTTACTCAAGTCATATGATAAGTTTTTTAAGAATGGATTTGTGTTTGATATTTTTTGTCCATTTTCACATCCCTTTGTGCATCTGGGGTAGGTATTGCTCCAAAGTGACAGCTGTAAAGATACAGAGTATGTCGCCTTGAAAATAAAGCAATCTGATAATGTTTTCATAGTTTTAGTTACTTTCCCATGAAAGTCCTATAAACATAAGTTGTTTATCACATTCCTGCTAACATCTTTTGATGGACATTCCTCATGACCAGTGTGCTTGGGAAGGTGGTAACTTAATTATCCAATCCCTGGTCATTGTTGAGAATCTATAAATACTGGAGTCAGAGAATAAAGGGACAGTTTTTTGTTCTGGCATTGAGAGTGTTCGTGTGAATCGTTTCATGTCCTTTAGCGACAAGAGTGAAGCCATGTAGAGAGTATGGGCCATAGGAGTATTGAGTTTGTAAGGCTCTATAACTCCATGTCCAAGTGCTATCCAGCTGTGTGAAGAGCTAGATCAACAAAGCTGCACATATCCTATTGCTGCCTGTGAAGGAAGACACTTCTAAATGTAGAGAAGCTTCTAGGCTGCTGAAAGAACAGAGGGGCCCTCTGGGGTTGTTTCAGGTCTGACATGTACCCAAAGACCATTGCAGATGTCACTTTTGGGCAACTGTCTGTTTATTATTCAGAGTAAAATCCTCACAGGAGACTGATGTTCCACATTGCAGTTGTTAGTTTTTTAAGTACTCTGTTACATATACTGAAATACTGGGCTCCAAGTTAAGGATCAAGAGCTTTAATGGAAACTTGTGCTGAAAACACTGTAGTCAGCATGCTGGGCAGACAGACCTATGCAAAAATTAAATGGAAAGTGCATGCCAGAATGTAAGTTCCTCTAAGTATATCCAGCATCCAGTCCTTGAATCCAGGAAGAAATTTACAGGTCATAGCTTCAGCAGCTTGAGCCTGAAGTGCTAAACCTTAGCAAGCAACCTGAGAATACAACCTGAAGTTAGGTATCTGCAGTGGCAGTTAGTGCCAGTGTCCTTTTGTGTGTCTAGCTCCGAGTCCCTGAGCATTAATCCAAAATCAGGTCTTGAGTTACTTTCATTAGCCAGTCTAGCTCCAAATATGCTCCAAAAATTTTCAGCAATCCTATTTGTCATGCAGTGCAGACATTTGGGCTGTTGAGCTCTGTTTTGGTTTCCACCATGAAAAAAATGATTTCCACACAAAACGGGGGACTGTATATACTTGCAGTCAGGGTTTATGTTATATATATATATAACACACCCAAAGTTGGACACTAATGGCAGAAGGTGAGAGAGAATCAGGTTCAAAATAGAATTGCTCAACCTCTTTACAAAGCACACACCTCTTCCATTTCTTGTATTAATTAGAGTGATGCAAGTGGGGCATGAACTGGGGAGCTGGAAGAGACATGATATCAAACAGGAGCAAATGGTTGACATCTGTTCCAAATGTCAGCACAACAGAGAAAATGTGGGGGCGAAGTTTCCTTTGAGGGGAGAGTCAACATAATTATCAATCAAAAGAGACTACAAAAAATAGGGTAGATGACTGCTATCTGAAAAATAGCAAATCCAAAAAAGAACAAGGGTGACAAATATACACAAGAAGCATCACAAGAAATAATAAATAGCTTGATTGCAAATAGATTTGTGTCTTGTGGTTGACTGATAATTCTTAACTGAATTATACTAGATTGCAGAATAAACTCATGCCCTTTTACATTTTTACAGCATAGAGAATCCACAGGGAACAGCTGCAGTTAAGAAAATTAGGCATTGGCAAAACTTCGTTTAGGGATTTTGCATTACCAAATATAAGGGAAACTGTGTGAGACAGAGACCACCAATGCAAACTAGACTCTCTAGTGTCTAATAAAACTGTACTTAAATCTTACTTTAAAGCTCCCTTCTTTCTAAAGATGAAGTTAGTAAATTTCTCCATCTTTTCTACCCAATCACATGTTTTCATCAATCTTAAAGAAATAACATACTTATCATGATCCTACTCCTCTCTCAAATGTGTCTGAAACTAAAATTGCCAGCAGATTAGAGAATTACTGGAGAGGAGCAGACAGACAAAGGAGTGCAGACATGTGGAACCTGATTGAATAATATCCATTCCTCAGAAATACAAGTAAAAAAAACTAGACTCAAATTACCATAATCTATGGACAGATTTACCTGTTTGCAACTTTCTGGAAACCACTTAAGGATTGAAAGGAGTATTATATAAATACTGTCTAGGTATTCCCTCTCTCTGTGGTCTTTCAGATAAGGATTAGCCTGAGAGATGGAATGTTAGCTCTACTGAGATTCAAAATTATTTAATCTTTTTTTCAAAAGGTTGAAAGGTGTATTGGGTTTGCATGGCAATATTTTGGTAGTACAGGGGCTATAAGGATAGGTCTGTGAGAGGCTGCCAGAGGCTTTCCACAAGTCTGATGGAGTCAATGCCAGCCACCTCCAAGACAGACCCACCACTGGCCAAGGCTAAACCCAGCAGTGACAGTGCTGGGATAATGCAGTTAAAAAAGATGAGGG
The DNA here is from genome assembly GCF_971803275.1 of Cyanistes caeruleus. NCBI lineage: Eukaryota > Metazoa > Chordata > Aves > Passeriformes > Paridae > Cyanistes > Cyanistes caeruleus. Next base: position 24,822,435 of record NC_141704.1, on the reverse strand, counting down.
GGGGAAAAGCTGCTCAGAAAGAGCAGGGAGGGGAGGAGTGAGTGAGACTATGTGAGAAAAAACTTTTCAGATCAGTGGAAAAGGAGGGAGAGGAGGTTTACCAGGCAGCCCATGGTGAAGACCCTGACAAAACAGGTTCTCCCCTTGGACATCCATGGTGGAGCAGAGCCTGTGGATGAGCCCATGATGGAACAGGTGGATCCATGAAGAAAGCTGTGATCCTATCAGAAGCCCACTGGAGCAGGCTCTTGGCAGGACCTGTGCCCCCATGGAGGAACCCACACTGGAGTAGTTGGTTACTGAAGGACTGCACCCTGTGGAAGGAACCCATACTGGAGCAGTTCATGTAAAACTACAAATTCATGAAGGACTGTCTCTCAGGGGAGAAACAGTAGGGGAAGGGTGTGAAGAGTTCTTCCCCTGAGGAGGAAGCAATGGTGGATACAATGTGTGATGAACAGGCTGCCACTCCTGCTCCTGGTCCCCCTGTGCTGCTGGGGGGTGAGGTGGTAGAGAACATTGGAAGTGAAACCGAGCTTCAGCAGGAGGGAGGGGTGGGGAGGAGGTGTTTCATGTTTTTATTTCTTATCATCCTGCTCTGATTTGATTGGTAAAATTTCAATTTATTTTACCAATCAAATCTACTTTGCCCATTTTTACAAGAGTGATTTTACAATGAGTGATGTCTTCCTTATTCTGACCCATGAGCATTTTGCTGTATTTTCTCTCCCTTGTCCATTTGAGGAGGGGAGTAAAAGAGGGGCTTTGGTGGGAACTTGTCATCTAGCCAGAGTCAACTCAACACAAGAGTAAATTTCACCGAATTTTTTATATATAAGCCACTAAATTTACAAGTGAAATGCAAAAAAATGGCAGTAAAAAAAAAAGAGCTCCACACTGGACAAAAAAAGATGTATGCGAAGAGATGAGGCATCTAAATTTATATACTTAAGAATAGGAAAGATTAATGCAGGACATGATATGAGTCTATAAATACCTTCAAAGAAAAATTATAAAGAAGGGATGTAAGTAGCCACAACCTAGAGAAATAAGAAGGATAAAGAAAATGACCCAAAAATAAGACTGAATATGTTTAGCAGAATATTAGTAGAAGGCTGTGATCTGTAAAAGAAAAGTTGGATTGCGTTTGAGATTCTGCAAGCAGAGATTATCTAAGGAACCAGGAAAACAAAATATATTCATGTATGAAATGGCCTTGTGACACAGGAGCAAGGAGAAAGACAGAGCTAAGAAGGCAATGAGACTTGGTGGCTCCTAGCAATGAAGTTAAAAATCTATGTCAAACTGTGGAGTGTGTTCAATAGAGCTAAATATTAGACATGATTTTTTCAGCATAAATTCATTGTTTGGAGCTAGAAATGTATTCATTGTTATGATATAGCCAGGGTAAATTGCTTCCAGTTTCAGGAAGAGAACCTGCCTAGAAGAATATTATTCCTGTAATCATTTACTATAACATAGAATAGATACTCTAGTTTCTGAAATAAGTTCCCTCAGCTATCATAGGAAAAAAAAATCAAAACCAACAAACCTCAAACAGAAAAGCAAAACAGAACTAGTTGTTCTGACTGACTGTAGGATACAGTCAGTAGCACTTTTGTTTGGAAAAGCAGATATTTTTTAGCAGCCTGGCCATGTCAGAAAATATCAGAAGGGTCAGACTAGTATCAAATAAGGCATGCTTGGAAGACCTCAGCATTCAAGTGGGAAGACTGAAATGTTCTTACACCAAGCTAATGAGGCAAAAGTAAACTGTAGCTTAAAAACCATTAGTTTCCTCTAACTTCCGATGTGTAAATCTTGGTTCACTCCTAGACCATATATGCTGATTCATTTTCATTTGAATGGAATTAAATTCACATGCTTCAAAGCCAACCCATGATGCCAAACAAAGTATGCTGTGTTAAGATAACTCTCAGATTATATTCGACAAAGCACTCTCATTTAGGACTAAAAGACTTGTGTAGCCACAGCCTAAGTATCTCTCTAACATATTGAACTTTTAGGCAGGTTAGCACTGGGATATATCATGTTGAATAAGGTAGACCAACACTCAGAGGAGAGGCAGGAGCTTCCCAGTTGCAGAGCAGAGTGGCCTATGCATGCCCACTGGAGAGACACTGGAATCTAGGGAGCTTTGAAACACTGAAGGAAGCACCTGGTGAATTTAGATATCTGTGAATTACTAAGAAAGGGTTTATTTTGGTGGTTTTGTTTTTTCAGATGCAGATTTGATTGTGCATTTTTCTTTCACTGGCACTGTAGGTGTTAGATATAATCTCTGCATGTGAAGTTTAGCTTCACAATTAATTTTATTCACATATTTCAGGGTGGTTTATACAGTTTCTTTATTATTTTATAATCTAAGAGATACTTAAAAATTCTTTTAAAATCTTTATGGTTTTCCTAAAACTGACTTGAAAGCTTTGTTTTAAATAACATTTCTTTTCCAGAACTGGTTTGATCAAAGAATGTTTCTGCCCCATCCCTGAAAAAGCACACTACATGACAGTCACTCATGCAGATGCACATAAACTTAGAAATTTTCATGTATATTCGTATTTATTGTTAAGCCTTTGACAAGTCTGTCTCCTTCCAACTAATTAGTAAGAGCACTACAGCCATGTCACACTCTCAAGCTTGTTGTTGATGGTAGAAACAATAAAAAAGACCTGATTGAGGCAGTCTGTAGTTCTATGATTTAGAAAGGTTACAGCTGAATTCATTCAACTATATAACTCAGTGAATTCAAAGTTTAAGTATGAAGGGTTTCTATCTTTGGCCAAATATTTATCATTTTATGTTGTTATAAGTTCTTGAAGGTGTAGAACTAAGCTACTAACAGATTAGAATAAATTCCTGAATTAGGCACATCCCGTATGAATGTTTTTGGTCTCAAATGTATATTTAAATGTATATCTAAGAGCAGCCACTCCTATCTGTGATATCCCTATAGCACACTACCTTTACCCCAGCAACTGCCAGTGTCCTCCTCAGGGCCAAATTGTTATGTCAGACTATCTCGATCTTCTAAACCTTTTGTATCTCCACCCCACACTGAAAAATTTTTGGATGGAAAATTTTTATTGAGAAAAAATTTATGGAGAATAGACAAGAAGTTATTTTATGGCAACCAGAGGCTTCTGTAATTATAGACTAAAAAAATAGGTCTGTACTCTTACACAAGAGGTATCTGAAGTGTTTTTCTCTGAGAAGCCTGTGAAAATAAAAAAAATCATTCTTCTTCCTGGGAATATTTTGTAATATTTTAGAACATTTATTTCAGTGCAGAAGTCCCTCAGAACAAGCAATGGTCTTGCAGTTGGAGTAAAGAAAGTTGCCATCTGGGTTTCATTTGTAGCTGTGCTGCTGACTTGCTTTGACACCCTGAACAAGGTATTTAACATTCCTATGTCTCAGCTGTAAATGAAAATTAATTACAGTTGTATCCTAAAGCTCCAGTCAAGATAAGGCCTAAACACACTGGCTACTGTACAAACAAGGTCTGACATTGTCCCTGCCCTGAAGAATCTAATTTGAAACTAGATGCAGCAAGCAGATCTGACACAAAAATAAAGAAGGGAATAGACAAGAGGAAGGTAATGAAAATAAGATAATGAGGTTACTTAGGGAGCCATCATAGAACTTGAATGTTCCAAAGCATTAATAAATTGATTAATTAATTATAATTAGTTTTCCCTAACTGCACCTCAACCTCTCCATCACAGGTTTTGTGTAGATGCCACTGCAGAAAAAAAATCCTGAAGTACCTAACAGAGAGTAGAGGTCAAAGACTTGGGGTTAAGTCTGACAGGTTAATCTATACATCAGAGTAATACAAAAAGAAATGCAGAGCTGATAAATTGAAATTCAACTGACATCCCTAGGGAGACAAAGGAATATGCAGGAAACCATGTAGAAGGGAATAACAGTTTTCAGTAATGTTTAAATTTTTTAAAATAAAACATTACATAGGTGCATTTGCTATTTTATGTTGATGCAAAAGTCATAATTGAATAGATGTCAGGTTGAACTTTTATATTTCACTTGTCAAATTGTGTGATTTTTCCCTTTTTCAATTAGCTGATAGTAAGTGAACATGTTGAAATAATAAGCAGCAGGTCATCAACAACTTGTGATTTTGGGGGTTTTTTCACATATCACTGCCATCTTTTTTCCTTGCTAGTGAAATGGAAGCCAAGGACTTTGACATCAGAATGAATTTCTCTTCTCCGTGTCTGTGCTCCACCTTCTATCTGAACAACATCTTCTGCTATAGGTCAGCTCATACTCTACAGAAATAATGTTTTCCTTCTGTTCCATTTGCTTATTTCAAAGATGATGTTTTTTCTCCCTGAATTACTGACTTGACTGATTGACTTCCACAATTTTTTAATATTCTCTTCTTCCCTCTAACTTCTTCCACCTCTGTCTTAGCTGGATTTGAGATGAGAAGATTATTTACTTTTCCCAGGCATATGAAACCAGCTATAGAACTTAATTATAATTATGCCTGCAGAGGGGACCATATAGCAGGCAGATAGGAAGAACAGAGGAGAAATCCATGCATACAGCAGTGCTGATTTCTTGTAGATAGCTGGAGAAACAAGGTGCTGCTCCTGCACACTGGTGAAATAGGAAAATCAGTAGAGAAAAGGAAAGGGCTTTCTCCACTCATCAATTACAAAACAGATATAGCAGAGCTTTCCCCCTTCACGGGCATAACTGCACAGCCAGACCTCTACTTATAAAGTCAGGTAGAGTACAATGATTGTCTATAGAAATGTAGATGGAACGGCTGACTTGAAAACAAGAATTCTCTTGCCTAAGAAATTATTTTTATTTGTATTTACTTGAGATTTTGAGGCAAAAACCAAATAAGGCCCCAATCAAACACACTCACAAATTTGGGGATAGTGAACTGTTTCAGGAAACCCAAAGCAGATTCCTAATCTCCTTGATTGCAGGCTTGAGGTTGGTCTGAATTTCTCTTTGGGAGCTACGTCCTGTATATACTTCTTCAGTCACATTTCAAAGTGGAATACATTTTGTTAAAGAAATTAGATTTTTAGTAAAAGCAATTTTTTTAAAATGGAAAAAAATCATGTTTTAATAACTTGTATCACTGTCCACCTAGAGTTGAAGCCAATGATAAAATTCTGCTTACTCCAAAATGGCAAGATATAAATTTTAGAATCTAGCATTTTGCTACCAAAAGGAAATACAGTTTTGAAATATCTCAAAGGATCCACTGGATGAAATACATTGACTGAGAATCAGGCCACATACACACAGAAATTTATTTTTCCAGTATCAGATATTTTTACTCATAGTCCAAACCTTTTAAACAGCAACTTAGATGTATTCTTTTCAACTTCCTGCTCGAGCTGTTATTATTCCTTTGAGTGTGTTTCCAGTTACATGGGGGAGAATTAGAGCTTTTACTTTTGAAAAAATCATTTAGCTACGTAAAAAAATATGTTTGTTGTTTTGCCTGAAATATGCAAGATTAGGATAAAATATTTTTTGAGACCTTAATGTCCTGCCACTAATAGGAAGTAGTTAAAAATACAAAAATTATATGAAATATAAGAAACTGCTTCAGTTGAAAAGAAACATTTCTTCCTTATGTTTTGCACACAGTTCTGCCATATTGCTGACTTTAATTAGCACAGAATTCTAGACTCTGCCCATTGGTTTATCAAATACCATAAAATGAAGTTTATTTAGCTTTCTAAACTAAGGAAAGCAAGGTAAAGCTAATTAAAATTTAACTAAAGTATGATTAATCATTCAGGCTCACTTTGTCAATGTGGCCCAGCTGATGACTGATGTCATCCTTCCCGAGCACTCCTGCCTTCTGCATTGTGGGTTTTTCAGTCCAACAATATGTGGTGTTTCCCACATACCCTTTTTAGTTCCACCAATATTTTCATTGCCTAGTTCAGAATGATAACTTAAGGAAGAAGGAAAAAAAAAAAAACACCAAAAAAAACCCCCAACCCAAATTTCCTAATTTCTTTTTTATTTTCTGGGTACTTTCCTCGGACATATTTTAATTTAGATTTCTTACTGTCTTTTAAATTTGACAGAATATACTCATAAAATTTGTTAGTAATTGTTTCATTTCCCAGCTTGGCATGTGTAGTTAACCTTGAAAGACTGATTGGATGTTGCCTACACTGAACCCAACCTTTGCTAGTACCTCAAAGGTCACAGAACCACTCTCACTGAATCTGTGCTTTTAAACATAAGGTTCTTTACATACTGGTTGCAATGCTTTTGCATTAATTAATCATTAAAACGATGTTAACTGGTGACTCATTGTTAGACTCCAATTTAAAAATCTCTCTGGCATGAAGTTCTCTGTATCTATAAATGAGAAATCTGAAAATCTTTTGGGCTAACAGAGTATTTGTAAAATACAGGCTTGTGTTGTTAATTGGAACAGTTTATGGAGGGGAAAGGTGCCTTTCTTCAGATTTCAGTTTGACAACACTATTAATAATAGTATTCTGTTCTTACATTATGGGAACATCCCAAGTCTCCACCTACAACAACAATCTTTATTTTTCTAACTGTTGCACAAAGAGAACTTTTTATTCAAAAACTATTTGGTCTACAGTGATTGCACAATAAGTAGTTATGAATATTATGAAAATAGTACAGCTCCCATCCTAAGACACAGTACTGCACACTACTAAAGTCGTAACATATTTTGGACTTGAAAAAATATTAGAATAGAATTAAAGCATTATAAGAGCAAAATATCTGTTGTTGATAATGTTCACATAATTTTTGAAAATAAAACTCATTGCCATGCAACTTAATGAATGAAAATTATTATTTCTATTCATATTGCTTATATATTGCTTATATTGGAGAACTTTTGATGTTTTACAATTTAGATGTGCTGAGTCCTATGATACCAAAAGAAATACAAATTTTAATCTGGACAATTTAACAATTAACAAAATGCTGAGAAAATACATGCAATATCTACAGACATATCTTAGAAATATTCAGGGCAGTAGTAACTGGTAACTTTTGCAGTCAAAAAGGTATTTTGAGTGGGAGCTTCACATCCACACATACATAATTACAGAACCAAGATTAAATTGACATTCAAATCAAGCATTTAAAATCAGTGAGATATCAGAACCAGTGCTACCAGGAAATTCTGTTCTAGCTCTTTATATGTGAAAATTTTAATATGGTCTAATTGTGAGTACATTTGTTTCTTCTGCTTAACTTTGCATTGGGTTATGAAGATAACTTCTTCCAACTCATGGCATAGATTTTGGCCACCAGGCTGAGAAGTAGCAGACATGGGTTATTATCCTTCAGGCAGATGGCTCTCTAGAGGAGGAAACAATGTACATTTGTCCTGTGGTTTGCAGCTGCTCAGAAGATAGCAATGAGGTGCTGAAATTTCTGCCCCACATGGGGAATGTTGATCTAAGTCTGAAAAAGTACATATAGACAGCTTAGTCAAACACATATAACTGGCAGATGTTTTTGAAATGTAGTATGAAGTGGTTTACATTTCAGTCTGTCATAAAAAAATGTAGGAGCTGCTCCAAACTCTGAGACTTTTTGTGACATCCCAGTTATCAGGTTTGTCAAATCATAGTGCTGGTTGCTGCCTACTTATGAGTGGAAAAGTATGAAACACTCATGTACAGTAAAGTTATTGTTATAAAAATATATTAGTAGCACTTGGTGGGCTAGACAAGAAGGAATTCTTTCTTCTCGTGCTACAGATCAAGGCACAAAAAAAGCCTGCAAAAAATTAATGGAATGTGGCATATACCCTTGCAATCACTAGCGATTAGCACAAAAATAAAAGTAATACATATAGTATTCTGTGTCAGAGAAGTGCTGGGATATTTATTAAGTTAAAATATTGAAAGTGCATTGATCATACACCACAGAGTTTAGGCCTGAGACCAGTCTTTACCACCACTCTTTTTGAAACCCGAAAGGGGTCATGACATGAAGAAGTCAAGACTTCCAAAGCCAGGAGTGTTGGTTATGGTGTAGGTATTCTCAGTAATGCTAACACCATCTAGGAGAGTGTTAGAAATAGGCTGTGGGACTCACCTGTCCTGATGTTGTTGTCACCAGAACAAGTCAACCAAATCATTCACAATGGAATCAATAGAAATTAAAGTTCTCTCAGAGTGCTGTTCTGCTGTCCTACATTAGGTGTGTGTAATAAGGCAATGGATAACAGCATAACAGTACCTGTTTCTTTCCTCTGATTGTGAATGGGTGTTTAAGCCATTAGTTCAGCTTCAGAGAAATTATGAGTAGGTGTTACAGCGCACCTGAAACACCCATGTGGAGGTAGCAGGAGTGAAACAATTCTGGCGGGAGTCCTATGGGTTCTAGAGGGGCAGCAGGAAGCTAGAAAAATCAGAGGAATTCTTAAATTGTCTTTAGAAAGGTTGTAGATGACAGTGCCTTGGGAGTCTAATCACTCAGCCGAAGGAGAGTCTTATCCATGATGTTTGCCGTCCATACAAATCCATACAAAGACTGGAAGCTATATCTTCATTGCTGCCATTGAGCCATAACTTTTTTTATCTGTAGGCTTAAGTTTTGTCTACTTAGCCCTTCTATAGGATATATAATTTAGTCCATAGAGAACCAGCATAGGTCTCTGGCAGCTGAAAAGGACTTTGGGCTGCTAGACTGGTAGAAAGCCCAAATGGCCATCCTTCATTTTGTACTGTCTCTGAGTATGGCAGCGTAGCAGGCTGATGTCATAAAGTAAATGTTTCATTCAGGTGACTCAGACAATGAGTACTTGTTTCACAAAAATGAGCAGGGCAGTTTATGTCAGTAAAACAAAAAATATGCAACATCAGGCACAGATGTCTTTGACTGCCAGCTAAATGAATCCACAAGGAAATGTAAATACAGAAGCCATTAAAGACTAGTCAAGGTATTTTTAGGTCTCTAAACAATAACACTGAGCAGATCAGTAACAGACACCTTCATAATTTTCAGTATCTGCAGAAACAAAGAACTTTTATTACATTTATTATCAGATAGAAGCATTCCTGTATTGGAATCCAAATACAGCAGAAACTTCCCTGCCCTGTGCAGTTATTTTGCTCATGAATAGGGGCTCTGTTTAAGATCAGCAGGGTACATACACCTAGAAGGACACTATGCTTCTGAAAGTTAACTAGGAAACTGTTGACTCAGATTTTACTGATGAACATCTCATGGCTTCAGGCTCCAAGAGTCTTCATTTACTGTTTTATTTTTTCTTCAGCAGACTTCATTTAATTTGTAATATATCCAAAGGGTTGGAGTGTCGTCAAGTATGACAGCACACATGTAATAAATAACGCAATATTACTGCTACCTTTAGCAAAAAAATTTTTTTGCTTGGAAAAAAAAAAGCATGAGTCCATTTCTTTAGGTTGGATATTTTAAATAGATATTGGTAGTAGTTGCAGTTATTCATTACAGAACAATCCTCCATTGCAACAAAATTACAGCCTTTGAAAATAAGTCTGAATTCTGTTTGAAAATAAATACATGAATACATTAAATTACAAATGAAACAATTTATAAAGGATACGAACAAGTCAGATCATTAACTCTACATGAAGATAAATTAATTGATATATATATATTTGCACATATATGAAAAATACTTAGTAAAATTATTCAATATAGTAAGGCAACATGGAGATCAGGTTGCCATGCCATCAAAGCTAAATTATTTGAGGATTTTATTTATTTTTCTTTATTGTTGAGGAAAACTGCAGAGCAATCCCTACATAGTCACTGAAGGTAAGTCTGAAGTACAGGGAGGTTAACAGAAAGATTTGTGTGGATTCTGGCTCTCTCTGTCTTTGAGGCACTGAAACTGCAGTGAGGCTCATCTGTAGACGAACCACCAAACTCCTGTGCTGTACAGACCCTCAACTCTCCTTCCAGAGAAAGGCCACAAGATTGGAAAAGTATAGGTCAGAAAGGCTCATTGTTGGATATGAGCCATTGCAGGATGACCATGACCAGTCACGTAAATTCTGACAGCCTGCATCTGGCATGAAGCTGGAAACCAGCACAACCTGGAACATCCTCCTATGGACCTCCAATCAAAATCCATCTTACCTCAGGCACTCCTGTATGTGTGTGTGCCCATGTCATGATGAAACAGTATTGTTCAGAATCACACTTGACAACTTGTTCAGCTCTTTTGGTTTTTCAGCTTTGATCTGACTAATCAGCCAGTGTAAATGAGTACTTCTCCACCAATTTGTCCTGACTCAGGATCCCGTGGCTTCACAAAATCTTAATGCCATTAGTACGACCTACATTTGTGGGTAAGGCTGTAAAATTAGGGCATTAATTTACAGCTGATGTTCTTTGAAAAATCACAGTCTACAACTTCCTTGTGAAGGGGAGGGACAGACACTGATCTCTTTTCTTTGGTGACCAGTGGCAGGACCTGAGGGAATGGCCTGAAGTTGTGTCGGGGGGGGTTATGTTGATATTAGAAAAAGGTTCTTCACCCAGTTTGTGTCCGAGCACTGGAGCAGGCTCCCCAGGGAAGTGGTCACGGCACCAAGGCTGCCAGAGTTCAAGAAGCATATGGACAATGCTCTGGACATGGTGTGACTTTTGAGGATGTTCTGTGCATGGACAGGAGTTGGACTCAATGATCCTTGGGGTCCCCTCCAGCTCAGCTAATTCTGTGATTCAGTATACTCTAATTTTAATTTGTAAAATAATCCCTTCATATGGCTGTTACAGTACATTTTTTCTTATATTAAAGATCAGATTAATAAATGACTTACTGTATTGTCAAACTATAAACGCATGACTATTCTTTTCAATCATTGAAAAAAATTACAAAGTTACCAAATTTGGATAGAATGCTTCCCTGATATACCTCCTCCAATATATCTCACCTAGCACTTTTGTTCTCTTTCAAAGAGAAGGAGACAAAAACAGGAAAAAAATAAGCAATGTTTTTATGCTTAAAAAAAACCCCTGATATGTTGGGTTGTGTTTCTATTTCTCAAAATCTCCAGCTTTTAAAAATTCAAAATCCTCGATTCTTTCCATTAATAGCATAAATTAAAACCGTAACTACCAAACAAGTAAAATTTGGGCCAAGATTATAAAGACGTTACACAGGAAGAAAAGCCAAAAGGCTGAACTGAGACTGTGACCCTTTCTGATTTTTCTTTAAAGATTTATTGGATATAAAGTTTCTAAATTTCTTTCACCTCTTGTGAAAAAGTGAGATACATTTCATTCTTTGAGAGAGCTATCCTAGGTGTCCATTAGTGCAGAGATGCTGTGAATTCATGTGCACATTGGTCAGTTGATCCTCCTGGTGGCCTTGGGGTACTCATACATGGGGCATCTATGTTGTATTAGAAGAAATTTATTGAAATTATAAAGCATGATGAGAAATATAACCGTATTTACAATATGCAAATATACGCTACATGTACATTAATATCCTTATATGCAAATATTATTTATTTAACACAATAGCCCCATGACTTACATGTGAAAGCCAGGACAAAAAACATTAACTTCTTTGAGGAAGTTAAATGTTAAGGTAAAATGCATCCACACACTTTGTGGGCTTTTTGCCCCCTGAAGTTTTATAAACTTAATAAAAACTAACAGATACATTTTTTTGTCTGTAAACAGCGAACTGTCTAAACTATCTAAACTAAACTATCTAAATTTCACTGAAACTGTATTTCAGGTTGTATTTTATTGATTGATACCAGGGTGTTCTCTGCATATTATTGACATTTTATATTGTCACATTTTCACTCTGACTGTTCAAGTAGTAGCACTCAGTAAAAGCAGAGAGGGATTCTGAGGTCAATGCTAGGTGTGAAGTCTGGCAGATAGGGCTTCACTTAAGTGAAGTGGTAGGCTCACAAACATTCCCCAGCATGTCATCCACCATTCTCATGAAATCTACCTAGATTTCTAAGCCAAAATCTGGAACAACTCTTGTCAATCTATCTATGCTAATTTTTATAGTATGCTCATTTCCACAGTATGTGTAGATTAAAGGTAAATTCCAGAGATGGATGATGAATGAGAAAGAAAAAAAACAGTCTTGACCCATCAGCTTTTCTTTTGCATAATGGAGAATGAGAATTTACTTTAAAGTAACAAGAAGAATGGATCAAAACTTTCTTTTTTTACTTCCTCTGATATTCATTTCTGTTTTTATCTTTCACAGCTTCATCTTCATTATATTATTGCTTAACTGCCTATTTTTAATATTGCATCCATAAGATATTCAGGATACTCAAGAAGCTTTATGTATCACCTTAACCTGATCTGAAAATTCTCAATATATTCATTTGACAGTGATACACATATGTTGAGCTACATGGCACGGGTGGATACCACGAGGTTGTTTGCAATGCTGTTTTTGGCTATAAATGGAGATTTGACCACTCTTGTTTAACCAGTCCTTTGTTGTTTCTCAGAACAGTTAACTTTTGTATCGTGAGCAGTTTCAACTCTGTTAATTATGCATTTTAGCGCATCTTCATTTGACTGTTTTACTCATTTGTTTGTCTCCAGTGAAGTGCAATATTTCTGTAGCCTCTTCAGATACTGACAAGGAGTGTAAAAACTTTAATGGTATTGTAGGTTTCCATTTTCAAATGTAGCACCTCGATATTATTATTTGTAATTGTGGCAGTGAACCGTTTAAATAAAATAAACTATAACAGCTTAGAAATACAGCTGAGAAATTCAAATTTATATCCTAGCCTTAACATTTGTCAAAGTAATTTGAGGTCATTATGGAGAAAATAATTCAAATCAATGTGAACAAAATAGTAGGCTACTAAGTATAAATCTGGGTTATTCAGTTAAAGTTTTCAGATACTTTTGATATATTTCCGCATTCTACATGGCTATTTAGACCACAGTGGAACTAAAGGGCTTGTTATTCTAGAATTCAGATACATGTCCCACAAGCACATTCAACAGTATAATATTTACATTTAAAACAGACTAAGAAAGTTCACAAGTTTGCAACTGTCCCAAATTTTACACTTTTTTTCTGCTAGCAACTTTTTCTAAAGTCATTTAAAGTTAAAATGTAAATTTCAAGCTAAATTCCCCTGTCCCTTAATTCTCCCTAGACAGATAGACAGCATTCACATGTAAGAAATTACTTCCACTCTGAAGTACTCTATTGCTATTGAAAGAATATTGCAGAAAGTAGATTTGTATATATCAAAATGGGAGAAATATTAAGCAGAACCACAGCAAGCAGGCATATTACATGCTTGTACTCTCATATAAGTATCTGTATAAAAATAACCCAAAGTTGATGAATGTCAACTGAAACTGCATATTCAAACTTCTGAAGCTTTTAAAACTGAAAAAAAAGATTCTATAAAAAAAACAGTGACAACATAAATTTTCTTTACATTTTTTCTATCACCTCAATCTTTAATTTTTAACTGAAAACACTGTAATTAGAATGGTCTGCTGTAAAAAAAAATCCACCTAAATAATAGACATTATTAAGGGAGATTTTCAGTTTCTCCTTTTTATACTTAGATACAACTTCTGCAAATGCCTGAGATAAATAGCAAAATCTTGCTTCTCTTTCCCTTTTCTTCCTTCTCCCTAGATACAAAATGCCTTTCTGTGTGTTCTTCTTGGGTTTCTGTTCCACTGATACTTTCTGTTGTGCCATGAACCAAACAGCAGAAGGAAATAAGTGAAGAATGAAGAAAAGAAAGCCAAGAAGAGAGGGAGAATAGTTTGGGGATAGTAAAATTCTATATTATATTACACTGGAATAGGCTTCCTAGAGAGGTGGTGAATGTCCCAAACCCATCAGTATTTAAGAGGCGTTTGGACAATGCACTCTGTAATATGTTTTAACTTTTTGTCATTCCTGAAGCGGTCAGGCAGTTGAACTAGATGATAATTGTAGATCTCTTCCAACTGAAAATATTCTATTCTGTCTTGAACAAAAGGGTTATTTATATCACTCACGGATAAGTAATTCTCCTATAAACGTGGTTTAAATGCAAGACTCTCTAAGTCCCAGACAGATTTCTAGCACTTAAAAGCTGGCTGATCCTCATCCTAGGCTTTCTATGCATTGCCATTGCCCTTGAAGGAGCAGGATCTGCTCTGCAGGGCCACTGACTGTCCAAGCAGCCAATTTGTGAAAAGTGGTTAAAAAGAATCTCCAAAAGCTCAGTTGTATTTGCTGGGAAAGTTTGCATTTTGTTCATAGAGCAGTGAATTTGCTAGGCAGAGTTTTAATGAAGGTCAAGGAAAGGGCCTGGAAACAGGGTTTATGAAAGTGTTGTAAGATTCATTATTGTCATTGTGCGGAAAAGGATAATTTTCCTAAGAGAAATGGTGACATATACATAATAAAGTCCCTGTCCCTGTCATGACAGCTCAAGAGCATGCCATCGTTACCACCTATGTCACACTGCAGGTGTGCCTGCCATATGGGTGACAGCCGCTGACTTCTCTGATCAACACATAATTATCTCTGAATAAAAATGCACATCGGAGTAGCTGGACATAATGGATTGAGGACCCAGGGCAAAATGCTCTTTACTGCATCCCGCAGCACCACCTGGGGGTAGGAGGGGGCTGAGAGGAGCCACAGGAGCTGGGGCAACCTTGAGAAACCTGCAGCGACTGGGCCGCCCCGAGGTTATCGTGTTTATCCTTCCTGTCTTCTCTTGGATAGGGGAGGTCACTTGGTTAATGGCAGGATGCCCCTGATAGAAAAGGTCCTCCTGATCAGGGCTATTCTCCACTGATCTAACCATACATCTCTCTCACAGCATCTGGATAGTTTCCATTTGCAGAGTCCCCTTCCCCCATAAGATAATAAATATCATATCACAAGGATGGCAGTGCTCCTTCATGGAACACTGACTGTTTATTAGAGGCAAAAAGTTTAAGAGAAATGCTAACAATGTTCATTAATGGCCTGCATCCAGGTTTAATGAGGCATGTCAATATGCGAACTGGGCAACATCAGTGGCATAATAGTGGTGGTAAATGGGAGTAATTGTATCCAATTGTACGGCACAGCTTCCAGGAATGAGCCCGAACTGCCAACTGACAATGACAGAGCAATTATGGGAAGGCAAGCGAGCTGTGTCAAATTAGCACTTGGTGAGAACTCATTTTTCAGAGATGTGCTTGCTCTACAACACCACAAGTGATAGCTACTTTATTGTGAGTGATAGGAAGACCAGCACTTAGACTGATGTTCTGATTTGTCAATAGCTGTATTTGAAAGCTTAGTGTCACAAATATATAGAGATATTCAGGGAGAGAGGCACACTGCTCATGATCCGAAGGATAAGAACGTCGCTGAGAAGGTCATCTGTCAGTGTGAGCTGTCAAAGAGAGATCACACTCTATGAAAAGGGAACATTCAGCCGACTTAAGTAATTACCTTTGACTGAGATTTGAAGATGTCTTCTTTTGTTGGCCTACATTGACTGCATAATTTATAATTTACTGCAATCAGTGAAAGGCCAGGAATTGTAACTAAGAAAATCCTTATTTTATTCCTCATAATTACATTTCCTTTTTTCTCCCTTTAGTGCCTCAGAATGTAAAAATAGGATATTGATGAAATATTTTTCAGTAACTCACTCAAATCACCTTTATCTTTTAAGACATCATACCCAAACTGGGAAGTTTGGGGTTTTTCTTTGGTTTTGGGGGCCTTTGTTTGCAGTTATGAGTCATACCCTATGCCATCTTGCAAAGTACACTACATTCCTAATGTGGCTTTACATGCTTTGTAGGATTATCAATTGAAAAGGATAAAGGAATAATTCAATTTTTTTTTTCTGCAGAATAAGGAAAAAAAAAAAGTAATTGGTGTACTAAGCACTGAAATTGTAATCCACATCCTATTCAGAGACACAGATCAGTTTGATACAGTTTTCAGGACTGCAGAAAGATAAGTATTGTAGCAATATTTTAGGAACTTTGTGGATTAATAGAATTTTCATTGCTTGGTGTCTCACTGGATCAATGTTTGAAAAGTGATTTTTCAGCCTTTAATAATCTTAAATACAAAAGATAATATATGACCAATTGTGCTCTGGGGTATAACAAGTATTACATTTTTGGTTTTTATCTTAATAGGAAAAAAAAATCTACTTACATTTTATTAACTAAAAATATGGCATGAATTGTTATCAACATAGCTTTTGAATTTTTATTTTCCCGGGAAATAAGGAAATTTTGGAAACCTTTATTTGAGTTTCTTTAATCTATTTGCCATGGTGGGACGTTTGGTGTCTGAAACTTTCCAGTTCAGACAGGGAAATCTTAATTGGGATGGGTTGAATGATTAATGAATTGAAACAAAAAGAGACCAGGGATTAGCATGCCTTCTGGCCAAAACCTGTTGTTTAATTCCAGGTGTATTGATTAGCTGTATAGTTATTGACAAAAGAATTAATTTAAGTACTTTAAGTCAATGTTTCTTTAGTTAAAAACTTTACCTTTAGACCCAAGGAAATGCCAGTACAAAACTAGTCAATTAATATACTATCAAAGTACAGTCAGAGAAGAAAAGGCTTTATGTCTTCACATTTTAAATTTTAGGTAGGAATTTTTATGTCATGTTAATTTTCTAAGATTCATCAAGGAGCCGTATTTAAAATTTGTAATTGTGGGTTTAGTGATGTTTGCTAATTATTTTATGTTTCCTCTGAACTTTAAAGATTCTTCTAAAACATACTTTGTTTTCTTCGGTTTGAATTGCAGTACCTGACATTATTTAAAATTATATGCCTTGCTGATTCTGAAACACATTTTTAATCATTATTTTTTTATGTTTCAGAATTCTTTAGGCCATTCAATTTCCCCTATTGTTGAAAGCTGTTTAATTCACAATGTCTTGAGTACAGGCCCGTCATCTATTCTATAGTGACTATACCACTTAATAATGGAATAGTGCATCAAAGTGCCACTTAGGTCTCAAATTGTTATGTATGACTGTCAAAGCGGTG
Source organism: Cyanistes caeruleus (assembly GCF_971803275.1). Taxonomy (NCBI): domain Eukaryota; kingdom Metazoa; phylum Chordata; class Aves; order Passeriformes; family Paridae; genus Cyanistes; species Cyanistes caeruleus. The sequence continues at coordinate 24,805,369 of NC_141704.1, read as the reverse complement.
AAAAAAGCAAAAAGAGAAAAAAAAAAAAGAAAAAAAAAAGAGAAAAAAAACCCCCTTGATTTGTCTTTACTACTGGAACGTGAATTTGTCAGCCAGGTTTTGAAATCACAACAGCATTGCTTGCATCCCCAGCGAGATGTCGAAAACTTGACAGGTACATATTTTTTCAACTACAAGCACTTCTATAATGAAAACTAAATACACAAATCTTATTTTTTTTTTTTTTGCTCTTGACAGATAGTTGTTGCCAATGGGATTTAATGTTCAGGTTTGAGTTGTCAAGAGAAATAACCAATAAGCAATCCAAGTAGTCAGTATACAGATATTCAAAAGCAAAATGACTGGCTTATGTGATATACTGGGAAGATTTGAGTGTATAATTAACTAACTGAGGAACCAAGGACACTTAATCTTCCCTCTAATGGCAAGTTCAACCCATCACTGCCTCTCTCTGGGGGACAAACTGTAGCTTGTTTTCTGGTCACCAGGGCCTTTGGTTGTCATTTTGCTCTTTCTTATTCATCATATCCTTGAGTTCTGGCACTGTTTCTTTCATCATACTCAGACACAGTAAGAATTAACAAGATAAACTATGGTTCACTTCTGAAACTCTATTCATCATCCCATGTATTTTTAAACTGTGACTGTTTATCTGCCTGACAACTCTGTCACAAAATTATCTGCTGTTCTTTCAGAGCACAGAAAAAGAATATATGCATCCCTACATTTGTTGCCTGCATAAGCACAGGTTTACAGTGTGTACACTGGTAACCATCAACAATATCTTAACAAATGCTCTAAGACCAGTCATTTACCTCCAGGCTATCCACTCATTTATATGAGACTGCATGTGTGTGCATGCATGTGCAGTATTTATGTGTAGGGGAGTGAAAAAGCAGCCTGGTGCTGAGGGGAATGGCGTGTGGAGGAGGCCAAATATCTTTTGCATTGAGCACCTCCCCCTCCCAAACCCCCGTCTGGGCTCTCAGCAGTCAGGAGTGAGCCCAGAGTGGCAGGAAGTGCCAACAGAGAAATGCTGCTGAATTCAAGCTTTGCATTAGAGGTGACCAGATAGCTCTTGGTGTGAAAACCCTCTTGAACACTCCCCTGTGATCAAGTGGATCACACCCCGCCCCACCCCCCCCCCAAAAAAAAAATATCCATTTGCTTAAGAAGCTCTCTGCTCACAAAAAGACAATTAAAATGGCTGCTGGGAAGAATTGGAAAAAAAAAAAAAATAGGTTAAAATCAAGTAAAACAAAGTAGCTTTTGAGATGCAGGACATCCAAACAAAGAAGGGAGTAGTATGCATCATGCTTTCTGGGCCACATGGCTTGCAGACCAGTCAGGGGCATCCAGCTGCTCTCCCTGGGTCGCTGATCTCTGCACACACAGCCATGGGACATCACACACAGCTGATCCAGAAGCCTCAGGCCACATGTATGTCCTCATGTACCTCTTAGGAGTACTCACCCAGCAGGGAGAGCAGTAGTGATTTTGTAAACCTGTCAGGACAATCATTCTGGTTACCAAAGTACTGACTGTTTACTCAGCAAAATTTATTACTTGGTGTGAAGAAGTTTTACAAATAAACAGAAGAAGTCTCCATGAAAAAAAAACAGAGCATGAGGTGCATGGATAAACCCAGGGCTTAAAGCATGCATTGTGTGCAAGGAGAGTCAAAGTGAAGGCTGACACAACTTCTTTACTTATTCTTCTTAAACCACTACTGTCGTTTGTGTACCATAAATCTGTCTTAGTTCATGGATCATTGACCCTGTGCACCAAAACGTTTAAGGTCACTAGTATCAGAGTAGCTGGTGTGTTATGTGTTATGGCCTTGATCCTGAAAGGTGCTGAGCCCCTGCCAGCCAGAGCTCAGGCTGCTCAGCAGCTCACAGGATTGGACCTCTGCTCTCTGTGGTATGGAGCTGTACCATTTTGCTCGGAAAAAATTCTAGGTAATCCGCTTTCTATAGGAAATCTGCTTTCTGAATCGGAAACTTATGCCCTTCTTCAACTAAAAATACTAAACCTTGAATACCCATTTTACCTAAACTGTTATTTGTACACAAATATTTTGGTTTAAAACAAATAAGTTATTGAGCCCTCATCAACAGCAAGAGAGCAGAAATGTACTTTGGACCACCCATTTTTGATATGCACACTTACAACATTAAAGCATCCATTTTCCCCAGTTTAGAGAAATTAGAAAAAAGTTCATTAGCCCTTTCTAAAGGGCTGAAAGAGGATTATGATATAATTACTAACAGACCCTTAATACACTGGTAGAATAACTGACATTACTATTCTAACACCAGAAAATTTTCTCTAGATGTTTTTGAATCAAAATATGCATACTTGTCTGTTTAATGCAGGTACTTTTAAACATTAATTGTACCTGATAAAAAGCTCACACCCTGACTGATATACATGTTATAGATACTGTTGTTATCTGCAAGTCTGGATAGCTCAAGGTTATATGACTGGGTTAATAGGATGAGACTCGTGGTTTAACACTCAGGCTTCTGACACACAGCCATAAAGATGCTGAATGAAATACAACGGGCTGTCTCTTCCTAGGAAGCAGTCTACAGGCCTCTGGTGATTGTTTCAGAAGTTAGAGAATATTAAAGGTCCTGCATTTCAAAGTGCCTCATTTATAAAAAGGCTTATAAGTGAAATAGCATGGAAGAGACACCCACAAGAAGAAAATCTGTGTTTAAATATTTATCTGATGGTTTTTATTTTTAAAAACATAATATTTTGTACAAGAGAAAAAGATAAGAGAATTATTTTCATGAAACAACTGATCTGTATCTAATCTGTATCTAATCTTCAGAGACATATTAATATCAAAAATAGGCTTTCTGGAAAATAAGGCATAGCAAAGATTTCATAATATATTTGATTAATCAAAACCCAAACGGAAAGTTCTGATCTTCCCAGATGCTGATGGCTTACAATTTGCTTCAGGGCATTATAAACCATGAAGCACCAAATGCTTGCATATATTTTATAATACACCAAGCTCTCAAACATTTTTGTAAAAAGATCCAGCATTGATATCTTACTGCTTCTTTTCCTGGGTTGCATTGTATGGACATAGCATCATGGACTAATTTCTGAAGAAACTCTTCTTTTTTTTAAATTCCTTTTAGTCTGCTAGGCCAGCATGCTTGATACAGAACAGGTAGCAGGTGATGGGGTTTTTTTAGCAACTGCAAATAAGGAGCAGGAGCAACGATCCTCAGCCCTGGTGGCTCAATGGTTAGCCAGAAAAAGGATACAAATACTTTTATTGTGCTCTCCTTCAGTCCTGGATCCATTTTAGTCCAGTCTATTTTGCTGACTCTTTTGCTGACTTTCTCAAATGATATTTGAGAATAATTTTAGCTTATATTAAAGACTTGTCCACAGACTGCAGGCTGTTCTCTGAGCAACATTGCAAGTGAGCAGAAAGAAATTATGAGAGAAGAGTGAACCTATTTCAACCAGAGGCTTTATTTTTTGCATCATAAATTACATAAAAATAGGAGATCATAGGTGTAAGGATACTAATAAATGTTTATCTTTCTCAGTCAGAGGATAGGTATTTTGTCAGTAGGTACAGTAACATGAGATACTCAGCATCTGCTGAGTGCTCTCTGGAAACACTCACATTTTACTGATGTTTTGTTACCATTCTTTGTCACCTCTGCATATACTGAGTGGGGATGAGTATTTCGGTGCCATACACACGTATCAGTGACGACATTTTGGAGGAGAGGGAAGGAAGGGCAAAGGAAGTGGCCTATGAGCTAACCTAGAGAGGGCAAATCTGTCCATCACTCCACCATTTAATGCCAGTAATGAAAGAAACCATCTGATGGACCATTTTGTATCACAGCATCATGGAAAAAAATATAAATATATATATAAAAATGTAGAAAATAAAAACTCCTCATGTTATTTGACTTCTTGTTTAGAAGATGGTGTTTAAATTGGGTGTTGTACATGGTAACAAGGTATAGCTGCTGTTCTCTGTTAATCATCTAAAGTATTGAGTCATCTTTCTTAAAATTAGCAATGAACTTACTTTATGTTTTATACTAATGCATGATGTATTTTGACACTTCTCAAGAGGGCAAAGTTGCCTCATGTCCCAAGTCAACATCACAGGAATATTAAAGCCAAGGCTAAGTACACTGCCACTGTTGCCCTTCTATTGGCTTCATATGTTGCATACATCCCAGAATTAGGCTCTCTAAGTACCTAACTACCCAGATGTATTAGTTTCCACCCCCCACTCCCCCAAAAAAAGACAGAAAGGAAAGCTGGAATAAAAAATTGAGAAGCTCAAGGAGGAGCTAAAGTTTTACAGACTAACTTGTTTAAATGGCACCAGAAATTGCCCAGATCGTCTGCAACATCAGTGACATTGTAAATTACAGTATATTAAAAAAAGTTACAATATACACTGAAAATAAAAAACAAGATAAAGGGTTATATTTTAACTAAATGCTTTATTCAAATGTGGCCAAATCTAAGCAAGGTTCATTCATTCCCTTTTCTAAGCTCCTACAGAGTCTGTTAGGCAAAATTCTGTTTCCCATATTTTTAATTTTTATTCATTATTGCTTGCATGAGTGTCTTGTGTCATGTTAACCCTTTCTTATGGCAAATTTTAGTCACTGAAAAAAACCTACCATTTTTATGTTTATGAGAAGAGTGAGAGGGGCAGAATATGCACATCTGACATTGAAAACGGGGCTGGGGACTGCCATGCCAAACTCAAACTAGCAACATTGAAGGAGGCTTAGACTTTGATAAAAGTATACAAAAAACTAGATGTATTCCCCAGCTCTCTCTGCTGGCATCTTTCACTTCCTCTCCATAACTTTCTGTCCTTCTTGAACCACATCTGACTTCATCCACAGCTGAAGAATGTGACCTTGGTCTCAGGTTACCCTAAATGAAGTAAATGCATGCAAGCCCAGTCCCTACGGTTTATTGGTAAATCTGTAATTAATCATTATGTGCCACCCAGAATTACTGTGATTTTTATCTCCCTCGACATACCTTTTTATCCTTTTATAGTCCCCTTTCCTCCTACAGTTTTTCCTTTGTTTCCAGTGTCTGATCTGGCTACCTTTGGGGATATTCCAAGTTCAGAGTGAGCTTTACATTCTAACTTCAGATCTTACATACTGGAGATACGGGACTTCTATATCTGGCAGTACAGGTTGCCTGGGAGATTGGTAAATTCATACTGTGTAGATGAAGAAACCAGATTCGTACTTCTAAAACAGTATTTCATGCATAGCAAGATATTATTCTGATCAGTGGAAGATAAAATTAATGTTGAAAGTACTGAACTGAAGTTTTAAAGGAATGAATGTACGGAAAGACAACACAAACCTTGACTGTTGTTCCCTGTACATTCAAGAGACTTGCAGTCTTTTTGAGCTGCTACATAAAATTGCCATTTAGAAGGAAAAAGCTAAGTACAAAATTGCCACAAATATATGGGACGTACCAGAGAATGTGGAACTGGGTCATTATTTTAAAACAGGAGAGATTTCAGAGAGATGCAGAAAAACCCAGGATGCAGAAAAAAAAAATGAATGAAAAAATGGACAAAGGAGGATTTGCTCAGAGGAATTGTTTAATTTTAGAATAGGCGGAATGAAGAAAAATGTTTTTATTTTATGGAGTTAACAAAAGATATTGCTAATTATATTTCATGTCATCCTATCTCTTGTTACTTATTTGAGGGGGTATATTTTCTTTTTGATAACAATTGATCCAATCAGAAAGGACTTTTGACCTTGTAAAAACCTTTGACTTCTACTTTTTATGATGTAAGGACCAGTTCTTATTTACATCCATCCCTAATCATCCCCTACAGGAAAATTTAAGGATAAAATGCCGTCAGGCCCTAGAAACCAGTGAGGTGGACAAGAGGATACAGTTCATTAACTCCGCTGCAGTACAAGGCTGGGGTACTCACCTGTCTCTTCACATCTACCTCCCAGTTACTCCAACTCTTGTAGTGAACTCACATGAAAGAATTATAAAGACAGGCACTATACATTAGGCATCACCACAAGAAATGTTTTCAGACACTCCAATGACTGAGTAGTGATGGTGGGGGATTAAAGTGTTGTTTAAACTGAAGTCAGAAGTCGGATTTTGCAAGATGACTAAGTGGAAAGCTGTGATGATAGAGACATTATCAAAATTCATCAATGTTCTTACAGGAAATGCAAGGCTCCTGTGTGAAAAAAAGTTCAAAACTTGAGGTTGGAGACCTTGCTCCAGTTAAAACCACAGTCTAAGTTTCAGAGAGGCAGGATTCCTCCACATCTGCCTACAGACTCTCACCCAGGTAGAACTGAGCATCCCCAGCTCCCCAAAACAGCAAGGTTCTTCATGCTAATCCTGAAGGACTACACTAGAGTCTGTTGAGCTGATCTGTGTCATCACATGTGTTATGGTGAGCCAGGTTTAGCTCTGCAAGATGGGAGAAAGGATCCTACAAATAATTTCTAAGAAATTCAGGAAGGAAGAAAATAACTAGTGTGCAGATACCTTTCTTTTTTTCTTTTTCTTTTTCTTTTTCTTTTTCTTTTTCTTTTTCTTTTTCTTTTTCTTTTTCTTTTTCTTTTTCTTTTTCTTTTTCTTTTTCTTTTTCTTTTTCTTTTTCTTTTTCTTTTTCTTTTTCTTTCTTTCTTTCTTTCTTTCTTTCTTTCTTTCTTTCTTTCTTTCTTTCTTTCTTTCTTTCTTTCTTTCTTTCTTTCTTTCTTTCTTTCTTTCTTTCTTTCTTTCTTTCTTTCTTTCTTTCTTTCTTTCTTTCTTTCTTTCTTTCTTTCTTTCTTTCTTTCTTTCTTTCTTTCTTTCTTTCTTTCTTTCTTTCTTTCTTTCTTTCTTTCTTTCTTTCTTTCTTTCTTTCTTTCTTTCTTTCTTTCTTTCTTTCTTTCTTTCTTTCTTTCTTTCTTTCTTTCTTTCTTTCTTTCTTTCATCATTTTCTAATGGCTACTGCTTATATATAGGGGTTGGAGAGATGAGAATACAGATTTAATTTCTATAATGTTTCTGTAATCAATGCTTTGTATCTGAACAAAAGTGTAAAGAAGGGCATAAATGCACTAAGCTGCATTTCAAAAATGACATGGTAATTGCAGGACTGCCTATCTTACCTTGGCCTCAAGCATTTACCAGGATTTAAATTTATTTCAAACTGTTCTCCCAAGTCTGCCTAATTTTTTTTTGTCCAAATAGCAGCAACTCACAGTTAGTGAACAAAGCTTCGAGATTTTTTTATTATTTTTTTTTTTTTTTACTTACAGCTAAATTTAACTTTACCCATCCAATAAAAAAGAAATAAGGGAGCCTTTATTATCTCCCTGGATTTCTGGGTATGATACCACATCATAGAGAAGTGGTTATTAGAGACAATGGCCTACCAAGGTGAAGTTTGTAATAAAGCCTATTATGTGGTTTCACCATTGACACTAATGGAATGTAACAGTGATTTAGAATGATTTAATGGTTCCCAGGTTGTGCTCTAATAGTGCTCTTTATATTATGATGTATATCACAAAACCTAATGTGGCTGTTGTGATATATTGACAGTATTCATGCTGTTTCATTTTTTTAGAGGAATTTTAAAAACTGTCAAAAAAGAAAATTAATAGGTTGCAATTGCGTTATTTTCAAGGAGTCTGTTTTTTAAATGTATGTGCATAAATTTCTATTTGGTGCCATGCTTAAGCTAATAAATTCATTTGCATTTTTATTCCAAAGTCATAAAAGTGGAATGTGTGCATGCATGCATCTGTGTGTGTCTGTCTGAGTCTGTATGTCTGTGTTTGAAGACTTGTTTTAAAAAGATAATCTTAAAATTTGTTTACAAAATGACTTTAATGGTTCCAAATGTTCATAAAAAGGGAGAGTATAAAACAAGTTTTCTTTGCATAGGCTGCAAAATTACACTAATTTAACAAAAGGGAGACAGCAGGGGGTATGACTACAGATTCACACAAAAATCATCCAGACCCTTTGGAGTCAGGTGGTTTTAGACTTGCATTTAAAGTCTGGAATTTAAATAAAAACACAATCATTCTGGAAGAGAAACAAAGGAAGATGTACTAGAGCTGAGATACCTTTTGAAATTGTTTGGGCTTCTCAGTAATGCCTGACCTATTAGCTTTAAGGCATTTCTGGCTTCAAGTAGGTTAAGGAACAGCAGGAATTTTCTTGCATTTTTTAAGTTTTTCCCCCTCTTTTTTGTAATTTAAAGCATACATCATGAAATATCATTTCTCTAAAGATCAGCACCTTCCAAGTGTGGTGATGAGCTACCAGTGAAAGTACCCAGAGTTCTCCCTGAAAGGAGTTTCATACCTGGCTACCCTGTGAATGCTGGAACAAAGGTTCTCGGCATTTTTTCTGATAAGTGTTTCTTTCCCCATTCACAAAACTTCACACTCTTTTAAATTAGTTTCCTATACTTTCATGCTGAAACTATGAACAGATCTTTGGGAAGGGCAAAAGATGCATGATAGAAATCATGAAACTGATAGTTGCTGCCTCGATTTCCTCATTAAACACTGCAAAAGGAGGAGATCTTTTCAATCCCCACTCAGGCTGAGAATACATCACCCATGTCTGTTCTCTCAATCGTAATGAAAAAGGGGGAAATGTCACTTTTGCTGAAAATGGAAGGACAAACGTACAAGCCCTCAGGAGAGGGGAAGCAAGGTTCTGTAGAGGGCAGCAAGGAGACAGCTATCTGGCAGTCACTGTGCCATGTCACAGGAGACTGTCCTGCACTTGTGTCAGGGGAAACTTCTGTTTCTTTTGTTCCCAAGTCATCTGTGCCTTGTGTTGTGTGCTACATCTGCCACCAACAACAGCAGGAGGAAGCTGAACTGGGAAAAACTGGTGTCCCTGCATTCCAGACAGGTAAAAGGGAGTGTATGATCCCTTCCCTCCTGGAAGGTGAGCTTTGCTCCAAGTACCTTCCACACCAGCTGCCAGGTGCTGCTGTGGCACCACTTGCACTGCTGAAGTGGGAAAAAATCCGTGTGGATTCATGTTGCCCCCTCCATTTGGAGGTGCAAAGGAGAGTAGTTAATTTAAATTACCCTGATGAATTTACCCCGGATGAGGCGTTACATAAGTCCCCATGATGATTTAAATACTCCTCAAGAGGGAGAGAGTCACCACGATCTGGGAGGAAAAGTGATGCGAGTTCTCAGAGAGGACGTGGGTGGAGGTGAGTGGTTTTTGTTCTGTCATCACCATATCAAGAGCTTCCCAAGCAAAAAAGCCTTTGCCAAATTGTGCCATTTAGATGGCACTGGCTAATTGCTCTGTTTCATGGCAATAACACAACACTTGTCATATCCTGCTTCAGGTTGGCTTGCTTGTAGAGGTCCTGTAGTATTTTGGGGTTTTTTTTCCCTGTGAAAAACAGTAGGTTGTGATAAAACTGCCTGTGAAGGGTTCAGCTGGAACACAGCCAGCCGTCGCCTGATGGGATCACAGTTTGTATTGCATGTGCTTCTACCCTCATGGCAAGGGAATTCAGTGAGCACAAAAGTACAATTTTCCTCTTTCTCTGATTCATCCTCTAAAACTGTCCACAAAACCATAATTTTTCAAGTGTAAAAAGTATGTACAGGCTGGAAAATGGGTTTATAAATAGAACTTTACACTGAATAATGACTTTGGGGCACTGAACTGAGAGAGGACAGGCAGAATTTTGGAGAAAGTCATTTGGTTTTAACACTGAAGTTATTTCAAAGTTATAAGCAAGATATTTCTCAGGAGAGGTTCTCTCTTTTTTTTTTTTTTTTTCCTTTTTGTATTGTGTCATCCCTGTGGAGAGATTTGTGGAATCATAGAGAACCAAATTAGGCAAAATGCCTGTTATGTAACCTCATGGTTCTTTAAAAATAGCAGGAGCATCACTATCACTAGAGCTTCACCCTTCCCAAAGTCTATGTACACCACATGGAAAGTGGGGTCAGGAAATAGTGGAGACCATATAAGGAAATATAAAGATCATTTTTACAGCAATGCATAGAAATTTGCATAATTATTATCCCATTTTGACTTTTTAACTTTAGAGAATCTATGTGGGTCAGTTTTCCCTGTTTTAATTAGCAAAATCAAAATAACAAAAAATGGCAATTTCCTTCTTTCAAGCTCAAGTGGACTACTCAGCCTGTAGCAATAATTATATTTTTCAAATGTGAGGTGCCTAATTTAAAATATGAGATTCCCAGTAGTTGCACAAGTTTTAAGGACAAGAAGAGACAGAAGCAAGCGAGCCTTTTGTTCTTATTGCTTCCCAGCCAAAAGTCCTCTCAACATCTAAACTTTGTAGGAATTATGTCATTCTTGTAAATAAGTTTCTGTGTCAATATTATTTATTGGAAAATAGTTTACCCACTGGGGTAAATGAAGAGCAAGGCTTACTAATCAGATTACTACCATGCTTATTCTAATTTATACGTTCCATGGTTAGCCTTAAAGCCACAGTTGACCTCTTATTTTTTATATTAACTGGAAACCATTCATCAAGTGAGTTACCCCTCTCCTTTCAAATCCACTTGTATTACTAAAAGGTTGAGTAAAGACCTCTGGGGAACAAGGGCAATTTTTGACATGGATCTCAACAGATTAAACTATGCAGGGACAATATAGAATACATTGGAGCAATAACATTATCACATCATAGCCTGATTGAGAGGCATTTCCTTGCATTTTTGTCCTTTTACCATAAGCCAATAGTAGCCACAGGCATTTGACTGGAGAGCCCGGAGGATTGACAGGCCTGGCAGTCATTACACGCTGGATTGAATACTAGATTACTCCAAAGTGGCTCAGGGTCAAGGATCAGTGTGTTCCCTTTTGGCACTAAATGACTTTAATATCCTTACTGTATTAGTCAATTACTTTAAAGCTGCTGCTCTCTGAGCTCTCTCTGCCCCCCTGCAGTTTACTATGGACATTTGAATTGCTCCCATACTTAACCCACACATCTGCTTTTAGCTGTCAAAAGAATAGTGCTACCACTGGAGCTATTGACAATGCAAAATGAACAGAGATACTTGCTGTCAGTGTCAAGTGGCACTTTCTTTCCATTGTTTGTTTCAAACAACTCCTAAATAATGCCACAGCGACACTGGTCCCAATTTAGGAAGAGTCCGATGGTGGTTTACAGCCTACCTTTAATTTAATCTCAACATGACCAAAACAAGCAGCAGTAAATTATTCTGTCCACACAGTTAGTCATTTCTTGGGCAGGGGGGGGCGGTGAAAAAAGGGTTTTCCAAAGAGCTGAAGTGCTGTGGTAAGGCACGAAATGAAAGGTTGCTTTCCACTCTTGCTTAAATTTCACAAGAGTCTCTGTGACTATAGCAAATTACACTGCACTTCTGAATTTATTGGTGCAACACAGTGAAGAATTTTATATCATGGCCACTGAACATTAAAAGGTCTGGCTTGGCTTGGTGTTAAACCAACATGTCTGGATTAAATATGAGCAGAACTGATCTGAATTTTAAAACTGCTTGAAAGTCATGCCTTTAGTGTTTTAGTGAAAGTGATATCACTGCACATGAAAGCACATCTGTGCTGTGGGGCCCAACTTGTGTGTGGTGATGTCATTGGGTTAAAAAAACAAGTCAGGACTTTGCAGCTAGATACATACAGAAATAATTTTCCTTTATGAATATACCTATTTTCATCTGCATGAGGATAAATGGGCACTGCATCTTACTGGGAGAGCTGTCAACTCTGTAGTTTGGTGAGCCCATGCTGCATGCCAACAGTCACACAGTTTGCTCTCTTTGTAATAAGCTGTAACATGGGTATAAAGACTGGTTGTTTTGCTGTTTATTGTGAAAAATACAACTAGTGTTTCACAAGGAATAACACCATGCCTGTTGCTGCGTACATCAAATTGATCTGCTTTTTGGACAATCCAAGAAGGATCTGTCTTGGCAAAGTTACCTTTCTTCTTCAGAAAGCTGTTAAATGTCCTCATGAACAAGGGCTTTGGACTCTTTCTTTAGTGCATAAAAAAAAAAAAAATTAAATTCTGACATACAAGGTAGGTCAACACAGGTCATTTCTACTGGGAATTCTAAAAGATATGATACCCAGGCTGCCCAACAAATTTAGTAGCATAGTGCTCACTCTGACCTGTTTGCCAATAACAAGGCCAAAGGAAAATATAATCCGCTGTGCATTGTAAGCTTCTGGAAGGCTTAGGCAGTATCAGAGACTTTTTAGCTCCTGGCTTCATCAGTCTTTGTATTTCACTGGAAATTAAAATCACTGTGTTAGAAAGCAGATGAAACAACATTTTGAAAAAAATAAATCTCAATCTCTAAGTGCATGTCGTTGTTATTCAGGATCTTTAGGCATATAAGTATATTGTAGGCAACAGAGCAGTAACTGAAATGCAGATATATATGATCGGTTCTAAAATACACACACACTTGCATGTTTTTCAACACACAACTGCTGCAGGAAGGCAGACAGACAGTATGCTGTGGACAGTAATATATATTTAGTTTGCAGTATGCCTCAACCCAGTGGCTAGGCATAATGAATGGTGCCTTGGGGAATGCTCTGAATAATTGTGCTAATTTAAAATTTAGTCAGCAAAGGACCTTAAAAAACTTGATACCTCTTGGTAATGATGCATCATTAGCACTTTTCATTCATTTATATTTTGTTGTGTTTAGGGATTTGGGTATTCACGAGAAGAAAGGTAGTCTGACAAGAGAGTGATTGAATCAGCCCCCTTGATACCTGGGAGTGACAGAAGGTGAAGTACTGTAGCTGCAGTTGACAACTACTTTAATATGAGCCACTTACAAATATTTACAATTCATAAGTCAATGATGAGCTTCTGTATAGCACATAAATAATACCATAAGTATTTGGCATACTTATTTGGAGCCTGTTCATTAGTTGGAAGATAGCTTAGAGTTAAAGAGTTATGGAAACATTTTCAATTAAAATTTCAATTCAAAGAGCTTCCTTTGGAGACTGCAGTGCACAGCTTTGAAGAAAATAATACACATAAAACAGGTGAGTTCACACTTCCAGAAAAGTGCCATTCTCTCAGCTTAATCAGGGGAGCAAAACATCCGACTCCAGTGCAGTAAGATATGTAAGATTAATAGAAACTGGTTCTTGATGATTTACTTGGCACAAATACCACAGCACTAAACACATGGCCTTTCTGCAGTGCAACAATAAACATACCAGAATCTAACCAAGAAACAGTGAATCCTATTTGCTGCACGAGTAATTGTGTTGGGGCTATAATTCCTCTTGTTAAGGAATTCTACTAATAAGTTGATTTTTTTAGGCCAAATGAGACACCTTAGGGTGCATGATTTTGATCTGACTGTAATAAAAAGTTGACAGGCTGAAAATTAGGCACCTATTGACTGACAGAGTTCAGTATTTTTTTGTTCAAGACAGACATTTATATGTAAACTTTTTGGTTTGTTTCTCATATTAAATGTTGAACATTTTTGAAAAGAGGGGGGAAAAAAACCCAACAGCCCCACATTCCATAAACTACAATCAAATAAAATGAAAAAGCTTACAGAGAATTCATTCTTCTTTGGGGTTTGTTAGTTTGTTTTCCTAAGAAGCTAAAATATCTGTATTTTCCTGAAGTATTTTAGGCAGAATAATTGTAGCTTCCATCTCTTTTAGTACGAGTGCATGGTGCAGTGATGAGTGCTAAATACATTAATCAGGAGTGAAAGATAAACTGAAATTCTAGAGCACATTCTTGGATACATAAAAAGATAAACTAATACTCAGAACAGTATTAAAACATAATAACTTACTGTGTTTGTGTTTTCTGGACTTTGTCATTCCTATTTTTTTTTTTTTTTAATATAACAATGAGGTTTTAAATGACCACTAGGAATGGACACTCCTTTCTTTCCATCCTGATGGGTAATGAGAGAGACAACACCTCCAGCCATTATTCCTTCGAGTGCTGAGTGGGAGTGCAGTTAACTTTGATAGCATAGAAATAAGTACATCCTTTATTGCATAGGAAAAAAATGTCGAGAGTAACCTATTCAGTTTAATATTTTCTCAGAGTAATTACACATAAAATTAGCTACCATCAAACTTTTTAGCTACTTTTCCCAATCATATTAGCTGCGTACGTACACATTTCATGTCTCAGCATGGAAGAATTATTTTTACCTGGCAATATCCACAGAAAAAATTCAGAGTGATTATTTTTTTTTTTTTCAATTTTAATTGTTGACAATTTTAGGTTTGAATCTCAAACTATAATTAATTTTTTGGATACTAGTACAGAAAATAATCTGTAACGTCTTGCTCATGTCTGTACAATACAATCACTCATTAATGCAGTTTCAAATATCAAAAAAGATGTCAGTTTTCTGTTTAATTTTTATGCTGTTTGTAATAGGAGTCTTCATGTCATGGATCATCCTGAGGTATGTAAACAACATACAAACTTACTTTGAATAATATATAATCTCATGATTTTCTCTCACAAAATGACACATACAAATCAAAGACCTAAAGCATGGAAAGTAACATATTTTGGTCTTGTGACTAATGGTAACCTGGTGCTATTGAATTACTGAACTGTGTCTGAGAACTAATGAGAAAAATTTCCCAGGGGAATCTTTATCCAATGCACTTGGAGAGCACCTTGGGGACTCATTCCGTGTCTGTCACCTTTCCCGTCTCATTGACACTCAGCTTCTTTACCACCATTACACTGTGCAACCATTTCACTTTACACCTCACGATTAGAATATTAAAAGAAGAGAAAACTACACTACTTGCTCCAGATAGCAGAGTTGTTTTTGACACTTAGAATAGAAATTGTCACTGAGATATCACAAGGACATGACTCTCTCCAGCTCCAGAGTACCCAAAGAACATTGTAAAGCTCAGAGCTGTATTATTTTAAAGACACTCATATTTCATATTTCTCAAAAAGATTGTTTTTTTCGTTTCTTGATTAACAACAAAACACTTAAGAACGTCATGTCATGTCATGTAGACCACAAAAATTATTTCTCTTAGATAAAATTTTCTACTCTCATAATAGCAAGGGCGGAGACACTGGTATTGATTATACAATGATGAATTTTTAAATGAAGGAATAGAAACATCATTAGCAAAAATGTATCATTTTCCATGTGGTAAATATTTGGTGAAGACTTGTGAAGGAAAGGAAAACTCTTCAGTGCATTTAAATGGCTTTTGTTTCATTGATTTAAGGACACTGCTGATTTCCCTCAGAGAGGATTTGTCTCATATATCTTACATCCATATTTAGAAGAACTTTGGTATATCCCATTAGGGCCAAAATCTGCCTTCATCTGAAAACCCCTCACTGAAGTGCACAGAACTACTCTCATGAGCAAGAGCAGGCAGGATTTGGCCTCAGGGAATAAAGCTCAACTTAAAAAAGTTTGAAAAAACCCAGCTGCATTTTTAGCTTAAAGAGTGCTCTAATTTCACCTGGTTGGTGATTTCAGACAGAAGCTAATTAAAGCCAATGGAGAATTTTAAAAATGAAGAAAAAACCCCACAAATTAGGACAGCAGGGGGAAAATAAGTTTCCTAATTATATATAATGAGGATGTCTTCTACACAGTGCAGTAAATGCTCACCTTTTCTATAATACTGCGAATAGGCTGATTTCTGCTGTGTGGCCCAGAGTGCTACACACAGAGCTGCTTGTACCCATCACACAAGTATTTGATTTTATTAAAGAGTTCTAGTTAGCCAAATGTCCATGGGGGTCAAACACTGTGACTTGTGTAGAGACTGAGGAGTACTGAACATATTTGACTGTTGATGATATTAACAGAACTATTGCCTCCAGCAGCTGTTTTTGTCAGTGTTTTGTTGACATTGAGGAACTGTGGGAAGGGGAGATTGTTTTGGCAAGTATTAGGAGGAAGTCAGGCTGTATACTGAGTTTGGTTTTGCCTTCTGCCAAAAAAAGATCTTTCCATGGAGTTGATGAAAATCTGCTGTCATTCCATCCTACTTCTGAAGATTGTGAGATTTCTGCTATGAACTCCTTGAGGACAGGTTGAATGCAGTATTTTCTTCAGTATTGTGCAGCCATTGTGTGCTAGAGTAGGTCTATTATATCTTGAAAATATTTGAGTGCACCTGTTTCAACCTTGCATTACCTACAGTTCAGTCTTTCACTGTTGACTCAGCAAATATTCTTTGCTCTAAACAAAATGAAAATGCACTCTTGAGGTTGTAGATTTTCTAGAAGATTCTGTCCCCTTCCCATGAATTCTGAGTTTCAGAGGGGAGGTAAAGGAAAGTTGGAGACTGACTTAAAAATTACAATATTACTGCTAATTTATAGGGAATGATTATAAACCCCTGAGTGACAAACTCTCTCAGGAATTACCAGCCCTCTGATGTTTGATGCAAGCTTCCAATGTGTGAAAAATACAGTGATGATGATAAATAGGGAAACAATGTTTCAATTTAAAGTTACTCTGAACCTAGTGAAATAACAAATGTTTTAAGTCTTATTTGTTTTATCAGACTGAGTTTAAATAATTAGAACAGGAATAGTCATGCATATCTGTGACAAGTGAGGATGAAACACTTCTGTCAGATGATCTTCATCTCCACTCTGCATCCATTCTGCACAGGGGGAAATAAACGAATAAGAAGCAAGATTGTGAAGATCTTTATTACCAGCTCTAGCCTGTTCACTTTTACCTTTCTATTTTGAATTTCAAGACACTATACTTTATTCCAAGTTCAAACCAACACTCCCTTTGTTGCTTTAACTGGTCTGAGATCTACCATGCATGAACAGAATGTGAAAGAAGAAACTAGTTTATGGTTATTTTAGAAAAGTTTTTTCCTTTCACTTCAGAGTACTTAATCTTAAAAATCTTTAAAAGTCTATGAGCTGGTCTATTTAAGCTTCCTCTATTTAAATATCTAGATTTAAGTCAAAAAATATGAGAGGTATTTTTGGTTGTTTGACTTTGGGGTTTTTTTAAGCACTTACATATTCTTGTCTCATCTTCTACATGGCAAAACATAATTATTTTGAAAATATATATGGGAAACATTCCATGTCAATATTTACAATATCAGGAGGCAGGTTGTGTACTGTATTTCTTTGTCTTTCTCAGAAAGAGAATTATGAGTGTAGCTGGATAAGAAATCTTTAGACTCCTGGTTTTGCAGGAACCACATGAACCAGATACTTGATTCAGTATCATGTTAGTACTGCTACAGGCAACCAGATGTTTCAGTAGAAGCTGAGATTTAATATGCATTTAAAAATTCTCTGTGACCTCTCCCCTACCCATTAAATTTCGTACAACTGGCTGTTACAAGCTTCTCAGGGATAGTTTTTGATTGAGAGCTGATGAGGCTATGTTAAATGTTCCCAATGATTTGGATACCCAAATCCATGACTTTCTTACGTAGAAAAATGTAATAACTAAAACCTGAGGGCAAGTAACAGATATGTAAATACTACTAATTCCATGAATCCTTACTAGTACACAATATTGATTTGCAGGGACAGTAAGTGAAATTAGGCATGTTTCATCATCTGTCATTTTACTTTACTACCTCAGACTTAAAAAAGGCATCAACTTCATGTAATTTCTATGCAATTTTATATATGCATAGATAGCGAAAGATGCACTTTAGAATGAATCTCTTAAGGCCAAGAAAGTTCAAATGTAATCCTCCCACTGCCACAGATCTGTGTGCAATTTTCCTTAAGTTGAAGTAGGGATACATAAATAGAAGCAGCAGAGCATCTGACCCATCATTCATATTCAGGATGGTTTCCCTGTTTCAGTTGTTTACATAAAAGTTGCTCTGTTTTGAGCAATTAACATTTTCTGTCGAGAAACAGTGAAGGCAGAGAGTTATTAAGAAATGTGTTATATGAAAGTCTATAGGGAAAGGAAAAAAAAGAATGCAGAACCACTTTCAATACCTCAGTGTCCATGACTAATGCTATGGTGGACAGCTGAGACAATAGACACTGTGCATTGACGAGACAAAAATCTTGCCCTGAACTTTTTCAGACTTGTGAAAGAAAAATATTTTAGTTATAACCAGCTTTTTTTAGAAATGGGAACATTGTGTTGCGGATATCATATATTTTGCCTACCTAAGTGCAGTGCTTGGAATAAAACAAATAATATATGTTTAAGCCAAATTTATGTCTCTCAAAATCTTTCTCTGCAGACCCCAGAGTCATGCCTGAATATCTTCTTATTCTTTAATATATAATTGAGAATGTGCAGTGAAACACTAATGTAACTGTTATCTAGTGCCAACAGCAGACAGGTCTGGCCAAGACGATAAATAAAGTTTATATAGTTTTGTTCAAGGGACTGATTATCACTATTTATCTGTCATTCCTTTCAGTTTTTGAGATTTCATTGCACTGAGCTGGGAGTTTAACATGAACTGTTTTTATGATTCATCCTGATCTGGTTTGTCACAAACAGCTAAAAGTTCTGCTCTAAATGACTTTGATGGTGTCAGTGCCAAAGCAAACGTGGGGTATATGTTTACAATCTCCTTTTATACATGTCTGGGGCAGAAGAGCTATTGAAGCAAATTACTTCTCACCCACACAGAGGGTATTTCTTCAATGTCACAGCAGAGGTCATTGACAGGGCAACTTGGAGAAGACAGCTTCCGAAGAAGAGTGTGCTTACATTTTCCATAGTGCCCATCCAACTTTTCTCAAACACTCTCAAGAAAAATATATTTAACCCTTTTATAAATAGAAAATGCAAATACAAAAATAAGTCTTTAAAGCTTTAAGCATCTGCAATATTAAATGATGTTTGCAGGAATAACCATCACATGCCACAGTAGTCCCACAGTTCTGGTAACAGCCAGAATGATACATCATTTTTGTGTTTTAACAGTAAATATTTTTAACTGCTAATCTATTCAGTGAGGCTATATAATTTCTTGTTGATGTTGCTATACTGACCTCTGCAGGCTTTGGAAGTTTGGAACATTGTTTACTGCAATGACTGCTGTGACCTATGCAGCTAAATGAGTCTGTAGCACCAGAACACTTGAGGGCTAACACACTCACCTGAGAGTTGTATTTCTTCTTAGCTCTAAAGAACAAACTGAAAAAGAATTTAAGGTAATTATTTGAAAGTAAATGTTCTTGATGCTCAGAATATGTTAGCTGAGGAAAAAATAAAGTGAAAAAATAGGTATTTAAATAGATCTGTTACAGATGTGAGAAGTTGTGATATGACCAGGCAATTAAGAAATGCAGACATTTTAGATGAAAAGCATTATTCCTGTTAAGTTTTTCTCTTCAGAAAAAAACAGAAGAAATTCTGCAATATGTTTGATACAATTTGATCCAGTCTGCTATTCTGTTCCTAGATATAATTAAATTAAAAGTTGCCTAAGTACAGTATCATTTTTATAAGTTTTCTTAACTAAGAAAGACACACCAGGATGAATAGTGATACTTAAATGCTGCAAAGTTCCCCATCTTCTGGATTTCAGTATCTTGAATTAAAATAATTTCACACAGTACAATGCATGCATTAATCTAATCTGGGTTATTTTCTGTTAAATACTTACTGCCTTTTTGGAGTTAAGTGTGTTCCTTACATTTATTCATGTCCAAATACAATTTTTCAATTATGGTCTGACACTTCTTTTATACATATATATCATTTTGTAACTTATAGTCATGTTTGGCTGACATACAGAGCTATGCCCTATACCTTGTTTATGTTAGAAACAAAGACTCTCTGAACTGCAGCTCTGTTTATAGCTATTTGTGGTTTAACAAATGACAAAATACAGAAGACTTAAAAATCTTGGTCTGGAAAAAATATCTCAGTCTGGTTTATGTTTTCATCTACTTTCCCTACACTTATTGATTTTGTTAACTGTTTCAGCTATTCACTGTACACTTCTCTGACCACATGGTATTTATGTTGTATGCAGGTAACTGACATTTGAAGAAAAACAAAACATACAGGATGAAGTCCTGACTCCTCTGAAGGCTCCCATTGACTTTAGAAAAGCCAAGAATTTTCCTGCTGTATTTTTGTCACTCTTGCTTCATCTTCAGAATTACATGATCTCTATGACAAATTCAAGTTTTATGTAATTAATCTTCCTCTGTAAGAGAATAAGAGAATATACCCTGAGACAATCAGACATATGAATATGCCCAACTCTAAAATTTGTGGAAAAAACTGTGCATTTTGGGATGGATTATCACTCATGTTGTATTAAATTTTCTGTAGTCCCATACTGTTAACCAAGAGATGCCAATAGACAGGCAAAACAGACAGCAACTGGCAGGAGAGGAAAATATACGTGGGAAGCTGCAAGGCAGTTCCTTAAATATTTGGCTTAACATTCACTTCCTCAGTTTTATTTTTTTCCAGTTTTTCGTGTTGTCAAAACAAATGATCTGAGATAACTGGGGATTTTGTCTGAGAGAATAAAGATTTTGAGATTACTATTCCATTTATCTGCACCATTTGCATGAAAGTCTCCATATCATATGTCATCATCTCCTAACTAGACTAAGTGCTGGTCATCCTTTTGTGCTGATTCCTGTGGTGCTCAGAGCTCTGGATGAAGGGATGAATTTTTGTGCATTTTTAGGCTGCCTATCCCAACTGTTCTCATCCAAATCAAGAGCAGTGTTAGCAATGATAGTGAAGTTTTCACAGAGCAAAATTCTGGCATACACCTAATGTTCTTCAGTCACAGAAATGCATTCAATCCATGGTCTTCGTGACCAAACTAGGGCTAATCTGAAGTAAAAAATACATCAGTATGGATAGTGAAGAATTTAGTTCCTCAAAATCAATTTTTTTACTATGGAGATCTGGTCCTTTTTGCTCCACAATGTTTGCTAATGCTAACATAGCCACATTGTCTTGCTCAAAAATATTGGAAGAGCTTGAAACTAAACACTTGTGTCTTAAAGGTCAGCAGGTAGCCAGTGAGAATGGGCAAAGATAGACTCAGTTCTGGCTATCAGCAAGTTTTTATAGGCTGGCAAATTAAGAAAAAGGCAACTGGATGCAGAATGTGATTCCTCCCCACTTGAACCTCTCAATAGGAATCTCTAGGGAGCTGCAGGTAGAGGAAACACAACAGCAGCAATGACAGTTGTCAGTCCCTTCTCATACTCATCCACGCTGCCTACACTGCAAACTGAAGTTCTGAGAAACCTGAATTGGCTTGATTGACTTTATGTTGTCATATGATGTAGTGCAAAGAGGAAAAGCCTAGGCTTTGATTTAGTAAAATGTATTCTGGCTCTGGGACCCCATGCCTGAAAAACACCTTTACAGCAAGGACTGTTCAGGGCTTGTTCCTGGCTGAGGCATGCACTGTTCATGAGCAGGGGTCTGAAGGCTGGAGGCACTTTGTGTCCCCTTAGCAATGGGCATGCTAGAGGGCTGCCCTGGGCATGTCCTCATGGACAGGACATGTACTCCTCCACCAAGGAGTAACTGCTCAGAGCCTGCCAGTGCTGTCTCTGGTACATGCTGCAAGTCCCCAAGTACAAGGCAAATTGGAACCAGGAAAGCTTTTCATGGCACACTAAATTAATAATCTAGATGCACCCTAAGCACAGGTACCTGAAGAGTTTGCCTATGCCAGCATAACTAACCAGAGGAGCTATGATGTGACTGTTTTTCCTAGGACATTTCAGGACTGTTATGACATTCAGAATGTATCTGTTTAATTAACCTGGCATATAGGCTGGAGGACCACTGAAAGTTAAGTCATACATTTTTCTATGGTTGCAGTTAGATAACATAGTAAATGCCAAAGCTCTAAAGAAAGAAAACTCATAGTATTTGAATTATGGCTCTTTGTGTATTGATCCCAGATTATGGCACCTGGACAAGTGGTCTAAGAAACCATCAAAGCCTTCTTTGGACTGTCAGCCTTGATTGCTTGGTGTTCACATCAGGTCTATACTTTAACGTGAATAATCTTTAAGTGTTACATTCCCATACTTTTCTGTTTTGATGAAAATTTGGGGCAGAATTGTGGCCTGATTCTGTCAATGTAAAGAGCATAGTTTTGCTTTTTCCCTAGAAGTTTCTAATATGTGCTCATTTCTCTCTTGGATCTCTGTGAAAGCAGTTGAGCAGGATGTCAGCTCCTTTTTATTTTTCTAAGCACAAGCCTTGTTACATTTTGCTTAATCTTCCATCCGTATGGTGACATGTAAAACTGAAGCTTGACCATTTAAGAGTTCAGCAATACACAGCCTCCCAGCAGGTCCCCCCAGGGCACTGTGTCAGATGGTATTAGCAGAAGAGCCAAAGCGAGTGTCCCTGCTGCACTGCTTGGACATGTATAACTGGAGCATTCTGCAATCACAGAGTACCCTGTCTACAACAAACTGTAAGCTCCCTTTACACCATAATATTGCTTTCCACACACGCCCTTAAAACTAAATTGTGTCACAGTTGCTCTAAGACATAGAACTAAAGAAATAAAATGGCAAGTCAGTAAAACAGCATCTTTGCCTATTTCCTGTTTTGAAATCTATTTTCTGATGGGGATGTAAAACTCTCAGTGTAGTGCCAGATACACCTCATTGTGTACTACTACTCCTATAAAAAAGAGTAGTCTTTATGCTATTTAGGTGGCACAGAGCAGATACTATAGGACTGTATTTTTTTTGCAGCATCTGCCGTGCTATTTATGCAATTGACTAGATTTGGTACCTCATTACTGATATAAGCAGAAGCATCACCCATCAATCACACAGAGATTTTGCTTTGCATACTTCAGGGGCTGAACTTGTCTCTGCATCTGAGACAGTGGACATGAAGATTTTCTATGCTGTTTTCTGATTTTTTTTAAAAAAGCACTATGGTATGTATAGTGTGCAAATAGACTTTGCACTGTACTGTAACTATCAGTAATGGTGTGCAGGCTACAATTTAAGGAAAACTATTAGCCTTCTATTACTGGAGAGCATGCAATAATAATAATAATAATAATATGGGAAAAGACAGCACCCTAGTGGGGTGAAACAAAGAACACTGAACACTTTTGAGCCTGATTGTACACAGCCTCAATAGCAGCACTTCTTGTTCACACAAAAAAGTTCCTTCCTGGGAAGCATGGTTGTTATACAGTTACACTGTATTCTTCTTGCACAATGGCTTTAATTTGGAAAAGTTCCTTATTCACACCTGGGTCTTTGAGCAATTGTATAGTCTCACTCAAGCTAAAACAGCTGGTCATGACCTCAAAGGCCCATCCTTAAGAGTTAATCCAAATATGGCCTCAAAATGGCTTTCACATTTTCTGACACAAGGAATTGGATCCATTTTAATTTATCATTTTGGGTTTCTCTTTGTTTTATTTTTCTCTTTAACTGATCTTGGTTATCTTTTAGATTTTCAAAGAATTTAATGCAACTTTTTTAGTTTAGTGACGTCAATGCCAGGAATTTTTTAATTTTTAACAGTTAACAACCAAATTAACCACATAGAGCATCTAGTTGTTTGATAAGTGGCTGAAAACTGAGTGCAGAGAAATCTCTTTTTGTGAAGTTATCCTCTACTTACTTAGACCATGAAAAGAACCCGAACCCAGACTAAAGCCAAGTCAAAAATTAAAATTTTAACCACAAAAGGAGAGAGAGAAATGGCGTAATCTGGACATATACATGTAAGGTGGTCTGACTCCTTGGTGTGTAATGGCTCAAAGTCTGGTCCATGATAACTTCTGTCTTTCATTTAAATACTGCTGGAGTACTGACACTTTTTCTTGAATTCCCTGTCTGAAGGGAATGGCAAGCCCTCCCCCACAGATATTAGAAACAAGTAATCAATTGAGCAAATTAATTTTCTTTTTGTGCCCTAAGAGTAATTTATACATTTTTAAAAAAGAAAATATTTACATAAAGTGAATGTATTTTGCAGATGATAAGTGAGGACTTCAAGCATCTACCTCTGAATTAAAGGTCTTTGGGCATAAGATTAAAGTCAGATCATTCTTCTTCTTCTTCTGAATGCAAAGAAAATTGAAGGCGTACTGCCTTGAACAAAAAGATTGCCCATGTACCTTTTGACTTTGTAACCATGCAAGGCAACAGACCTCCTGCTAGAGTTTCAGTAACAACATGGAGCAAGTTGAGTCCTTCAAATGAATGGTATGTTTAGAAAAACAATTTTTAACAACTGCCATTTTCTTTACGTAGAAATAAATAAGGTCCAGTTTTATATTGCAATATGTGGCCAAGAACACTGTGGCTTTTAGGAGAGTGTGCTCTAGCAGTGGTTTTGCCTATTTCCACTCTATTCTGTGAATATCCTGGCAAACCAGTTTGTTGACCATAGCCCTGAAATACTGGTGAATTCTCAGCTCATGTTGGTAAGTTGTCAGTGCTCTTCAGTGCTTCACTGCTTCACTAAGAAAAACCACTGTTCTTAGTCTATGAGAATTACTTGGAAAAAATATCTGGATTTGTATTCAGTGCCTGTATAGGCATTTGTGACTGCCCTTGCCTCCCATCCCAAAGTCTGAGTAAATATCTAAAGATATCAAAACATTTTTATTGTCATATCTTATGTAGTTTAGTACTGAATTAAATGCTGGAAGATCTATTCAGTGATATGAAATACGATAATTTTGGCTACTCATTTGTTTTTGTTGATCTTATTTTTCAGCAATCTGAATGTTTCTTCAGTCTTCTATTTTGCTCCAGAACTGATATAAATGTTGTCAAGGGACTTTGACCTTTTCCTTAGGAGATGAATGTTTCATGGATGAGAATACCTGCAAAATATGGGGCTTGTACAGCTGTGTGGTTAGGTGCATAATATGGGCACCTCAATTGGTAATACACTGGACAGAGAAATGCAGACTTTTATGATTTAACAAGAATTGTGCAAATATGCAGCCCTCAATGCCATTTATGAATTAATCAAGTGCACAAGCACCTCTTATGAGGACTTCATATCAAGTAAGAAACTCGCCTAGGGACATAATACTAAAAGACCCCTACAAAACTCATTAATAGGAATTGCATCTTCCAATTTTTAATTTAAATATATAATAGAAAAAGAAACAAGCTGTATTAACTTTCCACTGGACTTGAACTAAGGATAATATAGGACAGGATTTACAAAAGTTTTAGAAAACATTGAAAAAATATGTATTTTATATTTAGATAGCACCATTCCACCAAGACATTTCAAAAGGTAACTTTGACACTGATGCAAATAATATTTTTTCAGGCACTTATTTTGGGTACAAAAGACTTCATTTTGTTGTCATTACTGATACATCCTTTTCTCAGGAAGCACAATATGTTCCAATAAAAACAAGAGAATGGTTAAGTAGGACAGGTCCATTGTGACCCACCTGCCTGCACATCCGGTGTTTTCACAAGGTGGGAGAAAGGAGTTTATCTTAACCTTTGAAAGAGGAGTAAAATTAGGTAAAGTTGTCTGAAGTCACTACATTTTTACCTGGCTATTATGGAAGTACTTTTAAATGCTACCAGGCAGTTCAGATAACATAAAAATTCCAATACTGCCTTCGACTCGAGTCAAGGGTACACTTAAAGAGTTATTAGCACCCAGCAAAGTGTGTTAAGTCTGACATTCATGATGTCTCAGTTATTAAATAGATACTAGTACACGTACTGATTTTCTTATAAAACTTAATAATGATAATGACCTTTCCATTTAGAATCAAGATTTCAATGCTGAAAACACCAGCAGATTTATAGAATTTTATGCTAGACGCAAATTACAGATCATTGTCAGTTTTTCATATATACAGAATTTGAAATGTATTTTTCACTTTTCGTCTTGAACATTCATGTGTCATAATGACCATCAAATGTACATATTTCTGTGCATAGCTAACATAATTGATGTTACACTCAATTTATCATTTGATTTAGTGCTCCTCTGCACCAGTGCATTATCCCACTGAGGTGATCTGCTCACAATAGTGCATTTAAATGTTAAAAAAAGACTACAAAAAAAATTGTTCCAGGGACTCTGCTACAGATACTAAACAACAGAGTAGGTGATTTGGATGGCAGAACATCATCATCAAGCAGAGAAATATATAAATCCTTTTGGCTAAAGAGTGAAAACAGACACTGAGGCTTTCATTTTGCCACTCACTGTTGTAACACTACTGCAGGGATTTTTTCTTTTTGGATACACTGAATGCTGATAAGGTACACTCATAAAGAAAATACCAGATATTGCTAAATACTGAACCTAATTTGACCTGGAGCACTGAGCTTAGTCAAAATTACTGATTTTAAGGGCCAGGTTTTCCTCTGCTAAAAAATCAACACATTCTTTCTGTTTTCAATAGGGCTATTTTAGCCTAGGATCTAGCCCATCTCAATAATGAATGCGAATAAATCCTGTGGGGATTACAGCAGATGAGAATTTGACCCCTGACTCTCTGCTACACAGAGAAAAAAAGAAATAATTTTTAGAATATTTAATATATTTTCTTATGCATGAACCAGAGGTTACTTCTAAAACAAACAAGCAAGGCTCTGTGCTTCAGCAGAGATGATTATAAGCAACAATGAATATGATAGAGGCCACGATTCTTTGTTTTCTTCTTTCTTTTTCCCAAAACATCCATTTCCCCATACCTCTGCACAGTGCTTCACATACCTTTTAGGTGCATTCATGTCTGATTCTGTCTGTTATCTGAGGGGGCCAAGTTATGTGAGGAAATATTTTTGAATACTGGTACTCTGAAAGGGTGCAATTTATGTGACTTCAAGTTTACTTACATGAAAAAAATAATTATTGCAAAATTGCATCTCTGGTTACTTCAGAAGTCCCTGCTTAATGCTGGTGATTTTAGAGCACACTATATAACTTTAAGGATGGAAATTATCCACCTGACTTCAGGGATCTGAATGAATCTTAACTTGTCCCAGGGAAAAATGGAAGTGGAGAATTCATTTCACCTACTGGAGACCTCTACCTAAGGCTGACATTAATTGCACCCCAGAAGTGCCAGCTTTTCCACTTTCTATAAAAGAAGATGTGCGGAGATGCAGATGCCAATATTTGTCAAATTCCAACCTAACTTCTTCATTCTCAGAGAAATGGAAAATTCCCTCATCTCCCACAGAATGACCCTGTCTTAAAGGACCGAATCCTCCAGGATACTCTGTGATATGCTTTTTAACAGCATTTATTCTCAATTGCTTTAGGATCAAGAGTCAAAGATGAAAGATGCTTGCTATGGATTGGGCAAGACTTCTGAGGAAGGGGTAAAGAGATCAAAGAAAAGGGTGAAAAATGTTGTCTCAGGAACTGGATAATACCATG
Source organism: Cyanistes caeruleus (assembly GCF_971803275.1). Taxonomy (NCBI): domain Eukaryota; kingdom Metazoa; phylum Chordata; class Aves; order Passeriformes; family Paridae; genus Cyanistes; species Cyanistes caeruleus. Next base: position 24,777,956 of record NC_141704.1, on the reverse strand, counting down.
CCGGATATTTCCTCTTGTGGAGAAGACAGAGCTTGTCATTTGGCTCCCACAGAGAGCTCACAAAGCAAATTTTACTTGTTCTGCCCGCAAATTTTCTGAACAATGAGTACCTACTCCAGGAATTAAAGCTTATACCTCATTCACATAATGCAATGTTAACGCAAGAATAAAGAAAGGTTCCAAGAAAGTGCTTCTGAAAGATCTGAGCATTTTCTTCCCAGACACAGGACCTCAAATGACTACTAAATCTCCTAAGACCAGGCAGTGAAATGAATGACACCCTTCTGCTTTTAGAAAAACAATGCGCTGGTGTTCTATGTTTAACTATCATGATGTGATCCAGAAAATTTAAATCTATATATGATGCTAGTCTCAAAAATAACCAGGTCAGCTAAAAGATTTCAAAAGTGCATTTCTTGACCAAATTTATATAATTACATAAAAAAATAACAGTTAAAGATTTCAGGGAAAGAAATCAAAAACTAAAACACACTAATGCAGTGAATGAAAGAAGAGAAGCACTGTTAATACTTCAATTTAAAGTAACAGGAGAGTGTAAAAATACTGAATTTGTTATCTTTGAGAAGCCAATTTCTTTTTTTTTGGCTTAACAGACAGTCATGTGAGTTCTTTTTTACAGACACTGGAAACTGCTAAGCATTAATAGGCAAGAGTGGCTTACACAGTCATTGATATTAGCCAATTTTACAAAAATATGAGGATATTGCTTGTGCTGCACTCCATCTAATTATTTTTATTATTTTACCATGGCTCTGATGAAATTCAGTCCCAGAATTTCAGATCTGGATAAACTGTCCCGTTAAATTTATAAGGGAAACAATTTATACTGGGGTTTGGGTTAGTTAAAACCTGAAATATATTTAGAACAAATCCCAGGTTTGAACACTGCTGGACAGGTGGGAAATTTGTGGATGTCAGCTTATGGCCAGGATTTTTTAATACATTGGAATAACTACTTGAAAGAACAGTTCAGAAACTTTATTTCTGCATTTTTTCAGAACATACTCATTTTGAAAATATGCTAAAAACTACTGGCCATCTCTGAGGAACTGATCTGTTTATTATCAGTGGGTTCATATAATAAATGTAGAGTCAGTCTTTAATACTACAGAAAGATCTAGTCTAAACTTAGAAATTCAAAGTTAAAGACGACGTTCTACATTCAATTCATCTTCTGGCACCTTGTTATTGAAGAACATATAGTGCTAACATCACACACAGATCTGAGGCTCCACCATTACCTAAGCACAACAGGGTGAGATAACGACGGTGTGTCAGCCTTTTGTTGGTCCGTGTCACAACCTTCACGTTACTTTGTGAGAAGAACTGCTGTCAGGGCATTTCAAGTTGCTTTTGAAATAGTGCCAAGAATGAGGAGGCCCCACTGTCCAATTGCTTTTCCAGTATTAACAAACTATATAGGAGAAAAAAAAAAAAGAAGAAATTGCTCAGTTTGCATCTCAGTGCATGAAAAATCCTAAAGTGTTGCAGGGACAATTGATTATCCAGAGGGCAACACATCATTTCTCACTGAAAAAGGCCCTTTCTGACGTCCTACTGGTTATCTATATGAACAGTTCTTTTGTATTTTCCTTTCAACAACTGAGAAATAAAGAAGAGGTAGAAAATGAGGTTACAGGAAAAAATCAGGAGAAAACAATGATTCATAAGACTGTTCGGGTTTTCAGCCCCTTGTCTAAGGATAACCATTTGTTTCTTAAGCAATAATCATCATATGAACAACAGCAAATATTTAAGTATTCCTTCATTTTTTTCTTTAGGGGTCTTATTACAATAGACCACACTCTCTATACTGGAACTATATTGTCTGAATGAGAGCAAAATGGCCTTAAATGTAGCTGAGATGATTTTAGGGAAGTTCTAATTATCCAGAAAAAGTTACACAATCTCTTGTGGAATCTATTGTGATTCATTATTCTATGTCACCATGAACTGGTAGCATTTACAAAGACAATTAACATTGGAATAGTTTGTTCCCATGATGGGACTATTCACATGAGTTAAAGAGAAGTCATAGTGAAGTGATATGTTGGTTTGAATATTTCAAAATATCACTACTTATGCAAATGAAATAGAGATTAGCACTTGATGAGTCACAATTTTCAGTGATTTACAGTTGTTAAAAGGTTGAAAGAGCCTTTTTTCTGCACAGAAAAAAACAATTTAAAGATAGGTATAGGCTTCTTTGCTTTGGTGCATCATACCATATATTTAAATAAAGAAAACCAGAAATCTAACTGCCAGTCAAACAATACACTGATTTTTCTCTAGAACATGACATATATGAAGTAACTAATTCCATAATATATAATTTACTAATATTTTCAATCCTTTGTCTCTTTTCAGAGGTTTTCAAGCTGTGACTTTTCCAGGCCAGACAGCTTCCAATCTCATAACAGACTGGAATTGTGAACAATCTTTTGTAACAAACTGGGGAATTAAAATAATTTTCGGAAACACAGGGAGCTGTTCCCACCATAATTTTAGATTTTATTAAATAAACTACATAACATAACTGTATTATAGAGTATTAGTTTGTATTTGTATTTGCTTTGTGCAAGGTTTTGGTGGCAAGGCAGGTTGTAGGAGTGGCTTTTGTGAGAAGCTGTAAAGGCTTGCTCTGCTGCAGGCTGTGAGGCAGACCCGCTGCTGGCCAAGACTGAGCCAGGCAGTGACAGTGGTAGCACCTCTGGGATAATGTATTTTAGGGGAAAAAATTACTGCACAGAAACATCTGTGGCCGAAGAGGAGAGGGCTGAGAATATGTGAGTGGAACAACCCTGCAGAATCTGAGGATGATGAAGAGCAAGAGGGAAGAGGTGCTGGAGCAGATATTCACCTGCAGCCCATGGGAAGCCCATACTAGAGCAGGCTCCTGGAAGGACACACTGCAGAGAAGCACACACACTGGAGCAGGTTTGCTGTCAGGACTTGTGATGCCATAGGGAACCCACACTGGAGCAGCTCTTTACTGAAGAACTGCACCTTATGGGAAAAAAGGGACCCCACACTGGTGCAAAGGATGGACTCCCCTTCCTGAGGAGGAAGGAGTAGCCGAAACAACAAGATAAATTGATTTTAATCCCCATTCACCATCTCTCTGTGCTCCTGGGTAGAAGAAGGTAGAGAAACAGTGCTAAAGTTAGGCCTGGGAAGGAGAGAGGGTGGGCAAAGGTGTTTAAGATTTTTTATTTCTCATTATCCTACTCAGGTTTAGATTACTAAAACTTCAAGTAACTTCCCCAAGTCTTTCTTTTTGATTTTACCTGTGATGGTGATCACTAAGGGATCTCTCTCTGTTTGTACCTCAATTCATCTTTCCACTGTCCAGCTGAGGAGGGTAAAGATAGAATGGATTTGGTGAACTGTTGGCATCTAGCAAAGCTCAAATCACCATAAACATAAAAGATAAATATTTGGTCCTCATTGTATGAAGAACTTGGCGTCTAAGTAGAGCTCTGTCAATTTTATGTTCAGAACTGTCATCTATATTTCTAAAGCAAGATCAGCTTAGAATGCAAGCAGCACTTATCTTAAATTTTTCAACTGATGGTGGGTTGATATGACCACTGATATGAAGGGTTGGAAGTGCCTCATTCTTGATATGAGCACTTAGCTCCTACTTATGCTATATCACATCAAGACAATATCAAATGTGTTGCATCCTTCTTATTCCCTAGATGAGTAAACAGGTAAGAATTTATTCCTTTAATTATATATGCATATATATATATATATATATGCATGCGAGCATAGCTACATACTTAGATATATACACATACAAGAGGAAGACAGAAGAAGACTCCTCTGGAGGAGACAGCACAACATCTTATTTTTAGTGGTTTCCCAGAAAAGATGATGTGTAATTCAAAGCATTGTCATAAATCATAGAATTCCATTACTAAGTAACCCTTTACCCCTACAAATACACAAACCAGATTATTCCTATTGGGTAGAATCAAAGATTGATCATCATGTGTAATTAATTTGGACATTTGAAAAAGTTTCATATGATAATCCTGAAGTTTAGTTTGACAAAAGTAAAGACTGAACCATTCTAAAATCATGGCAAAGTGTATTCAGTTTTCAGGTCCCAAGTATAGCAGTGCGCTGTAAGTCAGCTTAATTCTGTGCTGCAGAACAAAGAGTAATTTCTGCTGAAAACTTCTCAATGGATATGCAGATGAGGGATGAGATGCCATATTATTGAAATATTCAGAAGCTGATACCCATACCAAGAGAAATTCTGTAATGTAAAACATATCACTACCTTATTTTATTTTTTTTTAATTTCTTGCTCTGGGGTTTCTCCCTCAATAAATTGCCTTCTTGACTGCTGGCTTCTGGAAAATCCTTTGGTCTGCTTGGCTTCCCAGCTGCATAGACTATTCCCAGTCTCTCAGACACAAATAAAAAGAGTTGCCTGTAGCTCTACCTAGCCTGATTGGCACATATGGCAATTGATTAACTACAAGTGACATTGGGGGACTATCATCAAATACAGCCTCTTTCCTAAGTTCCTAATGAAACGATGGACTCTCCCCTTCAGGGCAGAATCATCCATTAGACCCATGTGGTCTGAGCTGAAGGCTCTGTAGGTTCCCATGTAGCAGTGTAATAACCCTCTTATGAAGCAATGACAGAGACTTCTCTGTGAGATGAATGACTTAGAGAAATGACCTGCTTTGTCTTGCTTACAAGAGCAATTTGGAAATGGTTGTATTGTTGACAGCTGTCTACCTTCCTTCTGACACCTCTGCTCCTCCTCTTACATTTCTCAGTGCACAATTTTTCTGCCCACCAAAAGTGATTTCACAATGGACACATTTTCTGCTTCTGCAGCATCTGCTCTCAGAACAACTTTGCAAGATGCTTTATGAAACATAGTGATCTTAGCATTGCTAAGACCTTAGTGCGCTAGCAAGCTTGGCCTAGAAAGCGGTGGGGGCAAAGAGAAGTTCACTGACTCGTTCTGAAGGCAGAAAAACTAAGTATGGATTCATAACTGAAATATACCAGGTTGAAATTATTTAAAAGTGACTGCTGGAAAATTCCATGTATCTTCTGAAGTGTAATCTTCACTTCTGTAAGAACTTCTAGTCTCTTTCAAATTGGATTAAATTGGTTATGTTAAATTTTGAGTGTCAATGCTTAACACAGTCAACTGATACATGCCAGAAACCTAAAAGGTATGAAGGAAAGTAAGGTTCAGGAGATTTCACAAATAAATACATCAGCTTAGACCTTCCATTGATCTTCATCCTGTGAGAGTGAAATCCATCTTCCTTATAAACAACTGAGCAAGTATTTTGCAAATATTCAGGAAACCACATATTGATAATAGAGTAAAAGCAGCCTGTAATAATGCCAGCTCATCATAGTTTTATGTTTTGGTTTTATCTGTAGGTTTTACTTTTTCTGAAGGCCTAGGAAAAGATTTGTGTATTTCAAATCTCTCTTCCAGCAACAAGTGTGATAAAATCTCTGTTTGCCATGTTTCAGTCTTTAAAAATAAGCATCTGGCAGTGGACTATTGAGATTGGGTCCATTCTCTTTTTCAATGTCTGCTGCCTATGTGAGCTGAGTATTGTCTATATGGGGACTTCTCAAGTCTGAGAAACTTGGTGGACAATATAGTCAGAGGTTGCTGAAGTGGCAGGTTTTTCATTCAGCATCACTACAAGTACAGGTAACAGGATGGATTGCCTTCCACATTTCAGAATACATTATTACTTTAAAGAGAAAAAAGAGTAAAGATGACACCACCTCCATCAGCTGAAGCCTGCAGAATTGTGATTATATTCTTATTGTGGTACAGCAGAGATAGATTTCCAAAACTGGGCTCGAGAAAAAGTGAAAACATTTGTCAGGCCTCAGTACTTCACTCTTAAAAATTCAGGTGAATATTCTCTCAATTGTTAAGGGCTTTTAAGTATCCATAACAACAATTCTGGTCCTGTATAGTCCCACTATCTATAAACTATGTTTTCTTTGAAAAAACAGAAAGTGGCTTGAGTACTGGGAGGAACGTTTGCATTAATAAGTTTAAATGTAGTAAAGGCAGTTATCATTCTATATTTTATCTTGAGGTACTACTGTTCTGTCAACATAAAAACTTCTTCAATTCATTCATCACTATTTTTTTCTCTTGTTTGAAGACAAATCTAAATGAAATTCATCTTAACTAACGCTGTCGGTTTAAAACTTAGGAATGCATTCTAAGCCTTTCAATGGTGACATAAAAGTCTTGTTTGCTTAGAGTCTTAATCAGACATTTAACTTCCATCCTGATTTTATGCATATTCAAGGGCCTCTGTCATCATTAGATCCTTAAAAAATTTATCTCTTTCTTGACACTCCTATCCTTGCATGCCAGAGGTCAAGGCCCATGAAACCATCTCTGTCCCTCTACACATGTGTGCAAGTTGGACAAAGCTTTTGCTCTCTAATAGTCCAAGTTCACTTTAACACTCAAATAGAACATGAAAAAAAAATAAAAAATCCAAGGCTGCCCTTCAAAATTCTGATGTTCCTGCTGTTGAATGTTGTCCTATGCACGGACAGAGGGTAATGCAGGGGAGAGTCTGATTTTGTTAAGAGTTGTCCTGCCCTCTGCAATCCTCATCCCAGATTTCCCACTGTCAAAAAGTGGAAATACACTCCCAGAACATACAGAGAACCTTTATTTTCTCAGTAACATCCCACCCTAGGTGGATGCTGGGTGTATAGCTCAGTGGCTTTTTGAATACCAGCTTGTGAGCATCTGCTGCATCTTCCTGCTTGCTGTGCAATTAAGACAAAATCTTCTTAATGAATGTAGAAAACGTCTTGGAGGACATTTCACAGAGGAGATCTGCTTTGCTGAAAATCAGAAAGGTAGTGCATAAATCCATATCAGAATTTTTATTCTTGCTTGCTCAAAACAGTTGTTTACACATTGAAGGCAACAAAACTGTTTGTGTGAGAGTTTCCATAGAGTTCAATGGCATCAAGGTTTTTCAAGTAAACATGTATTGCAAAATCGGCAGACTTTGAGAGATTAGCACCAGTCTGGATACGTTAATTTTCCTCCTAACAACGACACCAGTATCTTTCAAGAATCCTAATTGTTCCTACTCAGAAGCCATTAAAAATTGCATACGGTATTATATTGAGAGTTCATCTAATTTAAATGTGAAAATTTTGTAAACATCAGTATTATATTATGTTCCATTCATTCATGTGATCCTCTAGTACATTAGAGGGGGAAAATATACATGCATTGAATTCTTGAGATTTTATTTTAAGGGCTGCTTTAATGAATTCTTAATTACATTATTCAAAAGGTCCATTATTCAGCATTCATCTCACTTCTAAATGAAAGTCTTTACCTGACATGTGAATGAAATGAGTCTAAATGCTTTCCATGCCACCTAGGGATTCGTAATAGACTTCTTGCTGAATGGCAGCAGCTGGTTTTCTTTCTGGTTTAAATTTTTGTGGATTATTTGCAGAGATGGACAGGTATGAAATACTCATCTCTCCCAAGCATCAGTAAACCCTTCAGTCTCACCAGATGTAATGCAGCCACAGTGCTTGAGACAGTTGAAAGAGATAAAAGATGGAGAGAAAAACATTTATAATATTTCTAAGGTTTTCAAATATATTGTATAGTTCTCAACAATTCTATTTTGTGTGTAAAAAAACCCTTAGTAAATATTTTCTTTTTTTTTTTTTTATGGTTCACCATGAAAAAAGTTGGTGAACATCATAAAAGGACTTGAGATCGGATTTTTGAAAGTGGTAAGTTGATACTTTTTCTCATTCCCCATCCATTTCAGTAGGACTAATATCTGGTATTAAATTTGGAAAAGAGCTTAAGAGCTCAAAATACTCCAGCAGTTCAGACAGCAACTTGAAATGAGTACATGCATGGCTGGTCAGGACTGTACTGTCATTTCTTATACTGGGCCAAATTCTTCCATCCCTCAGTCCATATTTGATCCCAGACAACAACTGTATCATATGCAAGGGCAATTTGCCCTGGAATAAATCAGTATAATAGAGCACTACCCATCCCCTAGAACTTCTGAGGTAGTTAAGGGGATAAAATTATATAGTTATATTCAGAGTATTGGTAACATTTTTCTTTACAACATATTTAGTGGGTTCACTGAGGGTTTTGCTTAAATAAGGACTGCAGATTTTCAGAAATTGTCAGAAATTGTCTGAAAAAAGAATCGTAATAGCCCGAAAAAATAATCCTTCTACTGTTTTGTCAGAAAAAAATTCAAATGTAACATTAATACTAGAGAAATGTGTGTGCTGCATGTCTGTAATTGATTATTTTCCTACTTGTTAATTCTAAATATGAAAAAAAATATTTCTAATGGAAAGAACATTACTTAGAGCATTGACATTATAATTGAATAGATACCACAGTACTATCTAAATTCCTTTTGAAAGGATTAAAATATTAATTTCCCAAAAATTAAGATTGTCTATTTCTCTTGCACTAAAAACATAACAAACTTCCTTATTCCAGATTAACATACCATAGTTAAATTATTGTATATATTCTATTCTTAGCCCTCTATGTTTTCTAGAACCACTTTTGCAAAAGAATCCATATTGAAGCTTTTTCAGTGGCTTTGCAGTGGTTAGATCAATTTTTAATGTACATTTCTTAAATTATATTTTGTTTTTCATACATCTAGATGTAGCTTAGGCATTAGAGGCTATATCATGACCTTTCCCCCTACCTGATTATGAAAAAGACTGTGAAATTTAATATGCTGCTTTAAATCCAGACCATTATTTAGGGTTCAGTCCTGGAAGGTGCTGAGCACGTCTCACGAAGTGCCCAGCACTGCCAATTCCCACTGGCTGCCTTGCTCACCGCCGAGCAGGACGGTGTTAATGACACAAATCCCCCAGCAGTTGTGTGGCATGGCCAGGCACTGGTTAACAAAGCAGCCGCCCTACCAAGCAGGCTGAACCAGCTACTGTAGAAAAAGTAACATTTTAGAATGCCTAAGAAATCTTGGACAAGAAAAACTCTTTATCCACTCTTCTGATGAGCAAAATGCATGAGTGCTGCTCACAGGGACTCCTGTTCACCCAGCCTAAATCTCGCCTCTCCAAGAGTGATTGGAGTGCACCCTTGAGGAGCCACATCACGTTGTGCCTCTTACACAGAAGAGATATTCTAGCATTGACTAACAATCAGCCTTTGAAGCTGATTTCTCAATGAAGTACTGGTCTTCTCCCAGTTAAACTGAAAACCACATAAGTAGTCATGTGGAAAATAATAATGAAATTAAACAAACACATCCAGTGGCACTTGCGATGCTTTACGGTATGCTTATTAAGTCACCATTTTTACATTTGCTCACCCAGCCAATTTTCTCTTTTTTGTTTTTTCCCCTGTAGATCCCATTTACCCATCTAACAGTTCAGTTTATTTTTATGCACATCATTAAGGAAAATGAAATCTCAAATTCTCTTTAAAGGTTCTGGAATGAGACAGAAAATATGAAAATATTTAAAATATTAGCAACTTCTCCATGGGGATATGTATTCCCCAAAAAGCAGACACAAGGAACAAACATACTCTAAGCTTCAATGCATACTAGGTACATTTCAAGATGATAAACTGACACTTCTGCAAAGCATCAGACCAGGCAAGTCTCCCTAATCACACTGTATTCTAGCAGTTCAATGGAAATCAGCCAGGGCTACTGTCTACCCATAACAGGCTGCAGCCTACTGTGTCTCTCAATCTTTAACATAGTTATTTCAACAATGCTTCAGTAAATTATGGAAAACTTGAGAGCAATGAAAAATTAAGGGCAAATCCACAAAGGCACCATAGAACGCTTAAGTGGGAACACAGAGTAGTTAAAAATGCAAGATTCATAGAGCAAGCAAGGGAACAAATAAAACAGAGCATGACTTCACTAAGTCTAATTGCAAAAAGGTATTTTAAATACTTGGAAACATGTTTTATGCAATTGCTATCAAAACTCTTACAAATATGCAGCCCTGATCATGTTTCTGGAGCCATGTCACAGTGCAAAACCACTTATTTGGATTAGGAACATGAAAACTCCTATTCAGCTTCCTGGTATGTAAATTGTATAGAAGCTAAAGAGTATCTTTGAGTGCTTAAAGAATACAAAGAGGGATTTCTACTGAAATTATGAACTTCCTAAGTTTTATAAGAATTACCATGTGATCATAGTTCTGAGTCAAATACCTATTAGCTTTTCACTAACACACATCAATAAGGTTGTCAGCATTTTGAAAGCTTATATGTACAAAGCAAACAAAAAAATCAACATCTTTCCATTCTTTTTTGATGGTTAGGAAAGAAGAGCTGATGAAGATATTCCATCAGATATTTTTTAGTATTCTGGTTTTTTAAGAGATGCTTTTTTTTGGATGTATTTTTCTATATTTCATGTGTGTAAGGTTATAAAGAAAGCTAGTGGTGTTCCTGAAGCAGGATGTGGTTGTGTCTAAGACATTCCAAGAGAAAATGTTTCCTGTTTATGGAAATATTTAGTCATTTCTAAAATCCATAATAAGAGATTTGACTCATTTCCCACTCCTTCAACTTTTCATTTGAGAAATTAAGTCCATTTATATTGTACCTTGCTGGGTAGATAGAAGATATGGGTGGTCCTTCTATCAATCAAAATTGTAATTACTTTTCCCAATTGTCTCTGATATTTTATTCAAAAAGTATTATGACTCCTAGGCATTACATATGTGATGGTTGTTTTTATTGTTAATAATAATATTAATGGGATTTTTGGATCCAGTGTATGAGATCCTACATGGCTTTTTCTTCACTTCTTCATTCCCTCTCTGTCTTTTGAGAGTTTTTAAAAAATTATTTTAGGGTAGTTCTGTGGACTAATGTTAAAATAGGCTGTATAAAACTCACAATAAATTGTCGCCCATTCTTTCAGAATTCACAGCACATATGTTATCCTGACTTCTTTGCAAAAGATTTGAGGTACAATCATATAATGCAGAAGTAATTCTTTATTAACCAGGCTCTCTGACTGCACTAATAATGGTAAACGTGAGCAAAAAGAACTTAAGAAGAACCACTTGATATGATAAAGGATAGTTCTTTTACTATTATCATGTATAATTTCCTGTCTTCCCCTGTAAAAAGAAGAAATTTATAGCCATTTCCTGCATGTACCTTTTTCATTTCAGTTTGAAAATCCTCAGCTTTTTTACTTCAGCAGTACCTTTGTCACTGGAACTGAGCATTTGAAACTTATTTCTAATTTGATAAAATATACATATGGTGTTAGCATGCTAGAGGTAAAAGGTACTAACATCAAAGTCTGCACGGCTCACATTAGAAAGATTTTAAACAGACATTATATATTTATTTAGCAGGGAAAGAAGTCGTGTAAAGGTTTTTAATTTTACTAAACGTTTCAGGAAAGCAATTTAATTAATCTTCTTACCAATAACTTCAGTAGAGCAACTTTAAAACAGCTCTCATGTAAATTCATGACAGTTTGAATGTGGTTCCAAAACAGGTGCATTGTTGCTCTGCAACCCTGAAAGAGTTAAAGGACATATATGCTCATGATATCTTTAAACTTTCAACTTAGAATTATTGATGAATGTAAAGCTACTCACTCAAAACCATCTAACCTTCTTAACTGGTTAAAAGAGTTTAATCCTCTCAGTTATTAGGAGACCTTTGAAGTGAAACAGTGAAACTCACTCCTTCTGCCTGTTTTGAAAATTTTCATTGAGTGTAGACTAAATCACAGGGAAGTTTCGGCTGCAGCACTTCATCTGCAAAGTAAGCTGAGGATTACTTAGTTGAACTTTGCTCCAGTCAAGACTTTGTAGTGCTTATAAATCTTGAATCCATCTAAGTTCACCTTAAATTAGCCTTGCAAAAACAATCTCTAAACTTCAAGTGTCTGCTTGGTGGCTCCTGGCTAAGTGCCATGCAGAAGCTGAGACACTGATTAATTGTCTTTGTTTCTTAAAAATACCTCATATTTTATTAAAAATTAAATATCATGGAATACACAATTTTGCCTTTCACTTCATAAAACAACAGTGTCATTGGGTTCTGTGAAAACCACTGGCAAAACACATTGCATTTTAGAAATAAAATGGAAGAGAAACTTTAAATCTTTGTAAGTCCTGAAAGCCTTATTGCACAATAGTGCCACTACTGCATGAACAGCCTGAGGTGGGGCCAAACAAGCATGCCAAGATACAACAGATTTTTCAATTTTCCGGCAAATAGAAACAAATTCTGGTTTCAGAAGGTGTATTCGACAAACACTTCTCAATGTGTTTCTGATTTGTGGTAAGAATGTTTTTACTGCTGGTGCCCTGTACTTTTGAGACATTTATTTCCTAAAAGAAAGATTCCATTCTATAAACCTCAACTGTCTGTTTTTTCAAAGCAATTTAAAATCAAACACACAAATAAAATTTTTAACATATGGAAACCTTCGTACAGAGACTTACGTATTCCAAGTTAAAATTGTTTTATAAACTGTAATGCTTTGCAGATGAAAACACTGAGAAGATGACTGTTTTTAGCAGTAATGCTTTTTGACAGCGTTAAACCTTGTTTTAGTAATTGATATAAAAATATTTGGTGGCTTTAAAATGGACCATTAATAAAAATGGCATGTTTTAAGTTTGAAAAATTTTACTTAATACTGTGAAGTTGTGTAGAATTACAAATATAATATAGTATTTTTTAAAAATATAATCTTTTACTTCTCTGTGTTAAAAACAGTGGATATGCATCTTTAAAGCTGGTCCTTTTTATAATGTCTCCTTCAGGTTGAATTTGAGTCTGGGTTGTTTTATATCCATATAATTTATGTATTATATTTTTTTTCAAGTTAGTACTTATCTTCTCCACTGACTGGCTTTTCTCATAAGCTTTTAACTTTTTTTTCATACAGAGTAAAACTTGAAGATTGCTGTACGTAGATCCATTTTCTATTTAAACATTAGCAGACTATTAGCTTGTACACTGAATACTTTTAAGATGTGTACATAGACAACCCTAAAGTACTTTTGGAATAGTAAACATTTAGAGGAATGCTGTAATCTTAATGAACTTTTCTTAAAGAGTGTTTGTTTTAAACTTTGTCTGTCTAAAGAGTTTGTTGCATTTTTTATTCCCCTTATTAGCTTTAAAAATAGAAAATGTTTGTCTGGGAATTTTTTTCCTCAAAATCTACACTATTTTACTATGCTTTGAGTCGAGTTTCGATATCACGCTATGAAAAAAATCACAGAATCACAGAATCACAGAATTTACTGTGTTGGAAAATAATTTTGATATCAAGTCCAAACTCTGAACTTGCACCACCTTATCAACTAAACCATGGCACTGATTGCCACATCCTGTCTTCTCTAAAACACAGCTAAGGCTGATAACTCCATCACCTTCCTGGGCAGCCCATTTCAATGTCCAATCATTCTATGAAGAATTTTTTTCCTTATGTCCAGCTTAAACTTCTCCTGGCACAATTTAAAACTGTGTCCTCTTGTCCTGTCTCTGGTTCCCTGGGAGAAGGGACCAACCCCCACCTGGCTACAACTTCCTTTTGGGTGGTTGCAGGGAGCAATAAGGTCTCCACTGAGCCTTCTGTTCTCCAGATAAACAACCCCAACTCCCACAGCTGCTCCTCACAGGATTTGTGTTCCAGACCCCTCACCAGCCTTGTTGCCCTTCACTGAACGTGCTCCAGCATCCCAACATTCTTCCTAAATTTAGGGGCCCAGAACTGGACACAGCGCTCAAGGTGTGGCCTCACCTGTTCCGAGTACAGGGGAAGAATTATTTCCCTGGTCCTGCTAGCCAGGATGATCCAACCTAGGATGCCTTTGGCCTTCTTGGCCACCTGTCAGTCAGGACCCTCAGGGCATTTTCTGCCTGGCCACTGTCCAGACACTCAGTGCCTGTAGCGCTGGAGGGGGTTATTGTGACCAAAGTGTAGGACCCAGCACTTGGCCTTTTTAAATCTCATGTTGCTGGATTTGGCCCATCAATCCAGCCTGTCCAGGTCCCTGTGCAAAGCCCTCCAACCCTCAAAGAGATCAGCACTCACACACCCAGCTTGGTGTCATCTGCAAACTTGCTGATGGTGGACTCAACCCTCTCATCACTAAAGGCATTAGACTGGTCACAACCCTGATCCCTGGTGGACCAGTGACTGGCTGACTACTGGATGCAGCACCATTCACCACCACCCTCTGGGACCAGCTATCCAAGCATTTTTAACCCAGCAAACCCATTTTAATCCCACCCTGGATCTCAAACTCTTAAAATTTTGAGGCACTAGTTCTGAATATACAGCAGGTATTAGTATTTTTCACTAATGACCTGTTTACAAAGGAATTAAGTGAGGGCTTTCTTTTAAGCACATGTTTAAATCACATTGACTACTGCCCTGAGAGTCCTGCATACATTTTCAAGAGCTTCACTGCAGTAAGTTATAAATTAATTTGCATCCTCATAGAGGCTGACTATGACTGTATGGACAATTAGTCTCTTTTAAAGCCAAAGAAAATAATGAAAATTAACTGATGGCATAATGAGCCCATTTACATGGAAGACATGTTGATACCATCCCTATGCTGGAATCTTACAATGGGGACAGTGTTCATACCCATGAAATAGTGATCTTAAGCACCAACTATCTGGAAAGAAAGAAAGAAAGAAAGAAAGAAAGAAAGAAAGAAAGAAAGAAAGAAAGAAAGAAAGAAAGAAAGAAAGAAAGAAAGAAAGAAAGAAAGAAAGAAAGAAAGAAAGAAAGAAAGAAAGAAAGAAAGAAAGAAAGAAAGAAAGAAGAAGAAAGAAAGAAAGAAAGAAAGAAAGAAAGAAAGAAAGAAAGAAAGAAAGAAAGAAAGAAAGAAAGAAAGAAAGAAAGAAAGAAAGAAAGAAAGAAAGAAAGAAAGAAAGAAAGAAAGAAAGAAAGAAAGAAAGAAAGAAAGAAAGAAAAGAAAGAAAGAAAGAAAGAAAGAAAGAAAGAAAGAAAGAAAGAAAGAAAGAAAGAAAGAAAGAAAGAAAGAAAGAAAGAAAGAAAGAAAGAAAGAAAGAAAGAAAGAAAAGAAAGAAAGAAAAGAAAGAAAGAAAGAAAGAAAGAAAGAAAGAAAGAAAGAAAGAAAGAAAGAAAGAAAGAAAGAAAGAAAGAAAGAAAGAAAGAAAGAAAGAAAGAAAAGAAAGAAAGAAAGAAAGAAAGAAAGAAAGAAAGAAAGAAAGAAAGAAAGAAAGAAAGAAAGAAAGAAAGAAAGAAAGAAAGAAGAAAGAAAGAAAGAAAGAAAGAAAGAAAGAAAGAAAGAAAGAAAGAAAGAAAGAAAGAAAGAAAGAAAGAAAGAAAGAAAGAAAGAAAGAAAGAAAGAAAGAAAGAAAGAAAGAAAGAAAGAAAGAAAGAAAGAAAGAAAGAAAGAAAGAAAGAAAGAAAGAAAGAAAGAAAGAAAGAAAGAAAGAAAGAAAGAAAGAAGAAAGAAAGAAAAGAAAGAAAGAAAGAAAGAAAGAAAGAAAGAAAGAAAGAAAGAAAGAAAGAAAGAAAGAAAGAAAGAAAGAAAGAAGAAGAAAGAAAGAAAGAAAGAAAGAAAGAAAGAAAGAAAGAAAGAAAGAAAGAAAGAAAGAAAGAAAGAAAAGAAAGAAAGAAAGAAAGAAAGAAAGAAAGAAAGAAAGAAAGAAAGAAAGAAAGAAAGAAAGAAAGAAAGAAAGAAAGAAAGAAAGAAAGAAAGAAAGAAAGAAAGAAAGAAAGAAAGAAAGAAAGAAAGAAAGAAAGAAAGAAAGAAAGAAAGAAAGAAAGAAAGAAAGAAAGAAAGAAAGAAAGAAAGAAAGAAAGAAAGAAAGAAAGAAAGAAAGAAAGAAAGAAAGAAAGAAAGAAAGAAAGAAAGAAAGAAAGAAAGAAAGAAAGAAAGAAAGAAAGAAAGAAAGAAAGAAAGAAAGAAAGAAAGAAAGAAAGAAAGAAAGAAAGAAAGAAAGAAAGAAAGAAAGAAAGAAAGAGATGGTAAAAACCAAAACCAATAATAAACCCCCAACATATGCCAGACTCAGAGTGTCAACTTGGTCTTTTTTGGAGGAATTCCAAAGACAATTTTTTATTGCTGCCAGAGTGATGGTACAGCTCTGCCACTGACCATGAGGAAAAATAAAAGCAGAAATACAGGAAGCAAACACAGGTGCCAAGTGACTGATCTGTCTCAGTAGGTAAACAGGCAAAAGGAAAATTTCAAAAGGAAAACATTCAGAGTGTGATCAGAGAGCCATGGAGGCTGTGGTTACATATGCATTGGCAGGTCTGCTTCAGCCTACTTAGTCTTGGTTCCTGCAGTCCACAAGTCATTCTCTCCCTCCTCCCCTTCCCTGCGCTGGCACCACTGTTTGTACAGCTGCATGGTGAACGCAGGCAGGGATCTGGACACAGTAAAAAATGACCCACCAGAAATGGATCAGTTCCCCTTCTGATTTACTTCAGAGGCCCACAGCTGGCTTTGCTGGCATAGCAGAGATCATGATGTGGGAATGAGATTGTGCATCTGAGGAGAGGAGAAGCTGTTGAAGGAAGCCCTATCAGCCAAATATCAGGGTCACATCCCAGGGCTCGGAAAACTGTGTGAGGCTGTCCCTCCTACACTGCCCTCCCCCTGATAGTATGTCTTTGCTACTGGAAGTATTTTATTTTTTTAATAGATTAGGGCATATAAATCAGCATCCAGTGCCTAGAGCATGGAACTTAGTTTCCTAGATTGCTGTCATACTCTTCAGAGATATAGGAATCTTTTTCAATTGCTGAAATATAGGCCTCTAAGTGTAATCTGAAGCTGATGAAGATAACGTACCTGATTTCTGCCAGCTAGCTCGAGAAGGATATATACATATCCTATCTACATCACACATATCAGTCTTCTCTGGATGTTGCAGGCAGCCAAAGGATCCTCAGATGATGCTAGTCATCTCTCTTTGTGAAGCTGAACTTAACACCAAGGTGGCATGGAAATACTTAAACAGAATTTTAAATTAGATATCTGCAAGTGGAAACTCCCATAAGGAAATAGCGCCATTCCATTGCCTAAGTATATGGATCAGCTGTTTTTTGAGGTGCCTTGAGATCCTTCTCTGGGGCTAGAAAATTCTCCACAGAACCTATGGAATACCTGTGCCTTTTGAAAGAGTCAGAGAGGTCAGACAGGAAGTCCGAGGACATCTCAGATGGCATGAGGCCCAAGTCAGCTAGACTCTATTCTTTATTTAATTTTTTGTTGGTTATGGATTTGGATCAGTTTTTATTTACTCCTTCTTCAAATACTGCCAGTTCTTATCAACATCTCCCTATTTATTTATGGTTAATGCAGATGATCAATCATACAATAGGCATTGCATGGCCTTGCTCATGAGATTTGACTGGATGGCTTCCTTACATTCCAATAGTGCATGAGTTTTAATAGCCTTCATCAGTGTTTTATGTATTTCATTGAAAAAGCACTGAAAAATTCCCCTTAGACTTGCTGAACTTTAAGGCATGAGAAAGAAAATGGATATAATCTCTTTCACCAGTTTTCTTACAATTAAATTAAGATGATCGTCGTTTCTTTTTAATCTGAAGGGGCCTTTAGAGAAGAAAGCAACATATCTTGAGGAGCTGATTTGCCTGGTAGTAAAAACAAAATAAAACAGAAAAGCTCAGTACTTTTGTCACATTCCCATTACCTTTAACAAGTAGTTTCATAAACCCATGGATTATGATCTTGTAATGAGACCTCTGCTACTAAAAATAACTGTAAAAAAGGGTAACTGAATGATGAACTACTGACATGCCTTTCTGAGGACCCACAGCTGCACTGCTTCTTTTGAAAAGACATGGGAACACGTCCTACAGATATCTAATTTAAGTGTCTCAAACACATTTAACTAGTGTCTGTAAGGGGAGCCAGTACTTTCTATCACTGAATATTGTCTATTCTGACTCACATTTTTGTTTTCCTGAGTTTATAAATTACATTCATCTCAAATCCTAAATTAAATATCCATATACACAAGCTAAGCATTGGTCCCAGCATACTGAGCTTTCATCATATCTAGTTTTCACTCCTCACCTTTCCCAATTAACCTGAATATAGGATTTATTTAGGAATCTAAATTTTACCTTTTTATCTCAAGAAATAATTTTCCCACCATGACCAGCAGCACACAGAGGAAACAATATGCAGCAGAAAAACAGGAAAGTGGAGATAATGTAAGATGAAGAGTATCAGCTATGGGGAATCAGGGAAAAAGAAGATGTTTTCTGTTAGAATTCAGACTGCTTTTAATGAGTGTCTTGTGAAATAGCTCATTCAAAGATCAGCATGGACAAGGCTACTGCAGCTTTCAGCTACTTGCAGGGTGTTCAGAGGCACATTGTCTCTTTTCAACCTTTAGTAACAAAATTCAAGTGATCTAAAACTGATAGTCTAATTCTGCATTTAAATGTAATTGTAATTTTATTTTATTTGTTTTTGTCTTTTCTAAAGCACTCTAAGAGGTCCTAAAGAAAGGTGTTACACAATTGTAAGTGCTGGAGTGATTGACAGAGTATTTTACAACTGGCACTTATTATTCCTTTTATTAAGAATAAAGTGGCTTTTAGACTAAAAACAATAGGGTGAAAAGGGGTCTTTTATGCACTCATTATAAGTAGAAAATTGGAAGGAAAAAGTTGTAATAAAAAACTAAATGATTTTGGCACGATATATGTTTCTTTCTTTATATGTTCAGTAGTATATACGTTGAAACCACTGGACATACAATAGCCCTCTGGATGTGGAAGGGAAAATGGAAAGTGCAGATTAAAATTGCCAAAGTGCTGCATGTAATAGCCATCTTTTCTTATTTTTGTTATGAGTAAAAAGAAGTCTTTATGCAGCAAAAAGGAATAACATTGTTATATTTTACCTTTGAATTTAAATTCAGAGGAAGTGACAGAGGACTTGAAGCAGATTGTCTATTATATGCCCTGTTCTAAGATGACAGGTGATTGTTCACCAAGTTGCTGTAAGGTTTTCCCTTCTGTTTTATTCAGAGCAATCCTCTTTTACCTGAAAATCAGCATGTGCCAAGTGCCTGTGAACCTTTGGTCATTTTTGTAACTGGGATGCAGTTTCAGAGACAGTTTCAAAATTCCACAGATTTCCCAAGACAGCAGACCCCAGAATCTCCTGGATTAAACCTGCACTGAGTGATGGTGCTTTAATTCTGGGTGACACTATATATTAATAAAAGCAACTGAATCCCCAGCTTGAAAATGGCTTATTTACAGCCTTCTGCATTGTCCATAAGAGAGAGTTTCACTAGGGTTTTGTGGCTCTGTGTCAGGTGCAATTCCTCTGGTTAGCTCCTTCTGGAGTCCCTACAATACCAGAGGGTATTCCACACTCCAGGTCAAAGTCCTACAGTCCCTGGTTATGGTGCAATTTGGCCAATTAAAGAGCTGCATGGTCTTTCAAATCAAAAGAGCCAAATATGGGTAAACATTCTGGTGAGAACATAATTCCTTCTTCTAAACCGTATGTTGAGCTATGAAGGTCTCACTGTAATCTACTGGTATCTCAGGATTTTGTGTGTTTGGAGTATACTTATCAAGCAGAGATGAAGGACATTTGGTGTCTGATCAAGAGCATAACCCAACTTAAATAAGGCCCAGTTTTATCTTGGAAAAGTTATTTGTCATAACAAAGTGTCTTGGTCAGCCAGACCCCAAACCTGTCCAACACGAAAGTTGTCTGGACACAGAGAGTTAAATTTTACTAATGTTTCTTTGGTGTTGTGCTATGGTTCTGACACAGAATCCTGTAGGGCATCGTGGTACAGGGTTCTTCACAGCATGTCTGGACCCTGCTTTCTCAGCAACTGCTTGGTTTCACCCTCCATCAAAGTCCAGGGACAAGTGAGGGAAAGGCTGCTAAGATATTAAGCATAACCAACAGTAGAAACCTGAGATCAGGGCTTGCATAACTTGACTTGATTTTGGTAACCAGTTAAATGCATCCAAGGGCATTATTTTTAGTGAAATAAGTATGATTATTCTTCCACTTCTTACACTGTTTTTGTCTTTTAGAGCATAATCTTATGAGAACATCAGTTCTGTGACACATATATCCACAATGACAAAGAATTATTGTAATTTGGACTTGGTGATCTAGGAAATTTTTTCCAACCTAATTCCAATAAATAGCATAAAATGCAAATAAGAAAATAATTCTCAAATCAAAATTTAGTTCTTGTTACCCATTAAGTTACTTTGTTATAATAATACAAATATGGGATAGGTGGAAGAAGATTTTACTATAAATTCTAGATCTTAAGGCACAGTGAAAAAGGCCTTTTCCCAAAATTTCTTTAAGAGAGTTTAGGTAGTTTTTAGTATTTTCAACAGGGAAAATAAGAACTGCATTATACCTGAAATACATTCTCTGTGAAGGAGAAAAAAAGACAAAGGAGAGCAAAGTGAAAAAGAGACAGAGAGAAGAAGAGAAAAGGAGATAAGTGAGGAAGAGAGTGAAAGAATATTGAGAAGAAAGAGAGAGAAGGCAGAAAGAAAATGAAAAAGATTAACAAAAGTTAACAAGATAGCCCAGTCCATCTTTCTGTCTACCAGGAGTGTCAGGAATTGTAATTTATAAGAAGGAATGGATGGCTACTGTGTATACAAGCCCTTTCACCTTGAAAGTGTAATATTTACATTTCTCTCTTTCAGGAATCTTAATTATTTTAACTGAAACACTCTAGAATTTCTCTTGACTGTATGAATCTGAGATTATTTCCATCCTCTGACAACAGAAAGACAGGCACAGCATATTAATTCAAAGGAACAAAAATAAAAACAATCTTCACAACAAAATAAGTTGTTTAAATACTCCAAGGTGCTCTTGTTGGACATGTTGCATAAGGGAGAAATTACTCTTACAATAAATAGTACAGAAAGCAAATTATTTTCCCCAAGGTTTTATAGTTCTTATTTTTCATTTCAAAATCTTCATTATTCATGAACATCTCTAGTAACATAAATTTATTTGAATAAGATGCTTTGTTGTAGCAGCATACACAAGATTGCATGTATTTAGAAGACTGCAGATATCCCAGTAATCTCTGCCACATTAGTCTACTTCTATTTGTATATTTTGTTTATTTCCTAGGTGTTGGCAGACCAAGAGTCTGACACCATCATTCTCTGAGATTTCATATCACTTCTCACCATCATTCCAGTTACCTTTGACAATGTTTCATGATTCAGTCCCTGGCAAGTATCATAGAATGAGAAATATATTGAAGGGATAAAGGACATTCCCTTGATGCAGTATGCCACAATAAACAAAAAGAATTAATAGCAATTATATATTCTTAACTGAAAAAAAAGCTATATGGCAGTTCATTTTGCCTGCAATCTAAATTGTAATAAAAATCATTGCAAATTCTAAAGACTTTATTAAAATTTGAACAAGTGAAGCAAATTGACAGTTGATTCTCAAAAGCCTTGGGATGAAATGCCTGATAAGATTCAGTAAAGAAACTTGATAACCACAGGGTTATAAATGCAGTACTGCCATGGATTAAAATTTGCTTTAAATATTGAAAGGTAAGAATGAGAATGAATGTTGAGTTTTTAGTGAAGTTAGGCTATTTATTAGTGGTACTTCTAAGATCAGAACCAAAACCTGCAATGTTCATTACAGCTGTGAATAATCTAGGGGAGGATATGAATGCTGACACTTATTGACCATACCCATTACTGTAAGTACTGTCAGGTCTAATTTTTTTTTATCAAAAAGAGAAAACATTATATGAGAAAAATACTAGATTAAGGACAATAGAAAAGTCTTAGGTTGGGGAAGGAAATTTTCACAGAACAGGTATTTCCTACTAAGCTGGTCCTGTGAAGTACAGACAAAGGGCAATAAAGTTTAAGTGTCTTAACAAAGAGAAATTTTCATAGGTGTGAGTAGACCAAACCAGTTAAAGTCTCTGTGTTCCAGTCTATGGGGAATATGAGAGTATCACCTTTGGAAACAGTAATAAAAGAGCTGTTTCTGTATTGCAGATGAGTGTGAAAAGAAACCAGTAATTCCTCCTATTTGCACATATATCTTAACAACACATCTTCACACACTGCTATGATAACATGAGGTCTTCCAAGTAAGTCAGAAGAAAAGCTTCAAATGGATAAAAAATTGTCATTTTATCTTAACCTTGTCATCTATTAGAAAAACTGTCCCTAGAAGTAACGATTTATGCCAGCACAGGATCCTAGGGGGAAAAAGATGCTTGTCCAAATTTAGACATTTCAAAATTCAGAAATAATAGGAAATATTAACAAATCTTATAATTTAATTTTCCCCTCTTGGTCCTGGTCATGATTTCCAAAAGTTTCCTCTCAGCAGGATTTCATAGGGAGTGTAGATGGCTTTGAGTTGCCTATGTAGGTGCACAGAATTGAAACCTTCCTTGTTTCATTCATTGTGAAGCTTCATGGAAAGACTCTATATCTAAGCATTCTCACACTGGGCTGTGCATCCACAAAAGAGCTTCACCTGCAAATGGACAGTGTACCTTTCTTTTTGTATATTGTGTCAGTCATCCCAAATTTGTTATCACCACCAGACTCACATGGCTTTCTTCTACTTGTGTGATTTCCTGTAAAATTGTTGTATTGTGCTAGCTGGAAACATACATCAGTTTATATCAGCATTCACTTCTGTAAGAAACAGAGGGTGTTCTGAAGTGAGTATAGTTCTGCCATCAGTCACTGGAGATGTGACTTGCACACAGCTGTGAAAACTGAGGAACTTAAAGAGGACTCTATATGTGATGGATATTTAACAATTAAGAATCTTAAGCTGAATGTGGAGAAGCTGAGGAGAGAAACAAAGGTCTTTGAGATGATAAATGAGTGTAAGAGATTTATATAATGAAACATGGTTAATTTTAAGTGCAGAAAATGAAAAGAAATGCAGGAAGGTGAAGGGAAGAGAGCTGAGAAGAGCCTATGGAACCTACAGAGAGGAACAGGAAAAAGATAAGTGAGGTATGTGTAGAGACAGAGTTAGAGTTGATGGCAAGGGAAGTGTACACCATGAACGCCGCTGAGTAGCAAACTTTGGTTGGCAGAGCACATCAAACCACAGAAAGATGAGTGGACAGCAGTGAGGAAGAACAGCCCAGAAAATGGAGACATATTGGAAAAGACACGTGTATTCTTCTTATCCTGACTTTTCTGCCAGAAATACACTTACAGTTATCGTAACAGAACAAATTTAGAATATTCCATAAAACAGTGTTTTCTCTGATGGTAGGGCTCAGTGGCACAAAAGAGGAAAAATTCTTGGTTTGCCTAACTCAGAGTGGCAAGAGCAGGGTGACAAACTAACAATGATTTATGGAAGGAATGAGGAATTTTGTAGTGTAGCTATGTGCATGTTGTGGGTAATAGATGATTTACAACTAATTAAGATGCTTGATTGCTTATCACAGAAAAAAAAAAGAAGATGGGACTGCATTTATAGGAAAGAAGACTGTGCTTGATCCAGAAATAATATCAACATCATCCTACCAAAAATATTTTGGTTTCTTGAAAAAAGTTTTTAGTGAAAATCTCCTACTTTAACAACTAATTTAGTAAAGGAAATGTTGAGAACTACAAGGGAATTTTTTGCAAGTTTTCCATTCTTCTCTGAAGAATCCTTCTTTTAGATAGTGTTTTATTTCTCTGGGATGATCGCCACAACTCTTTCTTCTCAGGATTGGATAAAGGAATCTACAGATTCTGGCCCAGATCCTACTGCAAGGCAGATCACTTGTCTCTCTTAGTTGAGTAGTTTATGTACCTAAATACCTAGACAAGATATGAATAATCTAGAGGCAAATATCCTCAAAAGTTGTATAAGACAAAAATCCTTTCTGCATTCCTGAAGATAAGCAGATTTACTGTAGCGTAAAATCTAG
Organism: Cyanistes caeruleus; assembly: GCF_971803275.1. Lineage (NCBI taxonomy): Eukaryota > Metazoa > Chordata > Aves > Passeriformes > Paridae > Cyanistes > Cyanistes caeruleus. Next base: position 24,753,922 of record NC_141704.1, on the reverse strand, counting down.
CCTGTTAGATGGCAGGGATGTAAGAAAACAACCCTGAAGCTAATACAAAACATCCTTATTTTTGGGAAAGGTGCAAGACATCAATGCCAGTGCTATTTCTTGTTCAGGACATTTCTTAAACAATTTCTCAGGGAGCTAGTTGAGGTGTCAGAACAGCAGCAATATACACTGTGCTATACTGTTAGCTGCTCAGTGCTTTTCTATTTGTACTGAAACATTTCCTAGGCATAAAAGGAGGACATTTAAAGATCAGTTATATTTATCTACCATAAATATGAAGGCAGTATAGAGCATATACTACCACAAGATTTTTTAGTGCAGTCCTCTAAGGCCATCCAGATCCTTCAATGTTCTAGAGACATGTAGGTCAATGAAAGGATTTCGAAAATAAGTATTTTATTTTATTTTGTAGAAAATTGTAATTAATAAAGGTGTTTGAGAAAGATTTAAACAATTCTGACTCAGGAAAAATGTATGAATAAGCATATTTGAAATGTATCTCATACTTTGGGACAGCACTGTAGAATGTGTGGTTAGTTAAAGTGGAATATTTATATTTATATTCAACAGACAAGAAACATGTAAGTGTGCCACTCTGCAGTCTAAAAGTTTCAGCCTCTGTCACAAATAACATGTACTCAGCACAGTAAAATTAGTATGGCTGTGAACAAGTCTAAGCCTCACAGATGAAGAGACAAGGAAAAAATGTTCTTACTCGTAAAAATATTACTTGTGCTCACTAAGGGAAAGGTGTGTGAGCCAGTGCAATGATTATAGGTTTGAGCACAAGTACTTTTCTCTATACCTAAGTTGAAAGTACAGACAGTGTCAAGTTCTGGAATTGTTCTCTTTCCAAGGTTTTGTAAATGGGGAGCTTTTTTTATTTTCACTACTAGAACTATTTTTTTGAGTCTTTGTCCCCTAGAAGGGTAGGAAGGGCATTTGAGCCCTTAGAGTCAAGTGCAATTTGGTCATAACACTTTGTTTTCCAATTTTTTCTTCCTCTTCCTTGTTATATCATCTTTAGAGCAGAAAACTGTTCCTCCTCTTTCAATTTGCCTGTTATACAGAGCAAATAATTTCAAATCATTTTTCATTTCATTATGTAAATGAAATTAAAAATATAGCAAATTGAATTGGAATTTGAACAGTGATGCTAGAGGAAACTTCCATCTAAATCAAGAGAATCAGAATTATTTTTATTTAAGAATAATTTTTACCTTTCAGATCCTTACCTTGAGTAATTTATACAGTGCTGGCCTCTATATCTTTGTAAAGGTTTAATTGCTCTTCAGGGGAGCAGTGTAGAGCAATTATACAAATGATACCAGATATCAACGATTTAAGTTATAAGGAAAGACTGAGAAAGTTGAGAATATTCTCAGTGGAAAAGAAGAGACTTCATGTAACCCAATTGAAGTTTTAAAAATTATGAAGAAGACTGATAAAATTGATCCAAGCAGGCTCTTTACACTTGCAAGACCACAGAAGTTAGAAGACATGATCTAAAAAATTAGAAAGTTGGGAACAAGAAAAGAAAAGCTAAGGCATAACTATTTTACACAGAAGGATTAGAAGTGTATGGAATAAATTACTATAAAGGGCCCCTGAAGCAAGAAGCATCATGGAATTCAAGAGGGAATGAGATGAATTTCTAAACAAAAGGAGTAGATAGAGGGGTGGCAGAGGAAATATTCAAATGAAAATAAGGGAGACAATAAGAAAGAAGCAAGGAGAGAGCATAAGACCCTTTTCCTCTTATTTCTCTGATTCTTATTGCTGATACTAGTCTTCAGAAATTCATTTACTATTATCTAAAATAATGCAGGAACCCTGTAGTACATGTCAGTCAGTCTTTTTTTAGAGATTATTTTAAATATTTTTATGTAATTAGCGGGATCCTGGATTTTGGACCCTATCATCTTTGATTATAACTTGAACATGAACCACTTATCGACTATAGCCTACTTAGTCATATTGGACAATTATGTATGAAGGAGCCACCTGTCAATGAGACATGGTTGTACAAACTTATCAGAAGATCTTTTTCCTCCCAGAATTCCAGTTACTGCTGGCAAGTGCAAGTTATTGAAATACCCAGCACCCTTTTCCTGGGATATTGTTCTGCTTAGGAGCTGGAGTTCTCAGAGCTGTCCTTTATCAATGAACACAATGAATGCAGCAAGATTTTTTCCTAGTGAAAACGCCAATTTATGAAATTCCAGTTTCCAACCACAGCTACACATTTCAGACCCCACATGATAATTTACTGTATTCCCAGAAAGCAGCAGTAGAAATTTGAGGTTATTTTAAAGATTCTGATTATATATGTTGTTTTAATTTTCCTGTGACTGTGCAAACCAATAAGAAACAGCAAAAGCTCTGAAGCTGTACATGCTCAGGAAGACATGATTCCATTGATTTGATTCAGACAGGTGTATTCAGAATGACAGCTTTAATTACACAGGAATGAATGGCTGGAAAACCCACATGCACCCAAGAAAGCTTCTTGGGTTTCATTGTTGACTGATACCTACGTCCACTTTTGAATCCTAATTATTTCTCAACAATATTAAATATTTAAAGCCTAATTATTGTTCGGTTTCTCCATTCACTTCTAGTCTCCGCTACCTGTTTATAATTTTTATATATCATGCACGTTATCATGTCAAAAAAAACCCAGCATGTGAAAAATAACACATTGAAATCCTAGAGTTTGCCTAATTAATTGCCTTATAGCTTTCAGAAATGCACCAAAAATGACAAAAAGCTTTGTATATATGGTAAATAGTAATATCATCTTTTTTTGTTTTCTTGGGAAGTGGGGGATATTTGAAAGAATTAGGCACTTTCAACTTACAGCTTGAATTTTTTTTTCTTGAAGAAAATGTACAGTTTTTTTCCTCTGCATTTTAAACATTAATTTCCAAGGTATCAACGGCTAATTATTCAGCAGTTACTTTAATGTTTCAGATAGGGAATAAGTAGCCTTGGGGAGAACAGATCCTGCTTTTAAAGTCTAGCTATAGTAAAGGATTATTACTAGAAGATATCCACTGCATATACTCATTACTATTTCTTTCTCTGTTCAAAGATGGAAAGCAGAGTGATAAAATCAAATTTCATTAGAAAAAATAAAAACCAACCAAATCGAGATGTTGCCTAATAGCCCTATGACCGTGGTAGTGGTTATTGTGGTTCTGGAGTACAGAAGGATTTACTACCGTCAACTGCCAAACCCATCTCATGCTGGGCACACTGGAAAGGGAGATTCATTTGCTCTTTCCTATCCGTGTCACACTTCAGATTCTTTCTTGACCTACCTTCTCTGGTCCTTGGTGAAATCATGAACTATTAACTGGACAGCTGGCAGCAACACAGCTTAGTTCCCTCAAGAAAGGCCTTGGAACATCATCAGTCACACCCCAATGGCAAGTTCTCTAGGGCCAGGAGTACCAGAGTGATTGCAAATAAAGAAGAAAACTGAAATGGTACTTTAAAGAAAAATTAACACTTTCATGTGCTTATATCATTGATTACAGCTTCCTACAAAAGTAAGCCACCCAGCTGGTCCTTTAAAATATGTGCCTGTTACAAAACTGTTAAATGAGAAGTAGCATACGCCTAAATTCTGTCCAACATCAATCCTATTGGATTGTTTCCATATGAGAAAAAGAATGTCAAATTACAGTGACAGCAGCCCTCACTAGGAAATGGCATAACTTTTCACAATCCTTGTAATGGGCAGCTCATGTCTTGTCCCCTCCATTGCTCTGTCACACAGAGAAAACAGCAGGGGCCATGGCCCAGCTGCAGGTCCTTGGTTAAGCTGTGCCCCCCTGATTCCATCTCCACTACATAGCTTCTGGATCTCCTCTGGGGCCACTGAATGTCACAGTCATAAAACGTGCTGGTTACCTGGAGCACCTTCTTCATTTCAAAGATCATAAAATATTGTGAATGCTTCTTTGCTGCCTGGCTGACTGGCAGGATTTTAGTCCAGAACAGGTTACTTGTTTTCACACCTTCCTGTGTGGGATTAGAACAAGTGGGTCCTTGGAGATTACAAAGACATTTGGGTTGTGTTGGAGGACTTTAGCATGGAGAAGAAGTTAGTCATGTGGTACAGTTTTTCATGCACCCTTTTTGGGGTAGTCTCTGACCTGTGCTTGTCTTAAGGAAGTGTCTGGAGATGCTTGGGAAAGTGCTAGGTGGTGCAAGTCAAAAGCGTACCATGCCATGAGTGACAGCAGTCTGTGAACTGGTCCTACTACAGCAGGAACTACCATAAAACCAAGATTACTTAAATATTTTCCTGGAATACTTCCGTGTATTCCATTTTCATAAATGGTTCCCAACACTCATTACTGTGTCACCACAAACTTGCCTGAGGCATTTGTTTAAATATCTATGAAAGAAAGCAATCATTATAAGTTTTACTGATCAAATATATTGGTAAAATCATATCTATATCTGGTTTATAGCAACAGTATTCCTTTCATTTGACTTACAAATACAGACATAGTTTCTGTGTCTGAGATGGGAGTTCCAGCAGAGGAAACTGTGGAGCATCCATTTGATCCCCATGTCCAGGTCATTAATAAAGATCTCAAACAGGACTGCCCCCAATATAGAGTCCTAGAGAACACCATTGGTAACCAGCCATGAGCTGTACTTAATTCAATTCATCACCCTTCACTGCACATTTTTAGTAGATATGTGCCCTTAGCTCGTCCTGGGTTTCAGCTTGTGGGGCTGCTGAAGGCTCTTTCCCTTAGGGCAGAGGTTGCAGAGGAATACAGGAGGGTAGCTGGATGTCTGTAACCCTCCTGTCACCCCAAATAGTGGAAGCAGCCTGCAAAAAAAGGCATCATCAAGGGACAAACAAAAGCAGAAGGAAGGATCTCACACGAGATGCCAGGAAACAGGGCAAGACTGCTCCCCTCCTTACTCCTCAGTCCATGATTAGATTCATAGATCTAAAACTTGAATAGAAATTTTGTTTTGCATTTCCCTATGTCTTCACATCCAATCCCTCTCCCATTATAACCACTTATTAAATTGTGTAACTGCCCAAATTACCATAATTTAACCAGCAGAGTATCTTTCTAGTCTGAGAATCGACACATTGATGCATGTTGGTCTGTTTCTCTTTAATTACCTGAGAAAGAGGAACGAGTAGTGATACTACAAATGTAGAAGTTGAATTTTTAGGAGTACTGGTTCTCCAATCTATTGTTAAGCTGCACATGCAAGTGTTTAGTGTATGCTGAGACTAATTTTCAATACGCAGTTTCCCTTGGGATATTTATATTCTTCCAATAAGCATAGAACTGTCCATCAAAAATAACTTTATATACCCACACAACACATGCACACACACACAGTCATTGTCACAAACTTTTTGGGGCTTCTCCTGTAAAGAGCTGCAAATATGAGTAACATTTTCTCTGCACAATGTCCTGTTAAAGTAGATGGGTGCTCATTTCAACATACGATTGTAACAGAAGTACTCAATTTTTTATTTCCTTTTTTACCTGCCTTTCACTTTTGCAAACAGTTAAAAACCTCTCTTCTGAAAGGTAAAAACTATTAATGCAAAGGGGGAAAATAATTTCATAAGAAATGCTTTAGAGTCCAGCCTATTTTGGTTTTTTTTACTCAAATCATTTACTTCTAATTAGATAAGAGAACAAAAAAAAATTCCAAAGGGGAAAATACATTTTTTTTCCCCACAAATTGCTTCCATCATTTCTGAACTCTGCTAAGCATTTTTAATAGATATGTGCCCTTAGCTCATCTTTTGCATGCTAACAATTTAATCTGAATACCAATATAGACACAAAATAAACGATTGTTTCCTGCCAGAGGTATCTGCAGAAGAAATCTTGGAGTAAAACATTGTCTTTGCAGCTCATTGTGTCTCTAATTAGACTGGAAGGAGGCAGAAGCTTGCTGGTGTCAGTCTGTGTTTAGCATGCCCTGGAGCTTCAAGCTCCTGTGGGTATCAAAGTGCACTAATTAAATGAGGGGTCCACAATACCGCACTAAACATCAGAGTGAGAGAAAGAGTCCAGTGTCCTCAGTGCCTTTGAGAATCCATGGCCCACGCTAATTACCCATTGTTGAATTGACTTCCCATTCTACAAGGAATGAATGGTGCCTCTCTCCCCCCTTTCCCCGTCCTCCCCCTGCCTCCCTCCCCCCACCCCCCCGCCCTTAGATTTTACCATCTTTGCTTTGGCCGCCTAATTAATCTTATGGAAATCTCCCGAAGCCAGATTCCAGCAAGGTTGCCCCGATGTTTATAATTTGATTTGTGATGATAAAAGTGAAGACACCCGGTGATGGAACAGTGTCATTTCCAACACTCTTGAGAATCGAAGAGGCTATCAATCTTTCCCACGTGCATGGCAAACTGATATCCTAGAAAATTAACTTCAATTAATAACAGAAATCCCCAGACGCTCAGGGAAGTAGAGACGCTTTGAAAGAGAACCTTCAAAGATGTCTCTGGATTGTCTTTTATATGCAGACTCTTCTTTTTATATAGAAGAGATTCTCAATAAGTGAACGTGTGGTGAAGGGGGGAGTTCCCCCTCTCCCCTTTTAATCTGAGCAAGATGAGGTAACATTTTATATTTAGTTTAGGAAGAAGTTAACCAAAGGTCTGTAGGTTAAATCTGTTTTTATTTCCTCTCTGTAGATAGGATTGGATAGAATGGGTTATGCTACACACATCACTGAAGAAATGTAAAATAAAAATGCTTTTACCATTATGCTCCACCCCCCCACACCTCCCCGAAAAAAAATGCTGGAAAGTTAGGGGTTGGACTACTTGTCATTGCCAGTTGTCTTTGCCTTGAAAGGTTTTGTGATCTAATGTGGAATGTTCTAATGTGGAAAAAAAGACTTGTTAAGATTTTACATATTCTAATAACTGCAATGACACAGATAGTAAAGACTCCTGTAAAAACCATTTCTGTGAAACTGCGAAACACGTGAATTTTACTTTACAAATAACCTGTCATGTCTACATTTGTGTGTGGCATTTCTATATTGCTGTTATTTGGAATAGTTGATTAAACAACACAACTTCAGTTTACTACTAGAAAAATAGAAATATATGTAACACTTCCCCAGCAGTAATATCAAGAAACTCCTTGCTAAGCAAACAAACAAATAAACTTTAAAACATCATCCAATAATAATTTCTGATTTGGTTTGGTTTGATATGCATTTTGTGCATATGTCATAGGCAACAAATTTAAAATTCTGATTAACAATTACTTTGAGGTGATGCACAAGCAAAACTTGCTATCCAGTATCTTACCTAAAGTTTATCATCCAAGTAATTTTCTAGGTTGCTTAAAACAAAGCTGAGGTACAGTATTAGCTTAGCAGCAAGAATGGGTTAAGTTTATTGCATTTCAGGTTCTTGTTATAATCGCAGTCACGTGAACGAATTCATGTTGTGCCATTTCTTGCTCTCATTACAACCTTTGTTACGAGAATGAGGTATTAGGGTTTTAATGCCTCATATATTCTGTGAATTATGTTAGTGTGCTGTACTACTTTGACCTTTTAAGTATTCTGTAATTTGATTGGCTGGTAATTCTAGTCCTTTTCCTGTTGACAGCCTCAATAACCTTTCAGACAAAAGTGGAATGGCAATCCAATCAAAATACAGATTATTTGAGAGTACAAAATACATGGTATAAAGGATAGCTATAATTCTCTGGGAGAAGACAAAATTTTAATTCTCCTGGTGTTTAAAAATTGGAAAATAAATAGAAAACAGAACCTATAATGCATTCCAAGGATAAATCTTAGGATAACACATGAAAGTGATAGGATGGGGGTTTTTTAACTTACTCTGTGATAACTTTTGATATTCTCTTGGCTAACCCTACTTGATAAATACATGATAAATTTTTTTTGCCATATTCTTAATATTGCCATATCATAAGAAATTTTATTAAATGAAAGTTTTATGTCTTCAGTGTTTAGTGTTCTATTTTTATTATGTTTTTCAAATTTTGAGATCAGTAAATAAGTATACACCAAGACAGAGCACCTGAATACCTTTTCAAGGTTAGTACTGGTAAAACTAATCCATATATCATATGTTTAGTGTACAAACTACCATGAAAACATAAAAAGTAAATGTTGGTTATTATTTGGTACTATCATCTGCATATTCACATTTGATGATTGGAGAAGGTTATATATTTGCCAGAAATTGCCATTTGAGTCTGCATTTTTTTAAATAAAACATTTTGTGTAAAAATAGCCCTCAATGAAAAACAGTACTAATCAGAACAAATACACACTTACTACATTTTGCACTGTATGAAAAACAGACAGTAAACTAATTTCACAGAACCTAGCAAACTTCAAACCAAAAAAACCCAAAAAAATAGTTCTTTTCTCCAAATGAATTCTTCCTCTGAATCCCAAATTATTTTTTGTCTGAAATTGTTGTTTATAAAAGGAATTAGAGGATTTTTTTAATCATCCATAATTACATTTTTTCCTTTTTTTTAGCTTGTTTTTTTTTTTGCGTTTTGGTTTTTTGGGTTTGGTTTTTTGGGGTGTTTTTTGTTTGGTTTTTTTCTTTGTTCTGGGGTTTTTTGGTTGGTTGAGTGGTTGGCTGGTTGGTTGGTTGGTTGGTTGGTTGGTTGATTTTTGGTGGTTTTTGGGAGGTTTTGTGTTTTTTAACCTTTTTTGGAATTTTTTATGTAGAACCCACACAAACAGTAGAAAACCTTCAGGAAAGTTTCTGATATAATATCCTTTAAAATCTCTCCATATCCATATGCCAAACCCAGCTTGATATAACTTGAGGTTGACTTGCTATAACTGTACCTGTAGGTGGATACAGTTTGCCTTTTTGTTTTGTTTTGCTATTTCAAGTACAGGGGGTTTTTTTATTAGCATTTGTAGCTAGCTTTCAGTTTTGTCCATGAACTCTGCATGAGGGTTGAAGTAGCATACAGTTTTAATGCCACTTCAGGGAATTCTTTCTTTCTCAATGAAAGAAATAAAAAAATGTATCCTTCTCTTTTTCATGAGGCCACTTAGCAGGCATATTTAGAGAAGGAAGGATCCTTTCAGGATTTGTTCATGAATCAGGTAGAAATTTCCAGCCAGTTGAATTTTTGTATTTTTCTACTTGGGAAAGAAGAACCTAGGTCAGCTTCAGAGAACACGGGCTAAAAATTTTAGGAACATTAAAGGGTATGCCATTGATTTCTACTGTGCACTTCTATGAAGAGAAAGACTTCATATATATACCACTTTCAGCATGTCCCCTTAGTATGATGTGGCAGATTTCACACAGCATAATATGAAGCCAATCATCATACAAAATAAAACACAAACACATGTTGTTCAGTAAACTTTCAGCCCTAGTTTTGTAGTGCTGTTGGGAAACCTCTGAATAGTAAGCAGAAATGTCAGTAATAGAAAATATTATATCATAGTATCAGTTTGTGAATTTTGGAATTTTAAAAGCCTGATAAATATTTTCTGGCATGCTAATGTGATAAAGAAAACCACGGAGAAATTATATTCTCTCTATCACCATGTGATGCAAACACACGGTCCAAAGTACACCTGGGCCAAGTGTGAGCCTGAAAACTATCTGTAAACAACCAGGTGAAAAGTGGTTTGTGATTTTCAATTAAAGCTGCATTTACATGAGTGTAATTTTTTTCTGTATAATTCTGTCTCTCCCACTGATGTAGGTGTTTCCTTATAAAGATTCAGCGCAACTCTCGTCATTCAGGCATCTACTGCTCTTTGAAACACCCTGGATTATTTGAGACATTCAGGACTGGTAAAAGTCACACTAGAGATGTTCTCTGAATTAACAGCAGGGTGGGATTCCTTGCCTTGATGAAGATACTGAATTGTGGTCTTCACAGAAAAATGATCTTCTGTGAGCTTCATAGATGTCTGCAATTGCAGTCAATAGATTCAAGAGAACAGTTCAGCTCCCCAAATGAGGTTTCAGGGTGAGTAGAGTGTTTAGTAAACTTAACTGATTATTTTGTCTAGGAACTCATCTCAGGTTCCAACAGATAGGTATCACCGTTTCAGAAACTTCATTTTGGACTGACGTTGACAACGGTTTTATATTTACATCTAGAACCAGTTTTGCTAGAATGGAAGGAGTAATTGAGCTTCCATCAGTTTTTCTTATCATCTCTGCTTTCCCATAGTGATTACACTTTGACTTTCTTTCATTGATGAATTAGGCTGTTGTTTATCAGTACAGAAATCTTCATATGTAGGCCATTTATTCTAATCTGAATGTGTTTATGTTATTACAGAATTTAATACACAAATTTTAAAGAGAATTCTAAGATAGATGTGAAATTACTTCCTTCAAAAAAGTATGACATGATTTTTCTTGAAGATACCAATATATTCAATGACTGTGGTTTTTTAGAATTGATGGAATTGATTTTTTTCTTCTAATCTAAAACATGAATTATCATGTCCAAATGCAATGGTTTTACCATTTTACCAGCAGAAGGTCACCTCCACTGGAATTAAGGCCATTTAATAAATTGAAAATTAAATAAAAAGAAATAATGTGTTGTAGTATAAAGCTTTATATTCAGTAACTACTGTACTGCACATACTCCTTAAATTGCTTGTTCCTGTCCTCCAGAGGTCACCTGTAAGTAATAATATTCTAAACTTCATGCTTTATTCCCTTAATAACTACCAATTTATGTATTTTTCTGTGCTGGCATGTGATAATGCAAATCAACTCCATGTAAGTAGTGGCAACTTGGCAAGAAAGTCTGTATTGATCTTTCCTCTCAAAATTGACTGTTAAAGAACTTCAGGGTCAAGTCAAGAATTTTAGAAGTCAGTGAATGCAGAAGACTCAGAGAAAGTGGCCAAGCAAACCAGATGATTCAAACCTATTTCCTCTGACAGAACTGTTTGCTTCATACCTTTCTCATTTAAATAGGAAACAAACCACTAGTGTAATTGAAGTTATACTAATTAAAAAAAAGAATTAAAAATAAAAAAAAAACCCCCAAAAAAATAATCCAAACACCAAATCTGACCTTTCAATTAGCTTCAAATTGGACCATAAATTATGTCATTTCTTGATCCAGGGAAATGATGGGTCTTTTCATTGACCCATCTGAAGGCTAAGTAATACCTTATATTGTAGCTCAAGGAAAGAGAAAACAAAACCAAAAACATTCTGCATTTATTAGGAATCAGGACCTCAGCTCTGATCTTAGTTTCAGATAATAATATGGAGGTCAGAGGCTTCATACTCAAGATAGTTCAGATGAAGTTCCTAGACATATAAAGAGGTTACCTAAGGGTAAACATATTCCTGTGTACCCACTTGGTAACTACAGAAGTTCATACCACTGGTCCATTCATGCATCATTACTCCCTTTGCCTCATTTTCTGAAGGTCTGATTTGTTAAAGTGAATCATTCATAGCTGTGCTGAGGTATACAAGTTGGTTCCACAACACACTCAGGAAGACCACATTTTGTGAGCTTGCTGCTTTCCAAGGTATTTTCTTCCATATACAGATAGCACCATTGTATTTAAACCCATGATATATCCAGAGAAGTTACCCAGCAACTCCATACATAACACATTCTTCACTGCCTTTCAGCAGTGAGAGACAAACCTGAGCCTGTGGGATTAGAAACACAGCCCAGCCTCTTCCTCTGCTCTCCTAAGAATATCTGCACACACAGGAATTGCTCTGTTAGGAACAGCTGTGATTCATTATGTTTCGGGACTATGGACAGCTGAAAACCAGTCAATATCCCTCATTTGTCCCTGCATTCACTATGCAAGGGTGGAAAAAAGTCTCATCAAAAGTTAACAGATAAAACTCAGTAAAGGTGGATAAATTTCTCTTCTATCTTCCCACACGGAAGTGCCATAATGTCAGAAGTCACACACCATTTTAAAAATAAAGGAGTACATGAGTCATGACAGCTGTGACAGACATTTTCACTTGTACTGATGGAGAATTAAAAGGTTGAAAATGTGGGGGTTTGAGTGTTTAATTCACATTCCTTTTTTTTTTTTTTTAAAGGGAGTTTTTTCAGGCTATTTAATACTCTAGAAAATGTATTGCCCAGAGAGTGTTCAAACTGGAGTACACAGCACCCACAGATACCTCACAAGTAGTTGCATTCTTGACAGTACACATAAGAATAAAATTAAAAGGCCTTGTAGGAGGAGAAATAAACTGAATTTTGTTAAAGAATCAACCATTTTGGTTAGAACTTCTGATGCCAGTCCTCAAAGTATCACTTTCAAGGAAAGTATTCCAAAATCAAAGATCACAAGAGTTATATGTTCTGGTCCTTGTCACGGTCTCCAGGCACACTCATTCCTGCTTGCTTCTTAATATCTATGATCCTTAAGCTCTAGTGCATGCAAATACAACTCTTTTCAAAATCAGATAGTTCAGCAACCTTATTTTCATTATTATTTTCATAGATTTCTATATTTGAAACAGCTTGACATTTTTCATTGCTTACCCAATTCCTGTTTCTCCATTGCAGTCCCAAATGAATCACGTTGACGGGAAATATTTACTTTGTCTTCTGTCAGGAAAAATCTCATCTGATTACAGCTGTAAATGAGATCAGATCTAGCAAAATAAAATCGGTTGTCAAGACCACTTTACCTGTTAGGATTGAAAAAAAAATAAAAAATAGGCAAATCCATAGCATAAAGTCATCTCTAAGGTTTGTTGGATACTAAACGGAGACTAGATGAGTCAGGCTGGGACACCCATATGTTTCATGTTACATATGAACACCAAGATATTAAGGTTAAAACAGTCTGGTTAATCCTGTTTCAGGTTGGACTTTAGAAAGTGATAAACGACCACTTTTATCTTCAGGCAATCATTGATAATTTTTTTTTTTTTTTTCAGTTTTTTATTTTTATGAAAACAAAGCAGTTAAAACCTTTCAAAAGAGCATTAGCTGTACAAGCTGACAGGAAGAACTATTATAACTATAACTATTATACGTTTTATTCCTTTTCTTATGTAGAGTACCAAGAAGTTCCTCTTTTGTGGAAACTCTGAGGTTTTAATTGGAATAGAATAAAGTACTTAGAGGAGACAGTGACTTTGTCTTAAGATATTCTGGAAGTGCAGAAGGGCAAAAAGGATTTTTGGCTATCAAAATCAGTTTCACTGACACAACTCCTCTTTGGAGTTTTCTTCAGTTGTACCATACTGTAAGTTCAACAAATATAATATGCTTATAAATTATAAATATATATGTATATAAATATATATGTATATAAATTCTAATATCTCAGAATAAGTCCTTGTGACCCATTTGTATTATCAAGTATTATCTTCCTGGTGAATACCTCAATTTCATACTCTCTTCATCTCATAATGTGCCACTTTTTATTTTTCTGCTTTTTCTCTCACATATGTGAATTTTTTTTTACTGCATTTTATCAAATTTTGTAAACCTAATATTATTTTTCTGTCCTTAATTTACATGCAACTTCTTTTAATTCTGTATAATTTTCAAATATGAAATCTTATTAATGTAGTTTAGAAGAATAAAAGAATTAAGCAGAATTAAATAGCCTCTGTCTATAAAGTAAAGCTCCATGTCTATCAAATGACCCCATTCTAGTGCTAATGTGATTGATGAGCAGTATCAAATCTCCTGCATCTTGATTCCAAAATGGAGGAGTTGACAGGTCCAGAAAAAGCAAAGCAAATTCAGAACCAGGAGGGCAAGCAATGAACTCAGAATATCCACTATTTCTTCTATACACCTTGGAAAAATGCAGTCATTCCGTGCCCAAGCACCAACCCATAAAGACTTTTACCTCTAGCCTAGCCAAGAAGAAAGAACCATGAGGCTTCCAAGGACAAGGGAGCATTTCAGGGAGCTGGTTGTGCATAGATGTAGCAGTCAGCCCCCATCCATACTCTAGACAAAGCAGCCCACAACAGAAGAAAGAATTAAACATGTGCCTGGTTTTGAGCTTACTTACACTAATAATACATTAATACTAGCAATTGTTGGCATATGCTTTTCAGAAAACAAGGTTATTACACATGGCTTTACAAAGAATTGAAAAGAGAAAAAAGTTTCCTTCTGAGACTGTAAATTGGTTGCAAAATATTCAGCCAATAATCTGTCTTTATATACTATATGGCTGTTTTACTTAACACACTGAGATAATAAATGTCTTCAGCTCAACTTGATACAAACATGACTTTACCTTTGAAAACAAAAATTTAAAAAGTAAATGAAAACTATCCCACAGAAGCACAGTGGTGTTTGAACATCAATTTGACAGGTACTATAATTTCCCTATTTAGGGGTTCTGAATGTCATACAGGAGTATACTGCTGCAACACTATAAGAATTCTCACAGAAGTCATCTGAAAGAGAAAAGTTTAAGTACAAAACAAGGATGGTATTGGAAGAGGGACACAGCCTGATGAATTTGAATGATGCTCCAAAACCATGACCTCGACTTCTGTTTAACACACATCCATTATTACTAAACCAGTAACGAATAGGAAAGTTAACTCTGTAACAGATGACTCTAAGCAGTGCTACATATGCGACTAGAATCAAAACATGTTTAGTTCTGATCTATGCCTTCCTTACTATTTTATGTCTAGGGAAAAGATGACAGAAGTGTGCTCTACAGTCTGTGCAGATGCCTCTGTAATAGAAGCCACAAATGCAAAAGATGACACGCATTTTATTAATCTTCTCTCAACACCTTCTTTTATAATGTATTCAGACTTTTGCTTTTCCATATTTAAATAGTGAAAAATGATTTGGGCAGTGAAGAAGGGCTGGGGTGGGGAGGGGGGCGGGGAGGAGGGCTTCAAGCTTTTTTTTCTTTCCACAGAGATTTTTCTTTCTCATTGTGCTTGATAGTGTGCCAAGAGAGAAACTCCTATAAAGACGCAAGCATTTGCTTCTTCTGCAGAATATCTCACTACTGAGGGAATATGCCTTTGACTAAATTAATCTGCATCCTCATAATACCCACCACTGATGGCTATCAAAATTTTTAGAGTCTAGTGTATATATATATATATATATATATATATATATATATGCATCCCATTTATTATTTCCAGAAATTTGTGCCTCATGTTAAATCTCATGTCTGAACTTGCCATAGAGAGCACAGTAACTCCACAGCCTTTGTGATTCCGTAAGAGCCCAGGAAAAGATGACAGCTTCTTCCATCAAAGGTATTTTGTGGCAGAAGGCAGCAGGCCATTTTTAAACAACACAGCTCCCTGTGAACACAACTGATGATCTACTTTGCAAGCTGACAGTCTCCTTCCTAACACAAAATTAAAAGATAAAATTCTATCCTGATACTTACAGTCTCCTCCAGGAACCTGGAAAGTAATCTGAGAGATTCTACTTTCGCCTTCAGAAATAAACATTGAATTCTAGAAGCAAAGGTTTGCAAGCCCTGGAAAATGAGGTCTTAGGGATCATGAGAGATGTGAATTAATTCACAACAATCATGAAAACAAAAGGAGGTTTTAAAAATTAGGTGTGCATATTTTTTCAATTCAGCTGTCCTTAATGAACCCATTATTTTACATAAGTATGCATCCATAGCTGACTACAGGCATACAGAAACTTATCAACTGCTTCAAGACTGAGAAAAAAAGGATAACAGAAATTTAGGATTTTTACCTCCTTTTAAAAAGCTAAAAGGGATCCTTGGAGACATATGAGCCATATGCACCTAGATAGACCAACAGACTTGTTGTCTAGTTAGACAATATTCCTAATGTTTTATTTTTTTCTTGAAGGACTGGGATAAAAGCACTGCTTAAAACAACACAAAACTTTGTTGAAATGCAGAATATGATGGCAGTTGCAACTGATCACGCTTCTACGTTTTTAAAATATGAGTCTTAGATATTAAAAAAATTAGGCTCAGATTAAAAGTAATAGTTTGGGATTTCCCCATGTAAATGGTCTTTCTGAAAGAAGCTAAACATTGCTAAGGATTGAAATCTTTTCAAAATTCAATTTTTTTAATGACTTGTGGGAATAAATTATGATTCCCTAACATATTTCCTTATAAAGTAGGCCTATTGTAAAATTAACATGGTGCAAATAAAACCTGGCAAGATTTAGATTAAATTCTAAGGGAAACAAAAAGTGAATAAACATGGAAATCAGCTTCTAGTGTTTCAATCCCTTGTAAATTAAGAATGAAATAGACATTTGGAAGATTATTTAGGAAGCATGCTCTTCTGTATGAACCTCACTTTAAATCAACAGCCACTGTAGAGCACCTTCCAAACTCCTTAACCATGGACATGAAGATCATCCTTTTAAGAGACTACAGTACTGTTGAAAAAATGCAACATCTCTGAATGTGCCCTTGGTAATTGATAATAATATGAATTTTTAGACCAACAAAGCCAGAAGAGAATCTTCTGAATCTGTTCAGCATTTCCTGAATAGCAAAAAGAGCAAAAGTATTGTGAAATGCTATTTTTTTTCTCTCCATCCCTCTTCCTCTTCACTCTCCCTGCCTCTTTTCACATCCTTTTTCTATTCCTTCCTTCCTTCCTTCCTTCCTTCCTTCCTTCCTTCCTTCCTTCCTTCCTGCCTTCCTGCCTTCCTGCCTTCCTGCCTTCCGTCTTCACTCTGAATGTTAAGAAAGATGCTTTAATATAAAGACTTTTAAATTAAATATAGTAGGAGTCAATGGAGAATTCTGGCTTCATTTTAAAAGGCACATTTACCTCAGTCTAGTGCACTTTGCTCTACCACTTGAAGGCCTGAAGAAGAGTTGACTTTGAAATGTGGTTTAGAAATATTTTCTACATTTTTCAAGAATCACGAAGGACTATGACACAAAGCTGATAACATATCTTCCAGATATATAAAAAATATATTTATACTCTTCTTTTTTCCTACTGTATTTTTTATTTTAGGACACTAAATTCAGAAAATAACTTCCCTGGAGCATTCAGGTGTTGGGACAGCTTATGTGCCAGCCACAATGTGTTTCCCAGAAGAAACATCATGCCAAATTTCTTGCAGACACTTTCCAGATTCTTCAGGCGAAAGAGAAAAACTAGGTTTAGGGTCTTGTCATAGCAGCAACAGGTTTATAAGACTTTTCCTAAAGTAATAATTCCTCTGGAATACAGACAAATCTCTACAGAGACATATCCCAATAGATTAATAGAGATTTATTGGCTGCAAATCATAAGACTTGCATCATATCAGGTTCATCTAATAACTCACTATTTAGAAGCAGAACAGAGCAAGACTAATTGCCTTATAATATTTAACAGTTAATACAAATAATATTCTACTACATCAAAGGTGAATTCATACAGCAGTTAAGTATACAAATGACTTCTAATAAAGTGCTAATTTTTCTGTACTGTATAAATGCAATCATATTAAACTCAAATCAGTGAAATGCTAATTCACTTTTTAATGAGTTCCTTTCCTATTTCATATTTTTAAGCAACTTTCAACTGGTTTGGTTTAGCATAGTTAATAAGATGAAAAGAGTGGTTTTTAATTAACTCAGACAAAATATTCCATTGTATATATGTGAGTTTTTAAGGCAATGTAAAGTATGATTAGAATTTAGGTTTTATTCTATTTCATCATCTTGTGAGCTCTGGAATTTGAATACAGCTATCTGAAGCTGTGGAGGAGAGGTATCTTATTCTCCTCTCTGAAATTTGTGTTTCTGAGGAAAGCTCTTAGTTTTTCTTTTGGACATAACTGCATTAATATTGTCCAGGACATATTCTTCATACTAATCCATGAGAAAGCAAAATGACAGCAACTCTTAAGCCTGGTTTTCCCACAAACCCTTAATGGATCATTATGAACTTCTGCAGTAACTCTCACATTGTATAAGGGGACAGAAGATAATTTTTGAGGTCCCTTTAAGGGATATGTCCTAATTCATAGTTACTCTGAACAAAAATTGATTTCCCCAAAGCTTAGGGAAAAAAAACTTATACCCTTACATCCCTCCACCTGTTTGCTGTCTGACTTGGCCTGAAAATTGGCCAGAATCAGCTAAAATCTTGAAGTTGATTCAAGTGGAACGTGTGATTATATGATCATTATCAATCTAAGGATGAGAAAAAAAGCTCATTAGTTCACATTCCATAAACACAAAAATGCCTTTTTTCATATTCCATTCAGATCAGGCAACAGAAGAATATCTACTCTTGGTTTGCTCTGAGCTCTGGTCCTGATCCACTACAGGAACTGCATTGTGCAAGGGAGCAGTAGCTCACTCTTTTTTGTTAGCAGGTTACTGCTTGTTACCAACTATCAGAGGATTCTCTAGAGAGAATAAAGTTGGGGTATCAAAGAGACCCGACAGTGTGCAGAGTCTTCATGTGTTTTCTCCAGCACAGCTGAGTTTAAGAATTAATCAAAATAAAATGTAATACTTTAGAGTGAAAACTTATTTTTCCACAATCCTGATTTTCTCATGTCATTTGTGTATTAAGGTTTAGAATCACTGATTCAATTAACTATAGATCTTATTCATATTTCACTGCTGTTGGACCTGAATCTGAAGTCCTGCCTGGTCACCAGCTAAAGAATATTGATGATTCTGAGTTTGAATGAAGGTAATTATATAATATCCCACATTACATGCAGGTAAATTCCTTTCCTGCTTTGATTTTAGCTGAATACAATCTTTTAAGTGAAATGCAGTATTAGAAAGCCTTGCTTTGTCTAAACAGTAAACATGACCTATTATTTGTCAATTTTATTGTCATTAAATATTTCTTTTTTACATAAATTCAACATTGTTCCATTTGCATGCTCTCAAGCAACTGATCAAAATACTTAGAATATTTTTCCTGTAAAATAAAAGTCAGGATTCATGGTTTCTTTACACAGCAACTTAACTTTGCAATCCAGAAAACCTCAGTATTTTCACTGATGTTCAGCTTTCCTCCTTCCCTCAATCCTCATAAAACACTTGGTTTAAAAAACCCCTTCAGGCTTAAACAGATTAGTATTTATTTGTCTTAGAGTCTCATCTAATTCTGAAAAGACAGATGTCTTGAACACTAGTGGCATAAGTCACCACCATATGTAGAATCCCTAAAAACCACCATAAGAAGCTCTTTAGAAGTGGCTCTTTCTCCTCCCACAGCCAGTTGGCCCCTAGCATCTGTCTCCCAGGAGCACCCTGGCTGAGCCTTGGGGTGGCACTCTGGAGTCAGCAAGCAGGTGAGATAATGTGCTCCAGAGCATCTGAAAAGTATTTGTCAATCAGATCTTCTGTTACCTAATACTTTTAGCTAAACCTCAAGGATTGACAACTGTGAACCTGAGCCTGCAACTTATGTTATTCCACATCCACTAGATGAATAATGATGCAGAGCTCCTTGTTTATTTGCTTATTCTGAAATCAGATCTTGTTTATTCTGTGCCCCTTTCTAGTCCTGATATATAACTAATTGTTGGCAGATGTGGCAAGTATCTAGGGCCAAGATATATTTGTTTGCACAGTCTGATTTTTGAGTCTCAACCAGTATCAGGCCATTGCAGCTGTTTTTTATCAAGACTCTGAGCACTGTAGACAGTCCACCTGGCAAAACATGATTTTCCCATATGACCTTCACATGAAAGCTTTAAATACATGACTTCTGCTCAAATAATATTTAAAATATCTGAAAAGAAACTAATTAAATTAACAAATTGAAGTGAAATGCTAATCAGTGTTTGTACATATAAAAATTGCCCTGTGGTTCATATATATTGTGGTTCACAATAGGGTGACAGTCTTATTTCTAATTTTGATTTAAAATCTGAACCATATAATAAGGGTTGTCTGAGACTAATCTTTCCTTTAGCAAGCTAGATAGTGTCTACATTTAGTCATCTTGCTTGAAACAAAACAGAAAAATAGCATTTGTCTAATGCTTGGAATCAAAGGAAAAACAGCAGCAGAAAAAGAAATCAGAATGAATCCAGTTTAGCTGGCTAATATCAATACTTCTTTATTTTCTGATGAGGATCTCACTCCTTCACTTTGCCCAGATGCCAAATTCCTCTTTGTGAGTTGTTTTTATGACTTTCTTCAGTTTTTAAAAACAAATAAAAGATTAACGTTGGAGTATCTTGTTTACTTTTAGTTAAAAGTTCTCTGAGCCACAGTAGTATTCAAGTTTTCAACTTCTCATGTTTATCAGTGGATAAATGTAGTTGACTTGTTACATCCATCCAAACTATTTTAGGGAAGTAACACTGTGGAAGATTGTTTATTTGAAGTGGTAGTGAATAATCTGGAAACTCTGCATGATTGTCTTTGATAATAAAATAGAAAACCTGTGTTTATTTTTGTTCTGTATTTCTTTTGTCACTGTCAAAAGCAAATCTGAGAAGAGGTACAGGCTGTTTAGGATTATGTCAGCTTGTAGAGAGGAAATCCTTCACACTATATAACTGAAAACTATTCCATTTATTCTGAATTTAAGAGAACATATAATTTCACTTATCATTGCCAAATTTACAAATTAATTAAAATACCGCAAGTGGGGTTACAAAATCACAGGAGAAAATAATAATGCGGAATCAATAAAAGATTTTTCTCTTTTATCTTGTACCTTAAGCTCAGACCACAGTCACTATTTCTAAATTTACTCTGGAAAGTTTCCCTTCCCTTCCCGAGGGAAAAAATAATTTAATACTCATGCAAAAGTAAGAAATCAGATCTTTTGCCACTGTATTCCACACATTTCACAACAACACAATGTGTAAGAAATGCTACAGAAATGTCATAGGATCAGACAAAAAAAGTAGTTAGAAGCAGGCTAATAAATTAAACTCTCAGTTTATCACTTCTTCACTGATTATAGTACCTGCATTGTTTTCCTCAAAATTAGAGCACCACAAAAAATTTTGTTACTTTAGACTTTAGTAACTTCCTAAAGATCCCAGTAGGTAAGTCTGGAGTTCATCAGGGAATTATGATTATCAGGGATGAGCTAAGTCTCTGTACACTAGTACCTCTATTATTGTTACAAAAGAAGGAAGAATTACCATCTCCAGGTCTAGTAACTCAGCCTAGCCTGTGGGAGTTTGCCACCTGAGTGCCAGAAAGGGCAACTAAGACAGACAAAAAGTCATAGTTCCAAAACCCTACGGAACCTAGCTTTGGGAAGTTTCCATCAGATCGCTCTCCAGGCACATGAGATCACTCCTTCATTCTCTCCCCTTCCCTACAGCACAAGCAGTGGGCTTTCCCTGAGACTGCCCAGAGCCAGCTGACAGCATGGACCTATCTGCAGGGAGACTGAGGGACCTTGTGGCTCTAGGACATCTGCAGCTCCTCTGCTTGGCAAACTCATTTCCCCTGCCCCTGGGTTGCTCTGCACTTCAGCAGAGCAGCCCTGCACAATATGTACTTTGTTCTTCACATCCATTTCCCTTGTAGAATATTTTATCCTTCCTTAAACTGCAGAAAGTGCTGCTGACATGTGGACTAAATCCTTTTTCTATTGCATATTTACAGCAGAAGAACTAATCTGCCATGATCTGCCTATCCACCTGAGTGTTAAGATCAGAGCAGTGGAAGATACAGTCTGAAATATGTGCTTCCAAGGAAATATGTTTGTCATTATTATTCCAATATGTTACACTTTTTTAATTAGGTTTACTTTTTAAATATGAATGCTTTACTTCTAACTTCATATGTCTGAGGAAAAGGGAAGTGATCTACTCCTGGAGGCCTGGACATAATTGGGATGTTTATGTGTATAAACTGTTCATCCCTGGCTGGTTTAGCATGTCTGTCTAGGAGAACTTATTATAACGTGATACGCCAGTCTCTGTTTCTAAACCACTGAGTTTGAGAATAATACCAGAGCACGTATCTTCACTTCTAATGGATATGCCCTTGTATTCCAGAATGACTTAGAGAATTTCCTCCTTCTCTGTGACTGAAAAAAATGAACTTAGTTCACTCTTACGCTAGAAGAAAATAATACAAGACCTCAGTAATTAAGTGTGTGACCCACAGAATTCCTTTTCCTTTCATGCTTTGTCCACAGTCCATGAAAAATTGATGCTCTCTCAGGTAACATGCTTCTTTTTATCTACATGCAACACATTGATCTCCTTTCAGTTTGGAGTTAGCTTGTTCCTTCTACCAGCATTCCTGAAGTAACAAATGATATTTTCTTAGGCATGGTTAGTAATCAATATACACAAGTAACTGTCATTGATCTGAGTTCAACCCTTGATCTAGAAAATCACCAATTATAGGTATTTAAAAGAAATTCAGTTGGATTAGGTGGAACCCAAAGAAAAATATTGCCCCGACACTTTACCTAATAATGTTAAAACTAAGGCAAAATCATTTAATTAGATAGCATTTATAGAGGGAAATTTAGGCTTTTGCCAACGTTAAAAAAGAGCTCTCTGAAGAGTATGTACATTGAATTTTATGTATAAATCTACAATTACTTTTGCCAGACTTAGAAACCTACATAGAATGAAGTCTAAATTTCTTATTGACATTTTTAATTTGCACTTAATGCAAACAATTCCATGTTAATACTGCTATAATTTTGTATATTGCAAACTTCTGTACTGGGAAGTTTGAGGTTTTGTTTTAAGCTTGAACCCCCCACAGCATGCTTCATTCTGTGTGTTCCAGCTGTAGCTATCCTGCAAACACATGAGTTCCTTAGACCTGCACAACTCAGGAAAACAGGACTAGAAAATATATATATTTCATAACCCTGTACAGCAATACAAGCTGCAATAAATCACCTGTGAGTATTTAACCATATAATTCACACTCACTTTAAAGCCCCTTTCACCCGCCAAGGATGTTTAAAGGGGCTTTAATATAGCAGTGAATCAAGCCCGGTGACCAGCTGTAGTTTGGTATTTCCAAGCTTTTATCAGTTTTCACCCCAGCTTTCATGTTATTTTTAGAAACTGGCTGGAATCAGAACTCAAGTCTGAAGTTGTCTGGGTTTGCAGTGACTGATTTTGGCTCCATTTTCATTATGACTGCAACTAAATAAATGCCACTGATTTTTTTCTCTGTTATCCTTTCTGTCTTTCTCATCCCCATCAAGCTACACACGTTCTGTAGACATGGACTTGGTTCCAGGAGGATTAATAGCCTCCATTTCATTCACCATTCATAGGAACCATTTCCTCCTGTTTAGGCAATAAATGGCTGCACATTTGGATGACGCCTCTGTGATCTGTACAGAGTTACACAGCTGAAACATCCACACACAGTATCCCTTACATGTCCTTCAGCACAAAAAAAAAGATGATTTTAGACTTCAGAGATACCAGGGGACCACACAAAATACACAGCACCTTGCCAGACAAAGAATGATCTTTCTGCAAAGAGACACAGGGAAGTTCAGGGGAATGAGCAAGTAGTTTTGCAGACTTACCACAGGAAAGGAAATATTTTCCTTTCTCAACATTGCAAGAATAAAAATTCCTACACAAAGCCCAGCAACAGGGCCATTTTGCCAGTTGGGAAATTTAAAAATTCTGTCTAGAGTAGTGTAATAATTCATTACTAGGGAGTGGCCACTGCTGACCATGAGACAAGTGGCCTAACTGAAAACTATAAGAAAGGGAAGAAGGAGGGTGTAAGATTCTAAGAACTATCATGTCCATGAGGCTCTCAAAATATGAAACAGATTGATATTGCTCAAAAAAACCATTTGCTTCCAGCTGAAAAACTAGAGATACTATTTCAGGTAAAAAAAAGTCCAAATAATTCAGTCAAAAAGCTGACAATTTCGGCAATTCCTTTCCTTCTCATTTTTAAAATACATTTTTCCATTGGTGTTTTCTTTTTTTGTTTGTTTGTTTGTTTTCTTTGAAAGAAATAAAGTAAAAGTAGCAGAAACTATTTTACATCTGTATCTTTCACCTATCTTTGATTCTCTAATGACAGATGCAACCTCTATAATCTTGAACTATTTCAGACACTACAGTCCAACAGAGATGGTTAAACTCAAGTTCTTTACTTAGGCACAGGCACAAAAGTAAACTAGGCTGAACAGGGCCTACAAGTTTCAATATCGAAGCACAGTATGGACACTGAGAGGAAAACAAGATATACTTGGACTCCTTTTGGAAATGACATGCACATCATGGAGATGATGCTCAATTTAGTGCAAAATACCTTCCTAGGAAAGAATATTTGAACATTAGCCCCAGTATTTTTACTAATTTAGTCTCATCATATCTGAATGAATTAAATGTAACCACCAATTAATTCAAAACTCATGAGTTAACCTATCTCCAGAGATTTTCTGCAGTTTGTTAGACTTAATTGTTTAGGGACATTACTACCCAAACAGCCCAATCTCGAAGGTGTTGACTTTCACTTTCTTAATTTCCAAGCTGTTGATAGGTGAGTTTGTTCTACTAAAAATCACCATCACATGTTTGACCTGCCTATACTACTAGTGAGTTTAATAACATTTCTTGTTTCATGGCCACCAATGCATTTCCATTAGCAGTGGACAGGAGATGTGAGCAGGCAGCTGGCAGAACAGCATCCCTCTCTACAACATCTGGATCAGGCTGAGGCTGTAACGTGAACCTGAAATATGGTCATGCTCCCATAACTACTCCCAACAGCTAGTTATGTTAGTTGTGGTTTCACTGGTGCAAGTGGATTATTGAAAGAAATTTTAGAAGGCAATTTTAAGAAAAATGCTGGTCCTAAAAAAGACCTTGGCCTCTGGCTCTGTGGGAGGGTATTAACATTAGCTATCAAGATCTCCCAAGTATTACTAGGTTGCAACCTACTTAGGCAAAAGATCTAATCTCCAAGTTTCCTTGACCTTGTGATCTTTTACCTCAAGTGAAAGTCTGCATTCCATTTTAGAAATGTAAACATTATTAATGCATATATGAAAGACCACCACTGCTCTAAAAAGGAAGATAAATAAATCCAGAAGAAATGCCCAAGGCCTAGATTGAACTACCTGTATGTATCATTAGCAAACATGTTGCCAGAAAGCAAAAATATTGTCTTTATTAGGTTATATGAAAACAAAGAATGGAGAAAGTTAAACTGAGAATATTGAAGGGTTCAGAAAGTTTTATAAAATTTAACCTAGATACTGCTTTCAGAAACCTCAGCTGCTCACTTCACATGCACAAATTCTACAGTTTTTATACATAGATGTACAAATGTATATCTAACCCTGTGTTTGGTCTGTCCAGCAATTAATGATATTCCATACTTCTTCATTATCCACCAATATATTGATACCTGTGTAGGTGGGAACTGTGTACATATGTATGTGCACCTGTCTAGCTGTCTTTTTAGTTTCGTAGAAATCTGACAATTGATCTACATTTTCAACAGTTTTTGTTTCTTTACTCCTAAATCCATAACATAAGTATACAAATTCTGCAAATAACAAACAAACAAACCAACAAACCAAAAATTAGAATATTTGATCCCCCAAAGAAGTTCAAAACCTATCTCAGTGGATGGAGTTGCATCATAGACAGGGTCCTCACAGAGGCCACTCAGAAAGAGGAGTTTGCCTCAGCATCCTACTCCTGGAAGAGGTTTGAGGAGAAGAGCAAAGGTATGTCATTCCCCTTCACTTCTGGGCAGGCAGCAGTTCCATCAGCACAGGGCAGACATCAGAATTGCATTGCTACTTTTTTTCCATTGGCACGTAATTCCCATCTCCAGAGGTCTGGAGGGGTTGACGGGAGGTAGTGAAACAGGCCCTTGGCCAGAGAACCTGGCTGGGCACACCTTTCCCGTGGCAGTGAGGAGCTCTCACTGCACACAGCACTGCAGCCCTTATGCTGCAGGTGGCTCAGCCATTACTCAGCTTAGCTCTGCTGGCCAGAAAGAGGACAGAAACAGAAGCACCTGTGATTTTTCTCGAGTAACAACTCCTCCAAAGGCCTCTTTAATTCTTGTTTTCCTGATAGTCATCTCCAGTTGCACTGTGCTTCCAAAGCCCATTGAATTTGGAGTAATGCTGTAATGACTCACAGGCATTAAGTTAAAAATTGGCTGTGGTTGTACACCGTACTCATCACCATAACCGCATGGTGACACTATCCCAAATCACAGTCTATTCTCACAGTTTGGCCAAGCATCTCAGCACTGGTTTATGGCACCAGTTTGTCATGGATTTAGTGGATACTTTTTTCAGTTTTTCTGGGAAACACGAGGAATCATGCAGAATGCTGTAAATACTAAGCACACATACAAATCACCTGAGGGGGATCCACCCACTCTGGATGCTATACATAGCATTCAGACCCTGTTCATTGCCACTTAACACCTTTCTGGAGGTATCATTCTGATGTTCCCCCAGTTTCTGTAAGAACTCTTTAGGTTCAAGTAGCATTTGTATATTTAATTATGTCACATATCCTTGGTGCTTTTAGATTCAAAACTAATTAGACAACATATTTCACCAGGGTGTCTTTCCTCTAACATACAAAGCTCTGCTAATAAAACGTATCAGCTTGGGAACCCAGGAATGGAAAAATTGTTTTGGATTGAGTTTCTAACTTTTTTTCACTTGAGAAATGTTAGCAAAATACCAGGTGAAGGATGGATTTGAAGCATAGAAAAACTGACACAGCAGCCATCCAGGTGAAGAATGGATTTGAAGCATAGAAAAACTGACACAGCAGCCATCCTAGTTTATTTACTATTTTCAGCTCTGTTGTGAAGGAGTCAAAAATAACAGCGCTGCTGTGTAAATGCAAAGTGTTGCAAGCCAGGTGAAGAGAGAGCATTTCTGTTTCCAAAAAGCTTAATTTTATAAGACATTTTGCTCTTCCAAGTATTCTTTGGTCACTGGCAAGAAACAAAAATGCTGCATCTCTTGCATAGCATAATAGCGAAGCCAAAAGCTTTGTGTGTAGGGCAGTGTGCCCTGAAATAGTTTGAAAGTTTAGCTCTGATACCTCCTGGAGACAGTTGAATCTGGGGGAGGAAAGGCAGGGCACTCTCAAGTTTACAACTTAAAAAATTGGAATTCTGGAATTTTTTTCCTGAAGTAATGCTTCAAATAAACTGCTTACATTAAACGACTGTAATACTGCAGGAGTTTTCAGTGGTAGAGGAATGTGTTTGAGACACCCTGGCATACAAAATAATTCAGCTTTTATTTCAATTATCAAGTGCTAAAAGAGAGAAAAAGGGGTGAGCTTCCTGCTTTTTGAGGATAAATATGTACAAAAAAGAAAAACATCACCATGGAAACCAAAGTATTGCTATAGTTTTCATACAGAAAAATGTTACAGTGGAAACTTATGTTCATTGCAAAAACAAACAGCTTGAAACTAAGTTGAAGGTACTATTACAGCATTGTCAACCTCGTCAGCTTGGGCTCCTTTGCAGTTCATTTTCTTTTATCCGTCTTCTTGTGTTTCCCATCTGGATTACAATTACAGTGTCATACTTCAACCTGCTGTCTAAGGTGAAAAGTTTAATACTTTTCCAGTTCAATAAAAGAAAAACTTTAATAAAGATGAAAGGAAGATAAGTATCCAAAAATGGTTCTCTTCACCTGTGTTTAATCATAATGACAAAAACTACTTAAATCAATTTTAAATATTAAACAAACAACAAAAAAAATTAAATTAAGTCACTAATCCTACAGGCACCGTTCTTCATGGGTTTAAACTTGTAACTTTACTGTTGTGATTAGTGTCTTTGTAATCAGTGAGATGCTTGTGCGACTGTTTATTAACAAGATCAGGACTTTGATGAATGAGAACAGAAAATACACAGAAGCTCAGAGATGCCATTAAATCATGCAATACATCGGGAAGGAGAAAATAGGAGAAAGGGGAATATTAATCTACGAAAACTGCATCCCCAAGTGCTGTGAAAGACTAGAACCTTCTGTTTGGTATATTTGCCCCACTGAAGACAGTCTCTTTGGTAAACAGAGATGATCGAGCATGTGCTTATTTGGAAGCAGTGTAAATGCCTTTCAGCATGTCTCATTTGCCAAGACTATAAGTCAATTTGCCAAAACACTTTACCACAGCTGGGCAGCACAATGTTGCTAAATCTTACTTTCTTGGAGTCAAATCAAGAACCCATTACCCACAGGCAAGTAATGCTATTCTCCCAAGGAGTCCCTTTGGTTTTAATAGGACTCATTGTGTGAATGAATAATCACAGAGGAATGTGAGCAGGAGGCTAAAAATCTGGCTGTTGAATCTCCTCTTTGCAAGCCAAGTGGACAGCCCAGGTAGGAGCAAGCTGTGGTTTTCCATGGCATTGTTCCCCGACCTATGAACCCACATGCCACGGGGCTTTTTAAATATCTTTATGATAACTTAGCTGACTTCCTATTAGGAACTATTCTATTTCTTCTGAACAGCATTGGATTCTTTGAATTACTATGGGCTATTATTTAAATGCATATTTAAATTCCTGTAGACAGGAAAATTTTAACCCCAATAGACTACAACTGCTCCATTAAATCAGTTTCGGAATTTCATGTCTATTTGGCTGCTGCACATACAGAGCAATCTGTGAGCAGTTATGAAATACATTATTTTTAAAATTAGGTTGTGGGTGTACCTGTGTGTAAATGACCAGCTGAAAAAGCCATGAGTTATCTGGCATTTTCACAGTAGCTCTTAAAACTTCTCTGCCTTTAAAAAACTAATGACCCACAAAATTTAATATTGTTTTTGTTTGTTTCATAAACCAAAAAAAGGTATCTAATATAACACCATTCCCATATCTTTCATTTATGCAACATCATAACAACTGAAATAATTTGCTTCCATTTTTTTCTTTAGATCAGCTGCATTCGAACTCTAGATCCTATAGTTTCATCCCAGAGAAAACTCCAGCTTTGGACTTTTACAATATATCTAACATTAATTCCATGAACCAAGTTTTTCCATTGCAGTTAGCCTGTCTAATGAAACAGAGAAGGTCACAGTAGTGCATTCATGCTTAACTTTACTATAAGGATAAGGCTGAGCACTCAAGCACATGTACATGTTTTTTTTCCAGTACTTGGGTCTAAGTCTTTTTTACAGGACTGGACTCCTAACGGTTTAATCGTAAAAATCTGAAACAAGGAGTTATAAATGAAAGATATGACATAAATGTACCCAGAGTGGTACAAATGGCATCATCATAGCAATCACACTAGGTATTTTCAGGGAGCAAAACAACATAACATAATTCAAATCTTTCTACTGAGGAAAGAAAAAAGAGTTAACTGAATAAAGTACTTCAGAGGATTGTAACCCACTTATGTTTTCATTTAAATACACATTAAGATTTTTCTAAAAAGGCCAAAGACAGTTTTTGTAACACCACATATGGATGTCAGCAGCATATGCAAAATGGGAAGAGAACAGTTCATTCTCATTACGTTTAGTGCCATATTTTTCTAGGTAAGATCAGCTGTAATAGTGGTATTTCATTGTGATTTTGAGCCATTAATTTTCTCAATAAAAAGTGCTAGATTTTTAATAAATGGAAACCTCAGAATGCATGCATGTTCATGGTCAAGTGCCAAGCGTTATTTAAAGGAGGCTATTGTAACTCTACTTTTATTGTTCTTCATAGACCACCAGGATCAGATAGTGTGTGGCCTACAGAGCAATTAGAGACTTACAAAGGATTCTCTGCTGGAACAGCATGCTCAGAAACAAAAGAAAACCTGATTTGTAAACAGCAAATACTCAAGGCAGGAATCTGTGCTAAAGTTCTATCTCTTTCTAGTCCACAAAAATAGATAAAAAATTATCATATGAAAATGAGAGTGGTTATTGAAATTTTCTTCAGGTCACAATGCACTGGAAATTGTTTACTTGATCACAGTATTTTGTCTAGTGATGAATGCCTGGTCCTTGTGCAGCTAATCACAGCAGCAAAGTTTAATCTCATTTCCTCCCACTTCTCTCCAAGCTCCAACATCAGGCAAACCAATGTGAAGCCAAAATGCTGCTTTCCTCTGGTTGACCTGAATGGCTGTGCAGAGAAATACATGTTGCTTCTCCAAAGGCTGAACTAGGACATATCATTGACCCTGTCGTCCCTTAACATGATCATCTTGGCGCTCCCTCTTCAGCATCTGATGCACAGCCAGAACATGCACCATGGATGTCTCCTGTCCATTTTTATCTGCACAGCTTTACCAGTGGCTGCTCCATAGCCTGCCAACATTGCTGCATCTCTGGGAGCACCACCCCTGCCTGAAGAGAGGGCCATATTATTCTGGTAGCAAATTAAGCCTTCAACACAGACTCTGAAGGCCATCAGAAACTTCTGTAGACACACTTTGTCTCATGCACTGCTGTTAATAGCACACTTAGTCTTTACCACCAGCCTCAAGCAATGCTAAAGACACAATCTCATGTCACTGGAGGTATTTCCCTATTAAGTGTTCCCAGCAACAGCAACACAAGTGTCTCCAGGTAAATCCATACAAAAAAGCCTAATCAGGGAGAGTGCTTAAGGTGACATCAGAGGGCTGTAGAGAGAGGAACGTGGGCAGCCCATGCTTCCTATTACTCTCAGTTAAATAAACGGATTTTAGTGTTTCTTGTAAACAAAGACCTGGGAATACAAATTAAAGTAACTGCAATTCAAATCAAATAGCCAATCTATACAGCTGAGAATCTACTCCAGTGTACATATTCCTTAAAAGCTATACCCACCCACAGATTAAAGGACTGTTAGGATCAGAATATACAGGCAACAATCTGATGAATGGAATCAAGCTGAAAAACACATGTGGCTTTTAACTATTTGTTTATATTCCTCTGAATTTAAGTGAAAATAAAAACTTAACAGGCAGAATTATAGCTAATATATACAGCTTCACTGATTTACATCAACTGGGATATTGTATTGTCAAGGAAAACATTTTGCTTGTGTGTATGCTTGATCACTATACCAAATGTATTTTTTATAATATCAAAACAAATTCCTCTCCTCTCCTCTCCTCTCCTCTCCTCTCCTCTCCTCTCCTCTCCTCTCCTCTCCTCTCCTCTCCTCTCCTCTCCTCTCCTCTCCTCTCCTCTCCTCTCCTCTCCTCTCCTCTCCTCTCCTCTCCTCTCCTCTCCTCTCCTCTGCTCTCCTCTCCTCTCCTCTCCTCTCCTCTCCTCTCCTCTCCTCTCCTCTCCTCTCCTCTCCTCTCCTCTCCTCTCCTCTCCTCTCCTCTCCTCTCCTCTCCTCTCCTCTCCTCTCCTCTCCTCTCCTCTCCTCTCCTCTCCTCTCCTCTCCTCTCCTCTCCTCTCCTCTCCTCTCCTCTCCTCTTGTTAAAAATTTCCAGAAACACAGAATGCAACTTGTAAATAATTTTTGTCTTGGCAAGCTCTCATGCACTAACGGTTTACATATTGTTCTGATTAAGCAAGCTAAACATGGTACTAAGTATGCAGACGTGTTTCAACTCATGATGACAGCTTGTGTATGATTTACAGCACTGGCTGCTAAAGGCAATTGTTCTGGTTCAATATTCCTATTTATTTATGCCAGCATTTTTGCTGTAAACAAAGCCATTTATGTATCAGATGGCTACTGACAAAGAGTTTTTTGAAAGCTCAGTGCCAAGAAATGTGCAGACATATATCCACAGTTTAAATAAGTATTCTGGCGTTCTTTATACATTTTTGGATTGAAATGAAACTAGAGAGAGATGGTTCTATAGCAATCCAGCAGTTCATTTTGTCTGATTCTCTTTTCTTCTTAAATTTATCTTTAAATATAAATCTAATATCAGCCCAACAGACTGATAATATCCCAAACATGAAAACAATACAAATGTAATGGGTAAAGAGTCTCCACAGTACAATTCATACAGGGAAATAAGCCGTGTCCAAATACTTCCTTTAAGTCAGAATTAATATCATGAGAATTTTGTTTCCTTGTATTCACAGTGGATCTCAGTTGCAATATTATTCTCTTACTACCTCTTCAGACCTATACACAAACTGACTGATAGCTGGTGTTAACATCCTTGTGAAGCAGAGTTATAAAGTTCAAAATCCTTCTAAACTTCTGCAAAACCCTAACTGTGTGACCAGAAGGCGATATTCTGCTTTGCAGAGACAGAATGGGTAGCTTCCACTAACAGCGAATGCCAATGACAAAATCTACTTTTTTTTTAGTGTGAAAATTTGTAATATTTTCAGCAAATGGGATGAAGGTGGACTCTGTCTCGAGCTCTCCACAGGTGTTGGATCCTGGACCACTGGTGGTTACATATGGACTATCACCTCTAGTATTTCCCAGGCAAAGTAGTTTCTATACACATAGAATTTTCTCTTTTCTAGGCTGGTAGTTGTAAAGCTGAGCCCATATTTCAGTAAGAAAATCACTGATGAAAACCTGACCTGATCCTGCCAAACCAATGTCAAAAGAAGCAATTCTACCAGTCCATACAACAGTGAGTAAGCCACCAATATGGATCAGAAAGCACTGAGCTCTACTAAAGAACATTTAGCCTCTGGAACCGATTCCTCTGCAACAAAACACTAGTAAGTTTTTCCCTACCCAGTGCCATTCTCATTTGAGCTTTTTAATTGCAAATTTCTCTGTCCTTTTTTTATTTTACAAAATGCAGATATGTCTCCAGACCACACATGTTCTCCACAGCATCTGGAGAGAAGGCCTACTTTCTACTCTGGGTAAAGTGAACTTACTGTAATACATGATGGCTTTCTTCTCAAAAGCTATTCTTGAACATTGACAGTCTTTCCCAGAAACCTCCACCAAAGTCATTGTGGGTCTAACATTCCAAGAAACACCCTCCTGAAGAAGCAACATAGAAACCCTTGTGGGGACCAACATGTGGACAAATATCTTCCCAAAAAAGGTAACACAAGATAACAGTTTGGTCAGCACTGCTGTTAAAGAACATCATCTATAAGCCTGCCATGCTGACCAGGTATGTTTTGTCCTACGTGAAT
Source organism: Cyanistes caeruleus (assembly GCF_971803275.1). Lineage (NCBI taxonomy): Eukaryota > Metazoa > Chordata > Aves > Passeriformes > Paridae > Cyanistes > Cyanistes caeruleus. Next base: position 24,720,929 of record NC_141704.1, on the reverse strand, counting down.
TTAAAAGAAAACCTAAACCCCCCCAAAAAACCTAAACTTTTCCAAAACCTTGGAAATCAAAGAATCAGGTTCATTGAAATCTGTAGCTACTACTGATAGCGGGTGGGGGGGGTCTGAAGAACAAGGACACTTACAGAGATAATACAATCCTTTCTTATTTTCTTAATTTATAGTAATAGCCAAGTCAGAGTCCAGGAAAAGATGAACTAAAAATATTGAGGTCATGGGTCTATTTAATGCAGCAGTTAACAGCTATGGATTTATGAGACAAAATAAGGGGCACATACTCTGTGTCACAAGCTGAAGAAAACACTGCTATGTGTGCATTGCAATGTGCCCAGCTCCAGCTAAAGACGTGGCAGCCCTTCCCCATCATTTACGAGGCTGGGATGTTTCCCCACACAGGGAAGGATTGAGCTCTAGCCCCCTGCCGTCACTTGGCAGTCCCTGCTCCAAAGCAGTAGTGGGTCTGCTCTGCCCCAGGAGATGGGCTGGAGCTGCACAACCAATTGGGCAGACACTTGTACTTAATGTATTTCTTTATCCCTGATGCATGCCAAAGGCGGCCTAGCCCAGTGGACACACTGTGAATGGGGAAAACCGGGTTCTGTGTATGACCACTCTGCCTCTCTGGATTCATTTTTTCTCCCTTCAGTACAAATGAATAATGAATTTGGTCTTTCTTTCCCCTTCTGTAAGCCCTAGCAGTAATGATAGCCCTCAGGCTACAATGATCCGTGTGGAGCTACTGTAAATGATGGTGAAATTAACTGCATTGAATGTCTACCAGGATTTCAAAACAAAAATGACCCCCTCATGCAGAAGGAGAAGATGAAGAAGGTTTCTTAACACTACCTTCCTCCTACATAATGGAAAGACACTTGCAGCCACTAGGCTCAGAGAACTACGAAAACTTCCTAGTCTCACAGGATTTCTGTTAGTCAGGGAAGGAGGGATTTACCTCTCTGCACTGGGTCAAGAAGATGCTCAGTGCAGGAAAGCTTCAAGTTTAGTGATCATGCTCTTTTACAAGCTAGTGGTTTTACTCTCCATGTTGTCTTCTCTGATTTCAAAAATCTACTTCTTGTTTCACTCGAACACCTAAATTTAAACACACAAGTTGGCAGCTGCATAACTCAGTTCCACTATCCAGTGATGAAACAACAGTGTCTCACCAGGTGCCAGCAGTTTCAATAAGGTAGGCCAACAGCCTCACAATATGTATCAGCCTACCAGAGCCTGGCCACGGTGTCTAGCTCTGCAAAAGCCTTGCAGTGGGTGTATCGTGGTCCAGGTTTTGGTCTATTAAAGATTTGAACACCACAAGTATACTAAGAATTATGAGGGCATGATTTTCTACTGCTTAGCACCTGCACAATTTTATGTGCTTAGACAAACAGAATGCCACGAGGCAAAATTGGCCTGTAGAAAGTATTCTACACTCAGTCTGGAAATCTGGGAACAGTGAGGGAGGGAGATGGAGCTGGAAATTGAAAATAAGGCCCTTTAAGAGATCTTTAGTCTTTGAGAGAAAGATTTTTTTGTCATCACTGAACAAGCAATTGAGAATCATAAAAGGAATACTGAGAACCTCTTTGCTTTTCAGAATCCTCAGTGTGATCTCAAAGGACTGTAAATAAGTAGTAACTCCAGTGAGATTTCCAGCTGCACAACAGTAAAAGCAGTATAAGTGAAATCAGAATCCAGACCTACACTAGCGTTTTAACAATTCCAATAAGATATTGTGGGGAGTATGTACTCACCCTGTAACTCCACCTATCAGTTTGTTGGTAGGAAATAGACCTCACCTTGAATTCTTTCAGCATAACCTCAATGGTATGATTATGGCCCCATAACATTTCCTTACAGTGCTTTCCTTCTCTGTTCACAGTATTTTTTGATACAGTATTCTGGCTTCTTTTTGTCTCCAGTTTTGGCCAGGTTATATCATCCTGCTACTGCTAAATCAAACCCTATTTTATGTCCCCCCACCGTTGCAGAGTGTCTTCTTCTCTGTTTAACCGGAATCTCCTCCCTTACTCTGACTTCCCTCAGCATGTTACTGTCAATGATTTGTTGCAGCATATTCTTCTTTACCTCCCACATTCTCCACCCTGTGCTAAAAAGATTCTCTCCACCCGTCTTCCTCTAGTTTCCTTGGAAATCAGGAAATTCTTTCTATCCCATGGATCTTTATGTTCCCTTATAGCTGACATCAATTTGCTTTGCTGTGCTTTCTTCAAATACAGTTTGCCTTTTTCAGGGGGATAGGGTTGTGTTTGCATTTTGTTCAGTTTGCTTCATGCCCTTTGTTTTTATTAACATAACATTATGTGACTTGGATAGTGTTGTGCTTTATCTGTGTAGGAAGTATAAGGAAAGCAACATCATACAAGCATTGAAAGCAGTAAGAACATGGTAAACAAAGAAGTTTGATAGGGCTTTTATTTCATAATAAGGTTGTAATAAAAAAGATGACTACCATAGTTAATATCCCAATTTTTATTAAAAGAAAAAATGCAAGAGAAAGTGGAAGTAGTTATACACTAGAACTTACACTGTCAACATGTAGGGAAAAATATGCCTTTCCCCCCCCCCCCCCCCCCCCCCAAAACAAAGGAATAGAAACAACTGTAAAAGGGTTTACATTTGCAATTATGGATCTAAGTATATACCAGATCCTAGGTGTCCTCATGAGGGTCTGAAGCTTCATGTTGCCTTTCTCTCAATAGTAAGGCCCTTTTTTACCAGGGCATATTGTCTTATCTGTCCTATCAAATTTTCAACCTTTTGGAGGCCAAGGGGAAAGTCAAACTTCTCTGCTAAAGTATATCCATTGCGTATTAAAATATCCGGGATGATTCATTCAGTCAACCCAACAACTACTCATCAGCAGGAGAACAAGTTAAGGAGGCACTATATCTTTCTCTAGCACGCCGCTTAAAACGAGGCATTCGGATCGAAAAGGCAGGATTGTTCCTTTGAGTAAAATAATTAACGCCGAGGAGCGGCAAAGCTGGGCCGAGAGCGACCTCTAGCGGCGGCAGCGCCGCGCCGGGCCGGGCCGGCTCCCTCTGGCCCGCACCGGCCCGCACGGATCCAGCCGAACCGAACCGGTCTGCATGGCTCCAACCGAACCGAACCGAACCGAACCGGTCCGCACGGCTCCAACCGAACCGAACCGGTCTGCACGGCTCCAGCCGAACCGAACCGGTCTGCACGGCTCCAGCCGAACCGAACCGGTCCGCACGGCTCCAACCGAACCGAACCTGTCTGCATGGCTCCAGCCGAACCGAACCGAACCGGCCCGCACGGCTCCAGCCGAACCGAACCGAACCGGTCTGCATGGCTCCAGCCGAACCGAACCGTTCCGCACGGCTCCAGCTGAACCGAACCGGTCCGCATGGCTCCAACCGAACCGAACCGGTCTGCATGGCTCCAGCCGAACCGAACCGAACCGAACCGGTCCGCATGGCTCCAACCGAACCGAACCTGTCTGCATGGCTCCAGCTGAACCGAACCGAACCGGTCCGCACGGCTCCAACCGAACCGAACCGAACCGGTCTGCATGGCTCCAGCCGAACCGAACCTGTCTGCATGGCTCCAACCGAACCGAACCGAACCGGTCCGCACGGCTCCAGCCGAACCGAACCGAACCGGTCTGCATGGCTCGAACCGAACCGAACCGGTCTGCATGGCTCCAACCGAACCGAACCTGTCTGCATGGCTCCAGCCGAACCGAACCGGTCTGCATGGCTCCAGCCGAACCGAACCGGTCTGCACTGCTCCAACCGCACCGCATAGCACGGCACCACCCGAACCGCACCGCATCCCCGCGCACGCACCGCCCCGCACCGCCCGAACCGAACCGCAGGGCTCCGCACGGAAATGCCCCGCTCGAACCGAACCGCAGGGCTCCACACGGAAATGCCCCGCTCGAACCGAACCGCAGGGCTCCACACGGAAATGCCCCGCCCGAACCGAACCGCAGGGCTCCGCAAGGAAATGCCCCGCTCGAACCGAACCGCAGGGCCCCGCACGGAAATGCCCCGCTCGAACCGAACCGCAGGGCCCCGCACGGAAATGCCCCGCTCGAACCGAACCGCAGGGCCCCGCACGGAAATGCCCCGCTCGAACCGAACCGCAGGGCCCGCACGGAAATGCCCCGCTCGAACCGAACCGCAGGGCCCGCACTCCCGCACAGCAGCGCTTGCTCCCCCGTGCCCCGCGGCGCTCCCTGGGATGGATCCCCGCCCTGCCCCGAAGCAGAACCGCCGGGCTCCGCGCACCGCGCCCGCAGCTCTCCCCCCTGCCGGGCCAGGGGCTGCCGTCCTCTGCGGGAATGACCACCGGCATCCCGAGGCTGCCACAGCCTAGAGGGACAAAAGTGCCTTTCTCTCCGTTTCAAGCTTTAATTTATCGCGTTATGCAGGACATGACATTAGAAATTAAAGTTGCCATAAATCCCATGGGACTTTTTTTTTTTTTAATATTAAATATTTCAAGTCAGAGAAAATTTGGGTTGATTTAGTGCTCCTGTTTGTTGAGATCACTGACCTACTTAAGTGAGGAATTTGGAAAAATGCAGGGCTTACTTGATGCAACTTAGGTTACCTATAAGAAAGTGCTGTCACACCTTAATAATTCCATCTATTTATATCCTGTTGCTTTACTTGTTAATGGGAGGTATCTTGTTTATTTTTTCAATTTCTTTTTTGTCTTAGCAGCCCAAATGACAACTATTTGTCTCAAGGCATTTGCACCTACAGTCACTATTGAAAGTCTCATCTCACAAAGTCTTCTTTCTTTCTGGCTGCTGCCATAAAATAACTTAGTAAAATGAATAACTTCATCCTTTCGTGCTGCTGCCGTGTCTGTAAGCACAGTGTTGTGTCCATGGGACAGCTCAACCATCATGCCCAATGCAAAGGGTTGGCACAATTAGGCCCAAAGTGTGTGAAATCTAGCAAAATGCTAATAATAATAATAAACAGAGCTATTTTTTGTTTTAATAAGCAGATTCAAAATAATGCAAGGGCAGAGAGAGAGGGGACATGCACTGTGTATTAAGTGCAGGTTATCAAAAAGAAACTTGTCTCTGGATTATGTACAGTTTCACTTGACTGAAGCTTCATGGAAGATTAAGCTTCTTTTGTTCTCTGTGCTGTTTCACATAGATCAGTTGATGATGTGCAGAATAATTTTAACCACATATTAAACACTGCTTAATCTAAGATAAGGAGATGAGCAAATATGAATAGTGAATAGTGTTTTTAGTGTTAATGCTAATTAGAGAAGGAGCAAGCAGTTAATCAGAAATCTAAACTCTTTGTGCAGGGATCTCAAAAATATAAGTATAAAGAGAAGGCCTGTTTACTATCACAGTGTTTACCAGCCAGTCTGCCCTGTGGTACATGTAATTTATAAAGGAATCAATCACTCCTCTCTGATTTATGGAGAATAATAACTCTGAAAGGACTGGTTTCTGGAACTGCTGCAGACATGGAAAATACAATAGGCAGAAAGTGTTAAAATCCAGGACACTGTGTCAAAGAGTTTTGAGCATTAAGCTATTTGGGTAGCATTTGTAAAAGGAAAAGGAGGTGGAGCTGTGGAGTTCTGCAGCATATAAAAATAACACATTGTATTCTCCTTAATTTATGGTATTTCCAAAATATTACACTTCAGATTTTTGCTGGTTTCACAGGAGACCTCTTCAGTGCCTTTTCTCTTGTAAAGATTTAATTGATCTCTTTTGAGGCTAGGAGAGATCTAACATTTTGCACATCTATTTTTATTTTCAGCTTTTGCCTTAATCCCCTTCATACACCTTTAATTTCTTCATTTGAATTAATTAAGCTGTCCTCAGATATATGAAGAAGATGAGATTTCTCGACCCCATTCATCACACAGGTTATTCACAGTTCTTTCAAGAATTTTACCAACAGTTCTGAGCAGTTTGCCTAAATAACCCGTTACTAGTGTGTAGGTATTTCAGCAAGCCCATCTGGCACTTTGCAATTTGCAAATACAGCATTTATCTTTTTCAATACATTCCATTTTAGTAACATAAAATTTCTTCATATAGCTTTGTTTTCTAGTTGACAGTAGTATGCCACTGAGGAAACAAGTATATAGTGGATTGGGTTAGCAAGGACACTAAAAAAAAGAATGAAACCTTGATTTTTTTATTTTATTTTTTTTTTACATTCTGGTTTCCCTTTCCTTTTGGAAGACAAAAGACAATGGTATGGTTCATATGCTGTATTAACTCCTCTCAACCACCTGTTTTTGTGTTCTGATCACATTTACACTTACATGGTGTATCTTCAATTTTCATTTTTCATCCTTCAAATGTTTATTGCATGAAAACAAGTCTTATCAATCAGTTCCTTGAATATATTGCTTATGGCAGAAGAACTACAGAGTCTACTTCAGTGAATAACTTCATCATCTTTGCCTCATCATCTCTGATCAGATAGGTGTCTGGGCTACTTTTTCCCTGTAGGTGGACTCCTCTCTAAATATTATTTAGAGTATTGCTGGAGGTGGTCTACTGCAGAAATTTATTTGGCACTGCAATCTTTGTGCATAAAATATGTGCTGATCTTTTAAACATGAAAAGATTCATTGCTAGTCCTGCAAAAATGTTTTAAAATTGAGAAAAGACACCATATTGGAGATGAGCAGGAAGAAAATGGTTAACCTAGTGTAGTTTGCCAACCATTGCAACAAAGAGGCACATGGTTTCAATTTTCTTACTGAAATTGAATTAGTGGTTTAAAACAGGTTGGCAGAGTAAAACCATTTCATATGGAGCTCCCTCCCTTTCTCTTTAATTTCCAAGATCATGTGGTGAGTTCAGAGATTCTTTTCTGGAATTAAGGAATCTCAAACCAAAGGATTCTCTCACTGTGGTATTTTTTCACACTTTTATTTTTCATTTTCTGATAATTCAAATGGATAAATATTTGTAAACTTAAAATATCAGAGAATTTTTTCCTTACTTCTTGAGTACATTTTTCTTAAACATCTATAAAGGCAAACACTCTGCTCTTAGGTGCCTCAAATGAGAGGAATAGGCAAGGGAGTATACTTTTTGGGGAAATGGGTTAAACATGTACATAATCATTATTTGAATTGTCAGGAAAAACACCTAGAAAATATTCTGCCAAAGTGGTGAGAAATCTGCTTGCAAGGTGGCCGTTTCTGAGGCTGTTGCTTTTCACTTTCATTACAGCCTCTAAGAGCTTAGCTCAAGTGAACCTGTTTTTCCTTGCACCTGAGTCCACTGTTGGATTTCTTGCTAAGAAGCCTGAGGAGTGACAACCAACAACTGAAGTGTGGCTTCATCTCAAATTCCTGTAGCTATTTTACAAACAAGTTTATGCCAGCACACAGTTTCCTTTCATGATCATGCACATCCCTACCAAAGGCATGGTGGTTCTCAGACACTCAGAGCGCTTGTCAAAATCCATGTCCTCCTCCTCCTGGTATTGTTGGTTTAGCTATGGCTTGCAATAAATTATGTGGAGAGGCAAGCTGGAAGGTCCCAGACAAGAAGAGAAAGGATGTGCAGTGAGAATGAACAAATAGTGACAGCTGAGGAAAGACCTCCCAGCTGGATCAACAGAATCACAGAACCACCAAATAAGCTGAGTTGGAATGATGATCATTGAATCCAACTTGTGGCCTGCACACAACATCCCCAAGAGTCACACCACAAGCCATAAAAAGAAAGGCTAGGACAAAGTCATTATTGCACAGGCTCTATTCCCTTACCTCCCTGACTCATGGTAACAGGTGACATCACAGAGATGGTGTCTGAGCTTCAGAATACAAAATCAGAGTTTTTGATAAAAATAAACAAAATAGAGCTCGGAGAAAAATAAGATCACGGCTCACAAACAATAGATTGAAAGCTGAAAAATTATTTTTCAAATGGATTTATTAATGCTATTCCTTAATATTTATGAATAAGTTTTTCTTCATAAATTACAGAGTGACTGACTAATAATTTTCACTAATTCAGTCTGGGAGCAGGAATCATTATGTCTTGGCAAACCATTGTTGGCAAGAAAAAAAGTGTACAGGGGAGATAGAACATGTGGGAGCAGACAATTGACTCAAATATGTTTTGATAATCCATATAAAACTTTGGAATTACAAATCCCACTGTAGAAACCAGGACTGTGAACTAATTCCCAAATGTACAAAAGCTAGGAACACATTTGTGACCAATTAATCTATGTTATTTTTTCTAACATATATTATTATTTAACCAGGTAGATTTAACAATATGAAATGATGAACAAAATTACTTTCATAATAACATCATCCTTAACCTGATGGATAACATTTCTTATTTACTTCAACTAATACTTCATTAAATCAATGAATGCTTCCAAGTTCCAAAAATTAATACTTCCTAGGCTTAGAGTCTTTTAGACAAAGGACCTGAGAACAAAAGTGAGCAAGTACATTGAAACTAAGAAAGAAAATCAAAGAGAAAGGTCATGAGTAGAAGCTATAATGCAGGTTGCTCTCCTACAGTTGGTTCCATGAGCTGTTGCTGTCACCCTAATGTTTTATCTGACTTGAGTTTGTCTCCTGTTAATTTTTTTTTTAGTATTAGAAAGTAATTTTTGCCTCAGGTAGAAGACTGCATTTCTAGGTAATCCTGACAACAACTGTTATTTCTGAAGATTTTTTTAGCCTTTGTTCAGACTTTAGTTATATAAAAATTATAGTGTATTTTAGTGAAATTCAGAAACCTTAGTTGTATATATATACTTTCCAAACCTTGAAGAGGATATTCCCCCTAAAGGTGGAATGACTATTTCTTTTTTAACAAAATGTATTTTCAGCAGCACTTTCTAAATTTAAATACACTCTGTAATCAATTTGAACTGTGATGTGTGTAAATGTAAATAGAATTTCATCTCATAAAAAACTGTGTTTGGTTCATGAAAAGTCCTGTTCGTGAGTGAGAACATACAGATAAATGAAATGTTGAATTGGAAGCATGAGCAATTCAAAATCTGCCTTCCAGACTGACCCACAGACACAAAGTTCTGCTCTGAGACCCTTAGAGAGAAATTTGCCACTTTTTATATTACAATCACAAGTATTCCTTATTTTCCAGCTTTGACTGTACATGTTGAAGATACTCATGAGCTGTTTTGGCAGATACTTATTGATGCAGTTTAAGTCTTCTGTTAGCTATAGACTTTAGTCATTTTAGTACACTGAGAACTAATCTCCAAGTCTGTCAGCCCCATTTTGCATTACAAATCATTTGTAGTTTTATAACTGTCATTTCCAAGGACATCTGGAAAAGATGGATTTATGAAAGGTTATCGTGCATTCTAAGGAGGCCAGGAATTAGCATGACTTTGTAAAGGTTCTTGTAAATTGAGCAGCAGCCATCACTGGCAATAAGCTGTTTTCTGCTCCAGTCAAGTATCTTTATTTAAATATTAAGGAAGAGGTGTAACCTTTGGCCTTAAAGATGACTATGATACAGCAATAGCACAATCTATTAGCTGTCAATGAAGTATTATGGCCCTGGCTCTCTCAAGACACCTATTTGTGGACAGTGTTATAATAACCCTTCCATTAGGCATCCCCAAGGCAAATAACCTTGGCTTTAACAGAGTCAGTTTAAAATTCCTTGGAGTAACATTAAGAGAATATCTGGTTTGTGTCAGTTTAGGATCAACTACCAGCATTAGTCCCATTCTGTAAATTGTAAGTAGCTGTGGATTTATTAGAATTTTTTTATACATGCCCACAGGTAAATATTAAATACAAAGAATGTGAAAACTCATATTGCTTTCTACTTCCTACATGGAATATATATATAGATTAATGGACATCTGACAGGTTGGAGCATTTTAAAACACGATCCATTTTCTACTGTATACATTTAATTTCTATTGTTGATGAAAATTACACAGTACCACTAGAATTAAATTGCACTGGGAAAAAAAAAAAAGAAATAAAACAGTAAAAGCAATAAAAAGTAGTCTAGATAATATTCTTATGAATTGATATGTTCTGCTATATAAATTGTTAGGTACAATAGGATTAGAGTACTATCTAAAAAGCCAAGAAATTTTCACATGCCATGTCTTGTTTGCCTCTGCTGCATTTCGATCTCAAGGTGTCAGTATATTTAACACTCAAAGTTCAGGCCAAGACAAAGTATTTTTAAACTTACATGGGATGTTCGGAACAAGTCTTTTCTTTGTGTCTCCCTTGTTGCTTAGACAAAATAAATCGGATTTATCCCCTCCAATATCATCTGAACACCCTTGAAAACTACAAGATTTTTCTTCCCTATATAAAATCTGCTAAGGTTTTGTTTTGCACCTTGTGCAAAAGAATGTCTCTAAATTTGCCTTTCCTCCGAGGTAACAATCAAGGTTAAACTCCATTTAAATATTTTGAAAAATGCATGCAGATAGTAAAAATAATCCACTAAAAATCCCATTTACATTTCAAATATTTTGACCAGTATCCTGGCTATCGTGTTTCTTCTTAATTCAGCTTTAATATCTTATACAAATGGTTTTTGTTGTTGAAACACAAACAGTTGAATGTGCTTGCAGTTCTGAAATCAGAAGCTTGTCTGGTTCTGCAAGTATAGCTTCTATAAAACTTCATTTTGTGTTGATTTTTAGTGGTGGAATATAATTCCTTAGACAGGAATAAAAGCACTCATGTGGTGGGGAACCACATGAGCTGTCCCCCAGCAAGGTTCAGTGCCTTCACGTCACCTCCCTGTCCCCAGAAGGGCTTTGATGGAGCCAAGACAGTAATGGATCCCCTCCAGCCACAACCCCCAGGAGTCCTCTGCTCAAGGAAGGTTTACACATTGCAGAAGAAGAAAGCACCTGAATTAAAATAACTCAGTGCTAAATTGGCCAGTTCTCTCTGCTAGTTTTGAAGAGTCCCCTCACCACCTGCAGTTCTTGACCTCCTTAGAGGGTTTTTACAGGAGGAAGACGAATAAAGGGAAAAAAAAAATAACTGTTGAGGCAATAGCCTACCATGCTGTGATCCATCTTCTAATGGGTGCATTGGGATTTATCCCCTTGCCTAACAAAGGCAGACAAGACAACTTGTACTTGTACGTGGGTCAAGACTGGAAATACTCAAAACTGTCAGTGCAGATTCATGCTACAGTCAAGAATATTTGGCTCTTTTACAAGTGCCATCACTACTCTGGGCAACATGGCCTTCAGGATTAATATTTTCAGGCTGGGAGCTCTGCTTCCCCCCAGCAGGTCGTGGCATGGTAGACAGTCCCTGCAAGACATAGAAGATCCTGAATAAGACTGGACAATTCAAAAATGTTCACGAGGTATTTTGACCCTGACATTCTCTGAGTTATAAGCTGTGGGTCCAAAAAGTACAGCACAGTGAAAGATGCACTCACCTTTCTTGTGACTCTGACAAGCTTATCACAAACCAGTGTTAGGGAGCTCCACATAGCTACAAAGCAAACAGTGAAGCTGAGGATTACAGCAGTTGTTTTCAAGTGTCCAGTTCTCACGTATTGCACACCATGAAGGCAATTTTCACTCTCAATAAAGGGCACTTGACTTTTGGTTCATTCTCCCTTTAGCACTCCTCTAACACTGATATTGAATACAAAACCATTTTCTTTCATAGGGCAATACATGGCAGAATCTCAGATGTAATTTAAGGGGCTCTATTGATATCATAAATTACAAGAAGTCTGCTGAAGCAGTTTATGAATGGCTGTAAAAACCTGAAACTGAACTACATCATTAGAACCATCCATTGCATACCTGTATTATTATTTATAATACAGACCTAAGTATCCCTGCATTTTATAGACAAAGGAGATAATGCAGGACCTTGCACTAAATGGGAACAGGGCTTTCACAGCCTTCTTGACAAGAGATGTGCTCTAATAATGGAATAAAAATGTGATGTTTATGAAGTTACTTCATAAAGGAGGAAAGAAACAAGTCTTGGAAAGTGTGATACTGCTGCAGTGCTTTTTATAAGATCAGTTCCTCATGCTGCTCTCTGAGTAACATCTTAGCTCCACATACCAGCAGACTGAATTTACAGAGGACACTTAGGACCTTGATTATTTCTGTACACAAAATCTGTGTCCATATTTCTGAGTATATACAGAAATCCGATTTGTCTGTAAATCACATCACTGTCTCTGTTTCTACTTTTAGCTTCTTTGGCTGCTACTGGCATCTAGCAAAAATGCTTTAAGGAGATAAAGAAAGAAAATTAAAAAGCTACCATCTCACTGAAACAGTCTATGAATAGTCCTGAATCACTTTCTCTCAGTTTGCATAAGAATTTAGCTCTCCAAAACAAAGTAATTCATAGCCTGTGTTCATATTTCAAACATCTGCTTCAGGAAATGGGCTTTGAAGAGAAAAGTCCAAATAGGGAAATTTTTGCAAATATTTTAGTGTGAAATATACTTTATTCTCTGCATTACTTCACTATTCAAAACAGGTCATGAGGCTCATGGTTGCAAAAATAACTGTATTTTTCTTATCTATCCAAAAAATAATTTTGAAAGTGGAAGCATGAACTCTTATGTAGAAGGTAATCTTCAGTCAACATGCTCTTGATGCAAAATCTGGTCCCACCAGCAAGGTTACCAACAAACCCTGTTAACCCCCTAGCAACAATAAGAGTGCCTGAAGCCAACAACCATCCATTTTTGGACTTCAGGGGTCTGAGAGAACCAAGTATCTATTTCTTACAGGATTTCAATACTCTGAGCATCAAAATTAACTTAGCTCTTCTGAAGCAGCAGGGCTTAAAGGGTAAATATGTTTATTTTATTTCCCTGATTGGTAACTTTTAAGATCAAGATATGTAAAAACCCATTCTGGCCTTTAAAATAATCACATAAATACTTGTTACCAGTAATGCATTGGCACTGTTCCAGAGCTACCAACCTGTTAAACCACTGACTGGTCTGACAGGTTCACCTGCAGCTGCAGCTGGTCCTTGAGAAGCAGGAGGAGATGATGCTCTTCATGCTTCCACCTCTCAAGGAGGAGGAGCAGTGAAGAAGGGAGGGGAGAATTTATTTTGTATCTTTTAGAATTAGTCACGGTTTGAGGAGGGAGAGAATAATGTGAGAAGTGGGCAAGAAGTGGTGCTTATAACTTACCCTACTGGAAGCTGCAAATAACCTGAAATAAGCTCCCTTTTCCTCTGGGAAGGGACAGGTTCTGCCAGAGCCCAGCCTAGTACTCCTCTGCCTGCTTCTCAGGCTTATATTTGCCCTTGAGCAGAGATCTTCCTTTGGGTATACCAAATCCCATTTGTGACATTTTGGGATCAAGAATTTACCTTCTTTTGTTTTCCATGCTCCTTGACTTCAGTTGTCTCATGATTTGCTTTCACTCGCCCAAAGGATTCTCTGCCCAGTGCAAAAGAGTAAGTCAAATTTAATGTAATTTGGAGTGTAAATTTCCAAGTGGAGATGCTGCCCCTTGGGTGCTTATTGCAGGAGTCAGTTCTCTGGCCCATGCTTAAAATTGACCATGCTTACTTTACTTTGCAGTAAGACTAAATTGCTTTGTGTCAGTTTGTTTTCATAGCAAGCCAGCTGTGTATATTAACTGTTCTACAGTAGAAACTATTTTTCAGAGGAAATGATAGAATGGTATTTCTGCAATTACTTTTGTTATTCCCTTTACTTTCCAAGTGGCTCTGCAGAAATACAATTTTTTTTGTTGAGATTCCCTAATGATGACAGGAGGTGCACATGTCACAAAAAAAACTAATTGATGAAAAGATACTATATTAAGAAATTTTAAGGTTTCCACATTATGTTTTAAAGAGAAACATTTCCTTTAACTCAACCTACTCCTGGAAGAGTATGTAAAATACTTCAGCTAACAGATTTTTGTCAAATTCTGGGTATTAAACTTAAACAGTTTTGGATCTTTGGAAACTGAAGGCAGGTCCATTACAAGTAAATACAATGTACAAACGTGATTTTCAGTAAAATGCTTAAAAATAAAAACTAACCAAAACTCCTGTTAACCACCATTAACAAAACTCATGTTCTCAGCAGGTTTGTAGGAGGGAGTGCCCTTGTTCTGAGATTTTGGCTGCCCTCTTGTTCACATCTTCTTGGGCTCAGAAGTCTGGGAGGTCTGCAGAAGAGCTCAGGTTTGTTGCCAAATCCTGGCTTGCTTTCATGGGCCAATACCAGCTTGCAGAATGTCAGATATCCTTACAAATGCTTACAGATTTTGAACCTGTTGGATATCAGCAGGGTTGAAAAGTGACCCAGCTCCGCATTTGAGGCAGGATGATTAGGAGCCCTGTGACCAGCCATCTTAAGAAGAAATCCAGATGGAAAGTGAGACTGGGAAGAGGTACCCTTCCCTGGAGAGATGGGACCATGGGGCTCACCACCAGAGGCTCGGTTCATTAGAATCTCCTGGCAGTGGGACTGGCTGCAGAATGGAGCGATTGCTGTCACTGCTGCCTCAGTTTCACAGACACGTGGTCCTGAAACATCCCAGAGGTATCACTGGGTGGTGAATCAGAATGTCATATTCTAGAATTCCAGAAGCCTGAAAGTAAATTTCTGATCCAAGGAGTATGTTTTAAAAACTCAAATGGACTTTGGGGAGCCACAACTTTTTGAACGGTTCCTCTTTTGCAAGCACAACATCCATCTAGGGATATTTACACATTGATTCCAGAAAATTAATAGATATGATATCACTTGAATCAAGGCCCTTCACAGAAAGCACTGTTTATTGCCTCCTTTCACACACAGGAAAGTTTTCTACAGCAATGTATCTGCTAATAACAGCAATCTGTGGTGTGTAACTTTCTTGACAACCTAGCATCAAAAAGAAAAAAAACCAAAAAAAACCCACAAAGTTTCAATAACTGAAAATTAACATCTTAAGTCCCACCTGAAAATCAAAGGGAAAAAGGTTTGAAGTCTAGGTCTAGGTGCTAATGCAAGGAGATATAGGCTTTTCAAGGAGGCAAGATAATTAAGATAATTTGCCAGTGAAATCTTTTGAGATTCAACCCTTATATATAGTGCTGTAAAACAGGAAAGTAAATATGAGTCAAGAAATTTTCTGAGGAAACTTAATGGCAAGTAAGGATGCCAACATCTTAAATGGCATGAATTAAATGAATGTATTTAATACAATCTTAGCTTTTTAGTACATATGCTTAGATACAGGGATTTATTTGGGCAAGAAAATGCAGCTTGGAAAGACTGAGATTGTATATCTCAGTGACATTTGAAAAAAACTCACTGGTTATTTCTATGATTTGAGGCATTTCCCCTTCTTATACAAAGTATTGTCTTGAACTCATAAGCATATGAATCTATTTGACTATGCTACTGTTCAATCTGTCTGTTCATAACTCAGCCTCTTATTCCATTATAGTGCTTGAATGATTCACATGCAATGTTTCCAATCCACTTTTCCTATCTTGAGAAACTTTTTAACAAAATGTTAGCATTTGCAGGCACCAGATGTTTTGACATAAGGAGAAGTAATATGTAAATTTTAATCCATGGTAGGAACAATAGCCTGGAGGCATCTTCTTCTTATTACATGAATCATATACTTAACCACAATGTGGTGGATTATATCAAAATCATCACCACCCTGAATATAGAACACTTGTCTTGTGGTTTCCAGTTAATGAAACTGATATATATTTAACTTGATGGGTACCAGTGATTTAACCAATAAGCCTTAGCATACTTCACTGCTGCAGTCTCCTTTATAATTAGACTTTTGATCTGATTATTACCACAACTTCATACATTTTCCCCTAATCTCCCATTGGTTGTCACCACAAATGATGCTGACATTAAATCTGTTTGTCTGTCAGTTGAAAACTTCACTACTTTTATTCAAGAAGTGTTTCACATAGGGCTTTTATAATCTCTGAAATAACTTCTGATTCTATTTTCTGATGTTGTTTATTCAATCATTAAGTGTCTGAGTCCTGAACAGGATAAGCATTGGCTTTCTACAAAGCAAAGGGGGGATCTCAGTCCCTTCACAAAGGAGCTGAGTACCTTTTATGGTCAAATCCTAAGTACATAATAAATATGTAAAAAAGCAAAGCTTCTTTCCATAGATAATCACTGAACTTTAAATAATATTTATAATAATATTCAATTTTAATACTGGTGGAGTGTCTTAATGATTTGACAAAATAAAGAGACTGAAGAAATCTTTAGTACAAATAAAATGTTTATCTGATGTACATAAACAATGAGCACTATTTTACATGAAATGATAAACTATTACAAAACTATAGTTTAAATTTATATTACTACTCAACAACTTTTACATCATTTCATGCACAGAAAGTACCAAATATCTTCTAAAGAAGGCAGCACTTTTGATATTAGGAATTCAAAATGAAATCCGAATCCTTACTTACTTCCTTAAGTGGGTATCTTTTAGTGCCAAATGCTACCTAATTATCAGCTTTAAA
Source organism: Cyanistes caeruleus (assembly GCF_971803275.1). NCBI lineage: Eukaryota > Metazoa > Chordata > Aves > Passeriformes > Paridae > Cyanistes > Cyanistes caeruleus. Next base: position 24,704,411 of record NC_141704.1, on the reverse strand, counting down.
AAATGTTTTACATCTTAAAATACAATATTCTGTTTATCCTAGATTGTCTGGGGAGCATCTAGTACATTAAAAGGTTTTTGTAGAGCTTCTTAGTGATTTAACTGATATCATCATGCCTGCTAGCAATTTTGCAACATTCTGAAACACTTTCCATAAATCAAAGCCTTAGCAGCAGGAATAAGCAGATGGCAGGAGACCATATTAAAGAATGTATCAATTATTTTTATTAATGGGATGCTACTGGATCATGATGTATCATAATGGACTAAATGTTTAGCAGTTGTGAAGTGTTTTGTCTGTTAGGTATCTCAGATGTTATTGGATGTTACTATATTGCCTTTTGGTGGCATTTTTGAGGGTCTGGACAGTGAAGTTCCACAAGGGACATATAAAAAGATGTTTTCAGTCTTTTAATTATATTCATACAATAAACAATAAATGCCAGCAAGTATAAAATGTAATTGTAAAAAGATTGCATATATAGTGTGTAATAAAGTACATTCTGTCTCCATACAATGACTTAGAAAACAAGATACTATATGGTTAACAATGAAAAATAGCAATTATTATAAAAATATTCTACAGTCTCATAGTAGCAATGTAAATGCCTTTACTTATCTAAGAAACTTAACATAATTTTAAATTACAATAATTTTACATCCTCCATTTATATATACAGTTCTATTAAATTCAGGAAGTATAATATCAATGTTCTTATTGAGATTAAGCAACTGAATTATATTTAGTTATTTTATTATATAAAGCAACTGTTCCTGTTTGTTAAAACTGTTTGCACTTACGGTAGCTATTCACACTATTCATGCTATGCACAATGAAATAATTTAGTTTTCTTTTCTTAGTATAGCATCTATGTCCATGAATTAAATAGAATGTTAATATTTCAACTCCCTTTCCTTTTGTGTAATTGCTGTTTTGTGGATTCTGTAGGAATATGTCCACCAGCTTTGAACAGCTGCTACTGAAAACAAGCAGTAACTCCTCAATTAATACATCTTGACAAAAATAGCCAGTTCTTCTACCCCCTGTCCTGCTTGAGGTCAAGATCTGTAAGATTTCAAACTCTTTTCTAGGCTCAGAGCCACAGGCATATTATGCATCTCTTTCATAAGATTTCACTAAATAGTTCTCTGCTAGAAAAAGCTAAAAAGTGTATTTTTCTTGCACCACAACTCAACCCAATAAAGCTTGCATAGACAGCAAAGAAATTCTGCCCAACAGAAAATGTCAGGATTTGTCCCTGTAGCTGTGAAATCCCTTTCCTCTGCAGAAGCTGGTAGGATTGGGCTTGCCTCTGCCCTAGAAGTCCTATCAGCTTCACAGCACCATTTCCAAGACTGTGGTGGGAGAGGGAGTGTTTATTCCAGAAAGTCTGGGATATGACTGCCAGCACATGCATCTCCTAAATACCTTCAATAGCACCTATTAATCCCCAGAATGTCCTAGTCTGGTTTTGCAGTCTGTACTACCACTAAATTTCAAGGGTGAACCTGTAATCCAGGCCATAATTATTAACTGAAATACTAACTGTGATGACTTCCTATTAGCAAAAATGCAGTGTTGGTGAAATACCAGAAGGATTGATGCATTTATTGTTTTGGGAAAGGGAGCTGGAGGTTTTGTGTGAAGGAGGACAGCTTGTGTATTTTTAATGATAGATACAATACAGTGCCTTGCAAAAAGAGCTTTGACTCTCTTAAGTTTCTCATGCAAGAAGAGAGAAAAAATCTGGTGTTTTAGACTGAAGCAATTGTCAGAAGAATGAAAATCAACATTAAAAAATTTAATGGATGCACTATAATGTTTTTTTAGAACAGTGCTTATAAAAGTGATGAAATTCAGGATTTTATTTAAAGTCAGTATAGTTCAGAAGTATGGTCTAACTCACATGTAAAAGTTCAATGGGAAAATCATGTAATACATTCATATTTAATTTCTTTTTCTCCATTATGAGCAATCCACACTGGTGTATTTAAAACTAATGTAGTAGAAACTGCAGTACAAGGACAAATGGCATTTGATATCAACCAAATAACCCTTCCTTTCATCAGCTGAAATGGACAATATTCATACTATGCTGGACATAATATGGGCATAAAGGTTACTTTTAATTCATCATGTTTTGTATTCAATGTCAATATTAGCAACTGTCTTTGACAAAACTATGACAAAGTGTTTCCTCTTTTAATTAATCCAATTAAAGTGGTGGTCAGTCCTGTATCCAGTTATCTTTGGTTAACACTTCTTTGTCTTTCTGATATGCTACAAAAACAGAAAATCCCCAACCAACCAAAAAAACAAAAACAAAAAAACCCCTAAACAACAACAACAAAAAAAAATACAAACAAAACCACCAAAATAAAACAAAATTACCAGTCTGTTGTAATTTTTTCATACATGAAGTGTGAGTGTATCAAAGCCTCTTCTAATGGTCAGGCCTGTGCTTACAGGTCACCTTACATCCAAGTAGTCTGCACAAACTCATAGAAAACCTTGAGATTTCTAAAATTATAAATATTCTTGTGAAATTGGACACACCATCATACTACATAGCCATCTGGGTGTGATTCATTATCCAGCTCCTAATTTTCCAATTATGAAACTGTTTTGACACTGCCAAGGCTGGTCAGGCATGTGCTATGGCCTAGTAGGAGCACAAACCTCACAATGACTGTAAGGAGGTCCCAGGTACCAATAACAAAAGAGGCAATAATAAGAAACAATTGCTCTGGTTTTGGATAATATGTTTTTAAAACCTTAAAATGTTCATGCAAGATGTAATCCACTTTAATCTCTTCTTACTGTTTCCAAAATTGTGACACTTCTGGAGTGAGGCAGGCTCAGTGACAGAAAAATAAACATGCACTTTTGAAACGTATTTTGAATCGTTACAAAACTCCTATGGTAGCTTCAGGGGTAGAGTTAATTTTCTTCACTGTGGCTAGTAGGAGACTGTGTTTTGGATTTGTGCTGAACACAGGGGTGATAATAGCTGTTTTTGTTGTTGCTGATCAGGGCTTTCACAGAGCCAAGGCCTTTTCTGCATTCATACTGACACACTGGCAGTGGAGCTGAGGGTGCATGGGAGGTTGGGAGGAGACACAGCCAGAACAGGTGACCCAAACTGACCAAGGGATATTCCACACCACGTCAAATCATGCTCAATATATAAAGTGGGGGGAAGAACGGGGAGGGGGTGGAGATTTTGGAGTGATGGCATTTGACTTTCCAAGTCACCCTTACATGTGATGGGGCTCTGCTCTCTTGGAGATGGCTGAACAGCTGCCTGCCCCTGGGAGGCAGCGACTTAATGCCTTGTTTTGCTTCACTTTTGTGCACAGCTTTTGTCTTCCTTATTATTGTCTTTATCTCAACCCAAGAGCCTTCCAGGTTTTACCCTTCCAATTCTCTCCCTAATCACTCTGGCTGGGCGGTGACCAAATGGCTGAGTGAGGCTTGGTTTCTGCCTGGGGTTAAACCATAACAATCCCCTAATATGATTTTTGGTTTTGATTGAGGAAGAGTTATGAAGAACCTGTTCCAGTTTATTTTCCCATGTTTTAATATTACAGTTGGAATTATTTCATTTAATGTTCTTCAGGAACGTACATTGCTCTCCAGAATTTCACTGTGTATAGGAGTGAGTTTTCTGAATGCCCCCTCCTAGCAAGCTGGTTATGAGAGCTAGTGCATCACATCAGTGTTTTTGAATATTCCCTTCAGTTTGATGAATCTTCCTTTCCAGCTTTTCTTCAGGGAGTCCAAAGCCAAATATGAAATTAAATTCTGTTGTTTATGGTCTATGCAATCGGAATATTGTCATTTTCTTCTGCTTCCAAATGGATCAAAAGCACATGTATGGATAGAGTCCCTTTGGAAAAGCCTCAATGTGATGTCAAAGAACACTGAAAGTGCCACCCAACAGCCCAGTGTTGTATCTGAATTCCAATTTCTTCCACATAAAAAAGGACACAGTTTGAATATTCTTGGAATAAGTAGCTGACATAGCACTGTCACAAGTAGTGGTTGTTTTAAATTGTGCTAACTGTAACATGGAGTGTCTATACTGTCTTGTATATCCACACAGACTTTCTGCTGCAATGCTGTCTTTTTCTGTCTGAGTTCATTTGAATCACTGTCATTATGTTAGCTTCCATAAAAAAATGTTCTTTTTCTACAAACGAAATCAGAAAAACTAATGGAATTCCATGGAAAGCTTAATGGACTTTCTCCTTTTAAAAAGAAGACCACACAGTTTAAACTTCATGCTCACTTGTGTGAAAGCATTACCATTTGACTTTTTTAGATTTTAAAACCTGTAACAACTCCACAGTTTCCAGCTTAAATGGTTCTCTGTTGCTTCACATTTTGTAGATTTTTTAGTTACCAAAAAAGTAAAGAAATTAACAAATTACTAAAACTCATATTTGTAGCAGAGAAAAGTATAAGAAGATTGAAAAGAGTTTGAATACAGTTTTGCAACACGGATATACCTTTTGTGGTAATGATTTTTGTAGTACTATAAAAAGTCACGAAGTGATAGTAAAAATATTCCCAGTGAAGAGAGATTCATGCAAATGTCAGCTGTGAACAGAGGGTGAATTTGGGGCAGAGCGATATGAGTTCATGTCCATCTTATTTTCTTGTGAAGTAAGGGCTGATTGAAACCCTTGTCACGTAGTAATTGATTTTTACAGTGTCTCTCCTTATAGGTATTTAAAATAAGAGCAAACACCATGCTTATGTTCAACTCAGTCTTTTAACACATGGTTTAGAGAAGTATGAGACCCTTTCTGCTTTTATAAATCATCTCCATCATCTGTGCTAAAGCTGCTTCTTCTGCTGCTCTCTTTTGATGCAGCTGGAGATGTGGAGGACAAGAGTGGGTCTGTTCCAAATGGTGACACTGTGTCATCCAATAAAATTTCCTCTAGTCGTTGTTCTTCTTTTAAAGCTGCGCTGAAGGACAGATCTGTGAAGTGTGAAAGTGGATCAGAAAAGGCTGTGGATCCATCGCAGACATCAGAATTTTGTCCATGTACCAGAGGCATTGGCTGTGAGTAGTCTACAGAGTTCTCCTCTGGGTAAGATTGTTGCTTGATGACCTGTGCAGCTAAATCCACAGCACTGAGCGAAGACATGACTGGAAGGCCGTGTGCACGTGCCTGGATCTCCAGTTCCTAACATTTCAAACAAAAATAATTGGACAACAATTTTAAAGGAGAAAACAGTCTCTTCAGAACAATTGCAGAAATATTCAAATCATGTATGAAAATTTATTATACCTGTAGCCCACTTGTGAGATTAAATTTTTAAATATTAATTTTTTTTATCTAAGAAAATTTGCCACTCAAGTGTTTTTCTATCCCTTTCTGTCATTAAGCAACTATTCTACAAGAACAGGAGAGGTAGGACAGCCTCTCTAAAACCATTGCATACTGAATCCAATGAAGGTAGCAGAAGAATGCTGCAACTCGATAGTTCATTATAAAGCTGCTATTCAATGAAAAAGAAGATGCTTTACTTGATAATGCTTATATTATACAGATATATGAGTAAATCAACATATGTAAGATGATCAGTTTTATGTTTACCTACCTATCTACCCATCCCATTTCCATAGGTGTATGTCAATACTAGGATCTTATTTTTCAAACCATGAAGGGTTATATTCTGCCTCTATGTCACAAGCAGATACAACATAAGACACTTTTACTGGGGAGTGTAATGCATTAAATAGTTTGAAAGGGAAAATTAAATTATTGAAGGGAACTTTGTGTCCAGTACTGATTTTTTGGCTGCAGGAATATACTTATTTCCTTATTATTTTTGTCTTTGCTTCTAACACATGCATCATGAAACTGTTTGTACAAATACTTCATTACTTTTCCACTACTTACCTTATGTAAGGTATAATTATCAAAGAAATTTCCTAGAAATCTAAAGAATACCCCCTCACCAATATATGCAGAAATAAATAGGAAAAGTCAATTTATTTTTAATAAAGGTCATTTGAGGAAAAATTATATAGATGAACAAATTTTGATGGGGGATAAGTACTGAGAAAGCTTTGTAGTTCATGGCAACACTTATACAAACCTGAACTCGGAGTAGAAGTCTTCTGTTAGCATGCTCTAATTTCTTCTGTCTGTGTTCTAATTCTCTGGCTCTCTGTTGTTCTTTTTGTAGCCACTTGATGTACTCTACCGATGCTTTTAAAATAGTTCCTTTGTTCCAGCGCATATCACTGCAGAATGTAGAGATAACCTTTTCACAATTGTGCATGTCAGCAGAATTCATAAGAACTTACAAAATCTTTTACATTAATATGAAATAATGATTTACATGACTATTATTCACTCTTAGATATTATTGCTTCTGAATGGAAATTTTAATAGAATAGTTAAGAAGCCCTTATATAGTAAAATTAATCCCAGAATGAAAATAAGTGTCAAAAGAAAGTAATAAAGTGACTTTTTGTGGGAGAGCTAAATGCAATATCATGATTCTACCATTACAGTTTTTATATTTTTAGTGAAAATTGCTTTTATTATTAACTCTAAGATTAAAATCTATGTGCAGTATTTCTGCATTAATGAACTAGGAAATATACATTACTGAGGACTTAAGCCTAAATTTTTAAAGATCATTTTGAATATACTACTCCTTTTACCTGACTTACTAATGAGGTTGCTTTTATGCTTGTAGAGAAAAAAAATGATCTGTGCTGAATGCCACTCCTCATTGATGACAGACCAGAAAAATCACACTTTTATAATCATAATGACTAGGGAATGACAAAAATCATGTTCAAAAATCTTGAAACAATATTAAAAAAACAAGTTAAAATCTACAGCTACATGCAGACCCCAACTAAAAAAAAAAAAAGCTTTGCAAAGAAATGAGATTAAACCTGCCTATCATTCAGGAAATCATGGTTTGACTTCCAGCTTACAAACAGCCTTACTAGCAACAAAATACTTGTCCAGATGTAATTGTGCAAAGACTTTCCATGTATCCATTTATCAAATTTTCATGCATTCCTTTAAGTAAGGTCTTGGAACAAGAAAGAATATTACTAAAAATATTTTATTTCTAATAAATGTCAGAATTATATGATACAGGATGAGTTCACTGCGCTAAATATACAGATATATGGGCTTTATCCAAACTATTTACTTCACTGCAAGACTGGTTAGGCTGAGTGGGTGGTTAGCCAAGCTTCTGGTCCCAAACACAACTATGAGAAAGAAAAGCTGTTAAAACAAGAATCTGATGCTGGGAGAAACAAGCATTTTTTTCAATACCTATTCCAAAGACAGATATTTATGCCATTATTTATGGAGTGAAAAAAAATATAAATTATATGCCTGACTATTATCACTTTCCCTTATTCATAGAATCATAGAACATGCTGAGTTGGAAAGCACCCATCACAATTAGTGAGTCCAACTCCTGGCCTTGTACAGGACATCTCAAGGATCACACCATGGGCCTGGGAGCGTTGTCCAAACAGTCCTTGAGCTCTGCTAGGCATGGTGCTATGACCACTTCTCTGGAGAACCTGTTTCCAGGGCTCAGCTACCCACTGTGTGAAAACCTTTTCCTTATATCCAGCCTAAAGCTCCCGTGACTCAGCCTCACGTCATTTCCTTGAGTCCTGTTGCTGGTCACGAGGGTGAAGAGATTTGTACTTGCCCCTCCATTTCTCCTCATTAGGCTAAGCACACTTAGAGATTTCTTTTTCTTCTGAATGTATAGTGCAAAAGCCATGCAGGTACAGGATTTAGGGATCCAGACCACCCAGCTTTTCCTGATGCTTTAATAGGGATAAAATCTAACAGAGCTGATAACTTAAAGACACTAAGAAGAATACACAAAATTATTTTTTATAAAGCATCACAGTGTTTAACCATACCATAGAATTTAGATAATTTTCTAGAGATTTGGGAGTAACATTTTTTTTGATTCAAGAGTGCTCAAATTCAGATATCAGTTCTCCCTGGACAGCACACAAACTGTGAGGCTCCAGTACACTGGGACCTCCCCTCCTCTCAGTGCTGCAGGCCAGAAATGCACAGCTTTTGGGATTAGAAGGTAAGGAGGTCAGAGAGAAATTAATTATTATCTACAAGCCTGCTGTCTACAGAGCCAAAACATCTTTGGGTATGTATTCTGATTTAGACATTGCCTGGTCAAAAAAGGTAGAGCAGAGGTGCGACTAGGAGCCAAGAACAGGATAAATCTCCCCCACGTTGGCTGAACCATCTTTTGGCAGCTCCTCTGCCTTCTCCTTCCTGCACCTCTTGAGCAGGTGGGAGGACAGAATTTCTTGCCAGCATCCCATGGGCGGGCACCCTCCTAGGAGAGGACTTTGTTCTCTCAAATGGCTTAACTATGTTCAAACTGTAAAGGTTAAGGAAACTTTTAGTACACATATTTTCTGGACAAGTCTTTGACCGCCATCACCATGTCACAATTTCATTTTTGTCACACTTCTTTGGAAAGTTAGGTAAAATACTGAGAGGTCCCTGTTTATGACTAAATTGCAGTGGAGTTTGAAAGACAGTGAAGTTTCTGTCTGCCTATGCCAGACCACTCATGAATAAAGAAGCTAAATAAATAAATAAAGTTATCAGGACAAGAACTTTTCAAACTGGGACTCTCCACTGCCATCTCAGATATGAGCTTTATGTGCTATATGGAGAAACACAATCTACCTCGACAAGAAAGTTAGTCTCTAATAAATACTAAAAACAAAACTAAGCTTTGAACTGATGGTCTGAACCTAAAGATATAATACTATGAAATTAAAAACAAAACCATAACTGGAAAACGGAAATAATTGAGTAAATGTAACAGCAGCAGAAAAATTTCACTATATCACGTATTTAGAAAATATTTTATAGTGTTTTCACCAAAAAAATTCATGTCAGTTATGATATTTTACTAATTTAAAATCAGAAAAAACATAATTTTGGTTGATTTTTCTGATTGACATATGAATAATTCATATATTCATAACTGTATTTGAAATATCTTTTTTATTAAATTCATTCCTCTTACACTTAATTGTTACACTGAAGATCACCTTGTGATATGGCTTTCTTTAAGTTCATGTTTCCTAGATAGTTTTAGTTTTTATTTCTATGGTAATGATTTTTATTTCATAGTTTTAAATAAATCTTCACTGAAAGACTAATTCCTATATTCAAACTGCCAGAGAGATGGACCTGGTCAGCTTTTGCATGAGGTACATATTGATAGATATCTCTTGTAATATTTACAGATCTGAGAGGCAAAACTCTAATGGAGAGCTAGGACAAAAAGGCAGTGGTTACTCTTGTTGTTTAAGAGGCTGCTCTTTAACCTGTGTACATATGTGTGTGTGTGTGTCTGTGCATGTGTGTGCATCCCACATATGGCTTCTACATCACTTCCCACATGTACACATACTTCTTGGTGTCCTATTAAACAAGGAATATTGAAGTTAAACCTCCCCATGCCTGAAGGCAACATGGCAAAGGAACAGCTGATGGCCTTAAAAGTCAACGTGTGTTTCACTTTGTGTCTCTCTTTCCCAGGATCTAACCAAAACACTGGGGGTGTCTGTGCTGATTGTGCATCCCCAGCACTCTCCATCCATTGTAGCCCAGAGCAGCACACAGCAGCCACAGGACAGGGATGCACAGAAACCCTGCTCTGTGCAGGTGCACAGGGCTGGAAGAGCACCTCTGCAGCTGGTGAGGATGAAGGCAAATTTGGGCTGGTGAAGGTGAGATTCCTGCATACCAATTGTCTGAAATGCATCTAGATCTACATATCAGGCAGGCAAGCAGATTCATCAATGATGGGAAGAAAAAAACAACTCGGCATTTGAAAATTGATTAACGAGAAGCACGAGAAGCACATAAGAATTCAGAAATTCTCTGATCAGTTATTTTGTTTCCGTTATTTCTCTGAAAACAATAAATTCTAGATAAAATGACCTGAAAAGTTATAAAAATATCACCAGTAAATTGTAGTTTCCACTTTTTAGAGATTTGTGGATTGTGCTTAGAAATAAAAACTGAAATAAAAAGGCCTACAAACACATTTTTAGAACCTTTAAAAACTGAGGAATCATTAGCAGTTGTTCCTCATTTAATTTGAAGCTTCTGTATAAAAACAGACAAAATACTTGCACTCTCAACTGTTTTGATGCTAAAAATTTAGATATAGACCTGCTGATGTTCAGATATGGCAGGAATTCTTTTCTTCATTTTGATCTTTCAATTCTATAAATTTGCTTTGCTTTTTTTTTATATTTTTATTTTGCTTTTGTTTTTCTTAGTCTTTATTTTTAATAAATGCATGCATGGCCCCAGCCTGTAAATACTGAAATACATGGGAAATTCTACATTCAAGCCAAGTCATTTGAGAGCAGTAAGGTGTTTTGTAGGTCTGTTCATCAGAAATGGCCTCTGCAAAGGAGGATTGCTTCTTTTTTCCTGTGTGTCCATGTGGTGGAGAAATTTGAAGTTTCTAGCAAGCTACAGATGTGTTAGAGAGTTTAATTAACAGAGGTTTAACAAAAATAACAAGATTTGTATGGAAAATTAAAAAAAAAAAGTAAAAAACACATTAGTCTCTGAATCTTGTCTCCTCCTAACTTTAACATCTGATTCTGTCTGCAAAACTCAAATGCCCAGAACAAAGCATGTAACTCTCACCAAGTAGAGTTTCCCACTTTGGAGAAACAAAAAATAGAAAAGAGACTTCAGCTCATTTCTATTAATTTAACTTTGTTGAAGTCAAAGAAGCTTCCTTATTAACTTACAGAAGTCAAACTCCTGTAGGAAGGATAGGAGCATCTGATCAGCTAAGATTAGAACTAATTAATAAAAGCAGTGTTAGAAAGAGTGTGATAGTGACAGAGTTTGCAAGACACAGATCAGTTACCAATAACAAACCATTTGCAAAGTTAAAACTGTGTTTGCAGAACACTTCTTTCCCTATTTCTGAGAAATTAGCTTTAAACTAAAGAAATCTGCTCAAAGAAGTACTTGGAAGGACTTTGTACTTGTTTTGAGGATTTGCACCATTGCCAAGTGTATTATTCTGAAAGAGGCAGCAAGTTTCCACTCTATACCAGCATGAGTGTACACAGTTTTTCCTTTGCAAGAAGTGTGTCTGTGCTGGCTGCTAGAGGGTCTGTCCACAGAGGTCAGGCACAGATAGATGCAGAGAGTAGAAAGGAGAGAGTGAGAGCAACCCACTGCTTCTGCCCAAATCCTCAGCAGTTCTCTTAACATTCCAGTTCTGTAAAACTACTAGAATTCTTGAAGAAAAGGGCTTTTTCTCGCTGAGCTTTCTGGCAATTTAAGCCCAACTACCATTAAACTGTTCTTGTGTAGGCATTGCCAGACTCCATCACAATAAGAAATCCTGTTAGCCACCTAAAAGGTGGATTCTGAAAGGTTGAACACAAATGGAAAGGCGGGTATAATTAAAGGAGCAGGTTATGAGTTTTTCAGCAAAAAGGACTGAGTATTTCTGGCATTTTTAAAATTCTATTTTTGAATTATTCTGTAAAACTGATTTGCATTTCTGAATCATCTAGCACTTGGATATCTAAGCATTGAAAATTAAACAAAAGAGTCATAGTTCTTTGTAACTTATCTTCATTTTCTAATGCTGATGAAGTGAACTTAAAACACCCATTCATTTATGTAATGTAATCCACACTTTTCATCATTAAATTAGAAAAAAAAAATAAAAAATGGAAAGAATAGGGCTTTAATCCAGTCAAAAGAAAGTCCCTGCAGAAGCTCTGCAGGAGCCAAACAAGTTCACCATATAACCAACAAAACAAAAGTGAAATAAAAACCCCACACAGCTCTTCTAAGAAATATAAATCACAAAAGGTTTTCAAGTGGCATAAAAAATGTCCTTTTTCTTTTTCTTATTCTGAATGTAATCTTTTTGAAGCAAGCCATCTGGGACAGGCATGCTAACCACAATGGCTTAGTTATAGTAGTATTTGCTCTTCAATGCAGAGGCTGATTTTCTTCACTGTCATTAGACTAAGTATCAGGAAGCTTTCTCCTTTTACATCCAAGTTTCCACTATAAGACGAATCTTCTAACATCAATATGAGGCAAAAATGCTATGTGTGATAAAAATGTTACAGATAAAGTATTGTAAGCCATGATAAATCTCTTTCTTTCAAAGAAGACAGGGCAGACTGGGGGCACAGTAAGGTGTTATGAAGTAAAAAGCAGGAACTGAAAGAAAGAATAAGGATGCTGAGTTATGATTTGTCAAAACAAGACCATATCAAAAGGTAATAATAATTTTGATCTCCTCAGCCAACAAAACAATACGTTCAAATTAATATTTTCCACCTAAAAATACAAATTCTTTTAAAAAGTGCTTATACTTCTTTGAATTAATTTATCTTTTCACTAAGCTATACCTCAATTATGTTGCAACCTGTTTTTTCAAAAGCCCTGCATGTTTTGATGCCTTTTTTTCCTTAGCACCAACTTAAAAGCTTTTCAGTAGGCCTGCTTTCCAAAGGAGTACTGATTATCAGCCTTTTGAAGGCAGCAGTCTTCAGAATGTGAGGTACTTAAGTTCACCTTGGTCTTTTGTAAACATAAACCACTCTGGGTCTGGTCACAGGGCTGAACTCAGTCACGGCTTTGCAAACTAAAACAAGATAAGGCAGTGATTTCAGAATCTATACCCAAAACATTTTCATCAGGCAACACCAAAAACTGAGGGTGAAGTCTGTCATCCACTTACTGGAGCAGAACTGCAGGTTCAGGTAAATCATTTTAAGAACAGCTTAAATGATTACTCTAGGTACTAATATTTTGATTGAGTTCACAAAGTCAATCTGAATCCAGACCAAAACATGTAAGTGAAACACTTTTATAGGCAATCAAAAAGTGCAGCTGGAATTTGTGCCCCATGCCCGTCTCTAATTGCAGCATAACCAGTTCCTATTTTTGCTTTATAGCTGCAAACCAACAGTGCCATCCACTGTTTTTCTGAGAAATCTTTCAATTACTTGCCCAAATGGCATGAATACTGAAAGATGCACAACAAAATTAAAACACTTCTATCAGTTTCTGCTTGCATCACATGTCTAAAACTTTATTTAGGTCCTTAAAGCACTTTTTATTCTAATTCAGCTTTAACACCTAATTCCATATTAATAATAAAAAACATGCCCATTTATCCAATCTTTGGTGGATGCTACAGAAGGAACTGAGTTTGTGAATACTCTAAAATGGATGCAGTATGTTAACTTTCTGATGGCCTCACTTCAGGTAAAGCCAACCTTCTACTTACGTAAGTCTCACACAGCTTTTTATTGTTGCAGAAATCCTTAAAGTAATCAAAAGTTTCTTACTCCTAAGGTTAAAAAAGCTGAAATTTCAATAGATGTTTTAATTTGAAGTATCATGCACATCTGTATTGACATGCAAATGATAAAGACAAAATATTTATAATCAATTTTATGCAAGTTACAATCATGCTGGTGCATTGTATTAAGTCTTCCCTAAGTGACGAGAGAAATCCAAGGCTAAAGTTCTGCATTAAAAATCACTCTGAATTGTTATTGTTAATCTTGCAATGGGCTTTTCTACAAGGCAGCTTTTTTCCTGTTGATGACAAATATAAGCTTTAAGGGAATGCACATATAGTTCAAGCAATATGCATTTTTTGTTTCTGTAAGTATATGCATTAGTATAAAATGATATTATTATAGCAATTATAGCAATTATTACTTTTATCCTTGCATTCTAGGACTGGTGCTTTCCCTGCACTAAATTGAATACTTTTGAAAAATGCTCAGTCTACAGACTCTTAAACTGATTTTATTTTTCTCTTCACCAAAGGGCAGATAGTGACAACATAAACTTCGTGTTATCCCACTAGAGGGCCATGGCAAGAGCTGAAAACATCACTACTTCCTTCTCCAGAGACACCACACAATTGTGCTCAGAGACAGAGAGATGGACTTTCTGTTGTTTGGCTTGTCTTTTTTTTTCATTTTCTTTTTTGTTTGTTTGTTTGTTTGTTTGTTTGTTTGTTTTCCCTTGATGTGGAAGTCTCTCTTAAGCATCCTGAAATTTCTTTCATATTATTATGCTTTCACATAAGTTTTTCCAGCAGGCACAAAAAAATCTGTCAAGAGTTTTTTTACTTCACCAGCCTGATCTGAGCCAGTGACCTGGCATGGAAGATTTTGTATCCCATTACTCAATCCTATAGGCAGTATACACATATATATGTGTCTTTTATCCTGTCTCTTTTATCCTGTATTAATACTATAAACATTATTATTAGAAAGACAGTTGAACTCACGGATCATTAGACTTGGGGATGAGTGTGCCAAGCTCCTTGATTCGGTAATTAATGTTATACCTTCTTCTTCTCTCAACTGTTAAAAAGAAACAGTTACTATTTTTATGGTGAAATATTTTTGGAGAAATTCAACATAAAACATTTTAATTAATTAAAAGCATGTTAGTCAATATACAGAAAACAACCTTCCTCAAATACCAGTCCAAACACAAGCTCCTATCTGTCTCTGATTTGCTCTCAGGACAAACTCTACCATTAGTACTGTCTGTTATCTTACCTTAACTATAGGGTTTTCCTCCATTTACAATTAGATTTCTAGAAAATTAAATAGTCATATATTGTCTAAATGTGAGCTAACATTTTTTTTAGTGATGTTTATATATTCTTTCTCCACCATGCTCCCACAGAACAGAAATTTCAGCTTCATGGAGTCTTGCTGGTGACTTCAACAAGGATACAAGACAATTCATCCAACAATTGATAATTTGGCAGAACTCCTGTTACAGATCACAAAGTAACAGCTTCACTATCCCTTATTTACAATCACCAGCATTTAAATCCACAGAGCAACTACAACCATATTCCCTCAGAGAAACAGAGCAAGATTATGTCCCAAAAGCGCTTCATCCCCTGGAAGTCTGTTTCTTTTGGTGATGGACAGAACAAAAAATATTTATGGTAATTTTTAAAACGGAGAAAATGGAAAAAACCCAGCATGGCTTAAGCAATCAAATATATTTTCTGGATTTAAATTTATGGTTCTCCTAGGACAAGCTATGTAGGGTGTCTTGGTTCACTTTGTAGTTTAGTTAGAAGGAAAAAAGAGAAAATAAATCTCTTAAAATTAAGTACCCTTTCTACTAGCTCTCAGTTCACTTTATCAGCATTGTACTGGTATACAGGCTGATGTATGTCAGAAACTTCACACTTTTCTAGTGGACAGGTGCAGAGGATATCTCATTTCTCTGGGGAATTACTTGTATATAATTTTGACCCAGAAAGTGTATTCAGTGAGAATGTAGTCCCATTAGGGTACTGCTGGGTGTCAGAAAACAGCAGTCTCTACTGGTGTTCTTCTGGTGTGAGCTCACAATTTGTTCTCTGCCTCCACTTTAATTCAATCCAAATCTCACTGAATAAGCAGGATTCAGACTTTCTCCATCACTAAAATCACACTGAGCTCTGCCTCTTGTCCTTTGCACCTTGGAAGACCTTACTGTGGGCTCAATATGCTCATGCCACTGTACTGTCAGACCAGCCCTGGCCAGCCTAGAATATGAGCAGAATGAATGTATGTTCTGTGTTTAGAGACGTCCACTTAAAGTCTAATGGCCCAATTTTGAATATAAATACAAAAAGCCCAGTAGAGCTAAGTTATAAGTGTCCAGACAATCCTTGTGAGTCTTCCAAGGCTGACTTCAATCTTCTCATAGACGTATGAGCATGTCACTTCCAGTCTCAGCCCCACAACCTGGATGACTTTTAGTGCTCTTCTTCCTGTACATGAAATGGTTTGCTTCCTCTCTGTGTGAGGCTCTAAGGTTTGTGCAGCAGTCAGTTATTTCCTCCCTAGCAGATTCAAGCTCCAGGAACAACCTGAGTGTTACTATTTACTCTGATAAAGTACTCTACCTTGGTGGGTTATATTATCTTGTCTTGCTTTCTGTAGAAACAGGAATTTCACTTAACAAATTAAAGCATCTCAGGTTTTTTGGTGATGAGTCACATATTCAGAAGACAGTGTTGTAATCCTCCTGAGTGTACTGTTTAGTGAACCCCAACATCACATTGGAATGAATTTTAAAAATATAAAAAAATTTTATAAATTTTAAAAATATATTTCAGTTGTGTTGGAAAAATGGCAATGCAAACAAAATTGAAGAATATGCTTTAATTATACTGCTATGGTGTAATAGCTGTTGTTTAATTAATATTTACACTGTGGAAAACTCTGTAAGATATTCATCAAAAAGTAGTCAACTTATCATTAGCTGTAAAACAAGGCAAAGAAAAAAAGATCCTTACAAGTCAACACTTACAGAATCCTTTTTTCTTTATATTTTTGCATTTTTTCCTGAAAAGAAACTTCCAGTGGTCATGTCAATGAGTTAGGTGTGGAGATTTTTAATCTTGGAAACATGTTGCAATAAAACTTTCCTGATGTATGTCTGTAACCTTTCCAGACATATCCTGAGTTATCAGTAATATTTCAAGCATCAAATTTTACATAAGCCAAATCAGAAAATTATTTTTTTCAAAATGCATGGACAGGATTATGATCAAAAAATCCCAAAGTCAAAAAACATTAAATAATATTTTAAACTCTGTCTGTTGCATGAAGGGATTCCACTTCTTAAATCTAAATCCCTTTTCATGGTTTCATTCAATATACAGTCTTTCAAAAGGAACTTTTTTCCAGTGCCTATATTACTCCTTGTTATTAGAATGCACAAGAACATTCTCATGAAATGTAGACCTTAGTTCAATCTGAAAATTCAAAGTTTGTATAATTCCAATCAACTTTCAAAAACTGATTTTTCAGACCACCACTAAGAAACCTGATCCTCATAAAAGAGTAAATCACACTGATAAAGCCTTTATATTCGATTCATTATGTCCAAGCCTTTAGATAGTAGAGCTATGTCCAGAGAGCCTTTGAGCTCTGTAGCCAAGCCAAAACAGATGCTGCCTGTCTGCAGTGGTATCTTCTCGTCCTTCAGTTTAGTTGGCAGTTGTGAAAGTTCTCAGATATTTCTTCTGTGATCACAAAGGATAAATACAAGCCAAAGCAAACAATGGAGGCAATAGTAAAACCTGGCATCCCTAATGCATCTATGATGAGCCTCTCTTTCCCCATGCAGCTCCAAATAACTCGTACCACCCCCTTTCTTAGTCCAGCAGAACTCCCCATTTCTGCCCTACCAGGACAGACAGCAGCTGAATTGTCATTCCAGAGATCATGTGCTAACAACATGTCTAAAAATTTCATGGTCTGTCTGTAATCCACAAAATAATTACAGACAGATATAAGGATGCCTTCTGGAAATTCTAAGTAGCAGAAGATTGTCCACAGTGATTGCTAGCAGATTGTGCCAGTGGATGTATACTTTCAGGTAAGTCAGTTCATGCAATTAAAGCTATAAATACCACTGATTACTGGAATAGCCAGATAAACAAGATAAAAGTAGGAGAATAAAGATATAAATAGTGGCTATTAACTAATTACCAATTTAGGTTTAAATTCATAGAATCATAGAATAATATCTCAAATTGGAAGTGATCCATAATGATAATTGAATCTAACTCCCATAGTATTTTTGTTGAAAGAACTGGAAAGGAGAACTAGAAAATTGTAACTACTTTATTCAGCACTTTCCAAAAAGAGTCCTGCAGGCTTTTTGTTTCAAATTATGCTTTAGAGGAAAAACTGTGTAATTTTATAGGCAATCTTCTCCCAGTAATGAAACTTATTCTATTCTATTCTATTCTATTCTATTCTATTCTATTCTATTCTATTCTAACTAAAATGTTTTTTATTTTTGTAATTCTAATACTTGGACACTTAACTATGAATTTCACTGTGCTCTGAGACTGTTAATCCAGGACAAACATGCTTCTCATCTGTACATAGCTGCACTCTTGTCCATAAAGGGAACAGTTATGACAGGGGTTATGGGGCTTGTGTGGCAGAGCCAGAACACTGGTGGGTCTCACATAGTCCTGCACTGATCTCGTTTCAATAAGGAGCATAATTTCAAAAATTTCAATAACTTTAAGAGGTTAGCAACCACTCAGAAGTTGTCTGATATCCTATGCAAATTTTTTTCAACCCCTTCACCCATAAGGAGATATAGCCTCTTGCTTTGGTGCCTCAGTAAATAATGTGTAAAGACTGGATTTTCACATGGTTGTTTTTCTTACAATCTGCCTCTTTTCTTGTCTGCTTTGCACTGTAATTCTTAGAGAAAACATCAAGTTGCTACCATGAAAAAATAGTAGCAGGAGATTATATGGAAATAAATTAATTGCAATATGCTAAGTATTTTGAAAGACAAAAGTCAGAAATTAATTTCAAGAAGGAAAGCTTTCTGGTTGTCTGTTTGCAGTCTGGGTTCAATTTGATTAGCCTGCTGAGATGCTGGTCTAGGGGAAGAGCAGAGATGTGGTAGCTGATGTATAATGGTTTTGCATTCTCCATACATTCTATTTAATGAGATGGAAGATGAACATATACTTACTGAGATTGTGGTTATCCTTTTTTTGTCTCTCCTTTGCCATTGCTCTTGTATCTGCTTCTGACAGAAAGTAACATTTATTAAAATATTCCTTAAGATGTAATTCCAGTACTTTAATCTTTTGAAAATGGCCTCTTGTCACAAAGACCAGACTTCCAGTCCTTTTACTGCATTACTATTTTTATTATTAAAACAGATCATAGGCAAATCGTTATTGCACCAGTACTAAACTCTGAGCAAGTCTGGCAGGTTTCTTAACATTTTTTTTATGGCACTTTTTTAAATTTAAGAATGTAGAAATGCTGTGGAGTGGTATTTTTCTCCAATTTCCTGTATTTTACATCAGGATAAAACTTACAATACACTAAGGTGAATATGGATTTTCTATATCCCATAATGCAAGAGTTAATCAGATTTGTAAGATATTGAATAAACTCACTGTTTCCTCTGAGTGACATTAATAAACTGTACATGATTTTTAGCATTCTTTGGATTAATTGAATATAACTTTTAAAGTTCTTAATCCACTAATAAAGCTTTACCTTGAATAGCCTTATTGTAAAGTTTCAAAAGGACTATTTGTTCTACCCTGGAACAAATTCAGTGGATGATAATTTATTTATGTTGTTGGTCAGGAGCCGACATGTGGAAGAATATATTGTTTTCTAAAATATTAAGTTTTTTCAGAAGCATGATGTTCATAAAAACAGGGGACAAATATGGTTTCTGAACTGCTAAAAAGAACAGAAAGCAAACATTTCTCCTTGATTTTTGTTCTTTTCTTTAAATGAAACCACAAACTGAAAATTCTCAGGAATTTAATTACGGGTATTTTTTTCATGGATAAGATCTATTCAACTTTTAAGACACACACCATCACTTATGCAGTTATGTACTAAAATCTGAGAGTTCTTTTACCTGTGAGCTCCCTTTTTACTGGTAGATTAGCTGGGCAAGAAGCATTTGTGAGACCCATATTAGCTGGTGCCATTCCCTGGTCACTGTTATATATATCCAAAATGCTGCTAGATAGCTTGAGGGGTAGGGAAGGAAAGAAGAATAAGGGAAAAAAAATATAAAATAAGTAAAAGGCTCAAAAGATTTAAAAAAAAAAAAAAAGAAAAACCAAAAAACACCACCATGCATGCAACGAGCAAATATCTTTGGATATATCTTTGGATATGAGTCTGAGTCTGGTTTGCTTTAGAAGGAGAGTATGGTTATAAATCTAAGGGGAAGGTTTCTTGTTACACAATATTAACTAAAATTGAAAGAAAAACAAAGGATCACTGAAATGGGCCTGCTATTTTTCTACAGGTGCCATTTGTGTGAGCTTCAGATCTACAGTGATGACCAGATACGAGACACAGTGTCTGTTTCTCAATTGCTTCTACATTATATTTTCTAAATCCAGGGTTTCCATGACTGTTCTTCAAATATGCATTAGGTTGAAAGTCAACTTTACCGTGCTGATTTTGACCATACTCCCCTGTATGATTTTTTAACCACAACTCTAAACTCTGAATTGGTACCTCATATAGGGCCTGGTGCAGCAATATAGAGACTCAGGGACCTAGTTATATGTAGCAGTTAAAATTAGAGTGGACAGAACATCAGAGAACATGCTTTGAGGAGCTGTACTGTTGTCATGATAGAGCAGATAATCTAATGGCTTTAACGTGCATAATGTATACCAATACCCTTATTCCCTTAAAAAATATAATAAAATATTATTTAAATAAGCCAAACAATGTACTCTAAGAAAAGTAAGGCTAAAGTATGTGGATTTCAGGTAATTGCACAATTACTGTAAATAACTGTAAAATTTGTAAAAGTTTACTGAAGAAATGTGTCGTTACAGATTTCCGCAGCACCTATGGATCCTGAATCAACCTGAATTTTCCACGCAGGTCATCGAGACACCAACCATAGGTCTGCTGGGAACCAACTTTTTTCAGACTCTTACAATTTCTCTCTTTGTAGAAACTGAGAACTTCACCACAAGTTACTTTGAATGGAAACAATTTTTCCAATTACTTGCTCAGTGTGAAGTTGTTCCATGGCACTGCTTCCTATATTTTATGTTAAAACTGAAATTTTAAATTAGTTTTATTTTAAATAATAATTTTATTAAATTAACTAATAACTTTACTGGATGACCTGAGAATCTAGTTTGAGTGAAATTCTCCCAGTTCTATTACATAGAATGAAATGAAACAATCAGAATTCTTATTGAGCACACATAAATAACATGCTCATTTTTAAACTAGAGCTTCATTACTTAGGAAAACTGAAAATTCTTGAATACCATTGGAAATCATAACACCAAGTCAGTTTTGAAAATCTGCTTATACATTTGATCTCTCAATGAAAATACTTTTTAAAAGAACGTTTGGAATTCAGATGAGTATTACTCAGTACAAGCTATGTTTAATATGCAGGATTTGAATGCTAAGAGCATTCTCACGTTAAGTACCTTTGTTTCATTTGAGGGGTAAACTGACAAGTATTACAGAATTCACTGCAGTTTTACCTTTGCATTTTCTTTATTCCAGTGATAGGATAACTACATTACAAGAATGAGCTCATATCAGCTCTAGTTATATCTAATTACTTCTTACATTCATGTAAATGAATTTAGTTTATTCAAATGATATGAAAACAGAGTGACATAAAAAAATTGAGAATCAATGTGACTCCTACGTTCCTACACGTCCAGTTCTAGTGCACTTTGGCAAGAATTCTATGTGATTGAAGCTACATTTTGTGAAGTGCTAGGAAATAGTAAACACTGAAAATAATATAAACTAATAAATAATCTGTCAAATGAGAAATATATATCTGTCATTCATTACATATTTCACACAGCTGTGTATATAAGTTCAATAATTTGCATGAAACTGGTGGCAATCTTCAATTTAGTAGATTGTCAATGCCATTAGTGAAAAAAACAAGCTTGTACACCACAATTTGACACAAACATGAGATACTTAATTGATTACTTCTAACTTTAAAGAGAAATTCAAATTTTTCCTTGAAAGATAGTTAAATTTCTATAGTCTATTCACAAAGGTGTGTATTTAAATTACATTCTCCAAATCAAAGAGGAAGGTTTATGTATGGCCAATTCAGCTGGCAAGGAAAAAATAATACCAACACACATAAAATTTCAAAATTGTGTGATGGTTCAAAAGAGCATGAGTAAATTCAACTTGACATGCTTGGCCCTCCTGGCTGCCAGGGCACTGCTGGCTCAGATTCAGCTTGCCACTGACCAGGACCCTCAGAGCCCTTCCTGTGGCACTGCTTTTCAGTGTAGGTTTCATTCCTCACTCACTATAGACATGCAAGGTTGCCCCATCCCAGGTGAAGAATCCAAGCCTTGTCTTTGTTAAACTTCATTCAGTGACTGTCCAGCCCAGTAACTTGTCTAATTCTCTTTGCAGAGCATCTCTGCCAAATGTCCCATATCATCTTTGTTTCATGCAGATGCTCTCCAGCATTCTCCCCCTAGTCATTTCACCAATTTTATCAGCCATTGGGAAAATAGAATCACCACTCCGTATGTAGATGATGGAAATGAAGCCCAAACCTAAGTCATCCAGCTACTGATGACTAGAATCCTATCAACTCACTCTCAATTAGGGGGTACATAAGTGTTACTCCCAAAGGGATGGGCAGGGAAGAAGAGACAGTGGGGCAGCTCTGCATTTTAGGGAGTGTTTTGATTGTCTAGAGCTTAATGATGAGATGATAAGGTTGAATGTTTATGGGTAAGAATCAGAGGGAAGGCCAGCAAGGCAGTTTTCCTAGCTGGACTTTGTTATAGACCACCCAACCAGGATGAAGAGGCAAAAGAAGGATTCTATACGCAACTGAGAGAAGTCTTGCATTGTGGGCCCTTGTTCCTGAGGGGAACTTCAACTTACCAGATGTCTGGAAGTACAACAACCTAGAGGAAACAGTGCAGAAGATCCCTGGGTGTATGACAGCTGGTGAGAAAACCATCTAGGGAAGGTGACCGATGTATCCGCTGTTTGTGAACACACAAGCAGTGCAGAGACGTGACCGTCGGAGGCCACCTTGGGCACTGCTATCATGAATAATTAAAGTTTTTGATTCTTGGGGATGCGAGGAGAGGGGTCATCAAGACTTGGATTCTCAGAGGGCAGATTTTGGCCTGTTTAGGAGACTGGTTGAAAGACTCCCTTGGGAGGCAGTTCTGAACGGGAAAGGAGTCCAGGAATGCTGAACCATGAAGATGCAGGAGCAAGAAATGTTCATGTGCAAAAAGATGAGCCAGTGAGGAAGACTAGCCTGGCTGAACAGAGAGCTTTGGCTGGAACTGAGGGAGAAAAAAGCATAGTGGAGGTAAATGCAAACAATGCAGGAGGACAGCAACAATGTTGGGAGGTTATGCAGGAAGAAAATTAGAAGGTCCAAAACCTAATTAGAATTTAATCTGGCCACTGCTCTAAAAGACAAGTATAAATATTTCTATAAACAAATCAGCAAAAAAAAGAGGGGTAAGGAGGATCTCCATGTTTGTATTGGATGCTGAAGAAAACACAGTGACAAAGGATGAGGAAAAGGCTAAAGTACTCAATGCCTTCTTTGCTTCGGTCTTTAATACTACTGGTTCCTTGGGTACCCAGCCACCTGACCTGGGAGACAGAGCTGAATGAAGACATCATAATCCAAGGGAAATGGTCAGTGGCCTGCTTTACCACTTAGACACACACAAGTTCACGAGGCTGGACAGAATACACCTGAGTGCCCTGGGGGGAGCTGGCACAAGAGCTCACAGAGCCATCTTTAGTCATTTACCAGAAGTCCTGACTAACTGAGGAGGTTGCAGCTACTGGAGCAAATGTCATGCCCGTCTACAAAGTGGAACAAGAGGAGGATGGAAGAACTACAGGCCTGTCATCTTAACCAAGGTGACAGGAAATGTTATGGAAAGTTAGTGCCAATTGCACTATCAGCTGTGAATTTAGTAGAAATTCTTCTGTGAATTTAGTAGAAATCTCAATTCCATTGTAATGGTCACTATGACAGATAAGTGGCTTTGTGGATACGGTCACTGGTGTCCTTTGGCACACTGTCTTCATTCACAGTTAGCACAAAATATCTACTATGAATTAGGGTGCAAGGAAGAATTCTCAGTGTCAGGATTCAGGATCAGGAGAAGAAATGGAGAATGATTAATGTGATTTGTTTTGGACACTTGAATGTGTCCAAATGAACTGGATGATCTCTGTCTCTTACTCTTGACTCTGAAGGAAGTTTGGGGTGAATGTTGCAGGCCTCCCATGTGTACCTTCTGAAGAAACCTCACTGAGCTCCTAACGTGAAAATTCCCAAATAAACTCTTATTTTAAAAATCACGTAAGAAAGATTTCCTTTAAAATTAATCATTTTTCTGATTACCAGAGACTTTTATAAAATAGTCAAATAATGTGTCAAAGTATTTTGTTGAAACTCTCTACCTGAATTTGCTCTGCATTGATATCAAGCACAGAAAATTCCAAGGAATTTATTTGCAAATGATACTGAGAGTAATCTTATAGTAGAAATTGGCTGACTTTTATACAACATGAGGAAACATACTTTTTGTCTGACAAAACAGGAAGTTCTTTTAGAAATGTAGACAGCTGTAAACAACTAATTTTCAAATTATAAAATCAAAATATATAGCATAATATCTTATAGAAATTGTGAGTCAAAATACATCTGGCTGTTTGGATGTGTACCAAAACTTCATACATCGTAACAGAATTTATTGCTTATTGTGTCATTTAAGCAGGGAAAGTTTTTGCAGTACTGAGGTTTTAAATAGCTTCCAGGCCTACATCAAAAGATACATACATATATATATACACATACACACACATAATTTCATAAAATTCAACAAAATGTTACTAAAAGTACAAATCATTTAAAATGGCACAATTATGCAATATGTGTACAATGATGATCCTAAAATTCTGTAGCACTGTGAAACCTGATGAATCCCAAAATGCTTTAAAAATCCAGCTGATTCCACCATATCAAAAGCATGTTCTTGTTTTCAGTTTAGATGTGGAAACACTGACGTTTGGGTATGAAAATTCTTCAGTACCAGCAAATCATTTATCTTGCAGGTGTCATATTGGTTCGTACCTTTGTTGTTCTGAGAAATCCTTGTAAGTCACATAATTTCCAAACCTTGCATTCATGAAACTTATATTTATGTATATGTATCTAGGAATTTAGATGCAAGTGTCTCATAAGGAATGAGAACATAAATATTAAAAATAGCAGAATATAATACATTATCTCTCCCAGTTCTGAAATACAGCCAGCTTTGGATAAAAGATCAACAACCTTGAGCACAACAAATGGTTAACTGGGAATAACCAGTGACAATGTAGTACAGGAAGAGAATAATACAATTTCTAATTAAAACTGCAAGGAGCATTAAAGAAAGAAGACTGTAATTAACGAAGTTAGCATTTGGCAAGGACATTGGGGTTAACATTCTTCCTTTTGTATAAAGTGTCATGGGATCTTCAATGCCTGTGTGCAAAGACTGGAACATGAGTATTTCCATTCATGGGGCTCAGTCCTAAAAGATACTCAACTTTGAAGCTTAGACCAATTATAAAAGCCATCTTCAGCTGGACTACCTGAGTGAATACACCTCACAGGCGCCTGTGACCTTGTGCTTGCTGACAGTGTCCAAGGGAAGTGCTGTGGAGGTCTCATCAAGAGAAGATTGTTATGTTCAATAACTTGGGTCTGAACTGCTGTGCAGGCAGGATTGTGTAGCAAATACTAAGGGTTTATTAACAGCATGGATGACTAGCAATGGACAGCTGTGATCACAATTTGCACTCTCTAATACCAAGTTTGAGGGGTTTTATAAAGGAAAACATTACATGAAAGGCATTGCCTTATCAAAGGAAATTATATGGTATTCCAAATCTTATAGCATGATAGCTGTTGGCAAATATCATGTAATTCTAAGGAAGACTTAAACCAATAACATTTCCATATCTTCCAAAAGAAGGATTCTGAATGCAGACATAAAAATGTATAAATATAGGTTGTCTGTGCTTATTCACTTGTAGTCCTGAAATAGGTCTATGTCACAATAGTATTCACTTGCATGATCACATATTATTTAAGTTTTTTTTTTCCATTTTGGCAAATCTTTGCATGATGTGTTTGCCTTATAGTAACATTCAAGTCTGTAAGGATCACAGTTGTAGTACAATCAGTGCTGCACAGCTAGAAAATAATGGCCCAACCCTTTTCCAAATTCAGCTAGAATTTTCTTAATTTAAGAATTCTGCTGAAAATGGTAAAGCCCAGTCTGGAGTAGAAAACATTTCCTGAACATTGAGGTCATTTAACATATTACATAATCTAGTTCATGAGCCAATAATACTCTGTCAAAAATCAACTAGGTTTCATATTCCCAATATTTTTATTTGGAGTATGTAAAAAATGCTGAATGATTGCAAATTCTTGTCAAAAAGCTTATATTATATTTTCATTTGTAGGCAAATTTTATTTTGCTTTGTGTCTCTTTAATGCATATGTCATTGTTTAAGATACCTAGTGGCTATTGGGAGTGAACATGACTCCCTTAAGACTGTGCTTTGCTAAATTGGACAGGCCATGATTCTTTAGATAGACTTCCCATGTAGTGATATGTTCTAACAAGAACCTCTCTTTCCTGCTTTGAATTAGTTTTTCTGAAGGGTGGACACCCTTTTTTTGCCTATAGGATTCAAGGAGTTTTGTTCCCAGTGAATCCCACACTGGATGTTTCCTCATGTCTCTTGGAAAACAGTCTCATGATGGATACTAAGATCATATTTATCTCCTTTATGCAGTCCCATCATTTTGATGGCTTATAGTTATCCACTGAACAACTAATGTAACCAGATCTTTTTCTGTCATCTCCAGTTAATGAGCTCTCAGCTTACTGAAGACATTCCTGTTATTAGTATTTAAATGAATGACCTTCCACTCAGTACTATTACATTCCTTCCATTTAGACCATTCTGTCATCACAGTCATATAATTCTTCCTCCATACTGTCCTCATCCTTCTTTGTATTTGCAGTACTTTTTTACTTTTACTACCTCCATAAATTTCATCAGCATAAATGTATTTTTTGTACCAAGATCACTAACAAAAACAAAAGTAAACTGAGATCAAGAATTGGTTATTGGTGCACTTCATTAATATCTTCTTATTTTTAATAAAAACCTTTATTGTCTCACTAGCTTGATCCTTAGCCTGAAAGGAATTCTGTTCAGTTACTTTCTAAAGAACATGCACTGCATTTTACTAAAATATGTTAATACACAGAGTTCTCAGCAGCAAACCTTGGATATGCAGGACTAGCTAAAAAAGATTAATTCCAGTAGGAAACAGATCTCCATACACCCAAAGGATGCCACTATCAAGGATGATAGAGGGTGTGTATATCTCTAAAGAGCAGGCACCTGACATGTTCTAGTTGTCTAAAATGGCTAAACCCAAGGATATCAAGAGCTCATCATGAAAGGTATCTGGAGTGTCCTGACAGGTCAGAACAGTTCATCAGCGAGCCTGCTCTCCCTTGGGGTACCTGTAAACAGACAACAGGATAGACTGTCCTGTTCTCCCAGGGGCTCTCTTCCTTACAGCCACACACACAAGCCCAAATGTGATTAGAAAGGGCAAGATGTCCACAGAGAAGACAGAGGTCAGCACCACGCATATTCATTCTGCCTGGACAGAAGTGCTCGTGGAAAGAGGCAAGTGGGAAGCAAGTTGAAGGAATAGTCCTGCTAGCAGAAACTTCCTTTGCTACCCTTTTTTCCAGGGTTAATAACTGCAGACAAACAACCCACCAAGTGTGCCTGTTTCCTGCAGTAACGATGTATGGCATGTTTCCACAGCAGCTGCTGTGCCCTACAGACCACTCTGAGCATTGTTGACCCTCTTACACAAGGTCAGATCGCCTGTACCGCACCTGCAGACTCGGCAAACTTAACAGGGAGCCACAACACATGCGGCTTGACTTGTCACAAGAAGAGAGAGACCATGCAGCTGCCTAACCTGAAAGGCTGAGTACTGTATCTGCAAGAGAAAATTTGTTTTGGTTCCTGGTAAAAATTGGTACTTGCTCAGACTGCATCTAAAACAAAAGATTAGTGCAGTATTTTATCATTTCCCACTCCTAAATATTAAACTTAAATCACATTTTCACAAGCTTAATTGATAACAACACTTCAAAGAACCGTTTTGTAAAATGAGGCTACTTCTCCTTCTTAGCCACAAAAAATTTAAGCACCCGTCTATTTCAAAGTGTTTTTTTCCTTATTCATTTTAATTAAAGAAGAGAAAAAAATAAGAATGGGAACTTTGCAAAATGTTTACATTATTATCCCATATATGCATCACAAATAAAAAACTCTCAATATGGATTTGTGTGTACAGTTCATTTTACATATCTTGTAAAAGATTGTGTTTGTGTTATTGGGGTTCCAAACATCAAAACACAGTTAATTGGTTGTCACGCCTTTACAATTTATTCATGACAGGTAAACAAAACTATTTTCAGTCTTTCAAGTTCACAGATTGACATCAAAATGTGCACTGAATTCGGCCAAATAATAAGTTGATTAATAAATGCATATTAACACATATTAACAAATTTGTTTTCTAAATAATAACACCTGGTGTAATGGGTGTTTGCAGGTTTTGGGGGAAAACTGGAGCAGCTCTTGTACCTTAAATGTGTGTTTTAATAAACTGTGACTTTTCATCTTTTCAAATTTATTGCAGACAGGATGCATAATCTTTTCAATACAAGTGCTGTGTTTGAAAGACTAGGGTTCAGCTTTCTTTTTCAATTGCTGTGCTGCTGGAAGAAAGTTGAACATAAGTTCCATTATTCTTTTTATTTGTAAGGATGTGTTTGCACTATTGATTACCAAAGAAATTCTAGTATACTGTTTTTAGAATCTAGAAGATCCCACTTACAGCTACATTTTTTTTGGTCCTTTTGTAATTGCAATACAGAATATTTATATTTGAGTACATATGGTCTTAGCAATAATGATTGAAAAACGTTTCAGTTTCTCTTTTTATTATGTAAAGAGAGTAGCAGAAAATACTATCCTTCTCAGATTTGTTTTCATCTGAACAAATTGTATTTCCTTCTATATTTATCTTTAACATGTTTCATAATTACACAATCCTCAACCAGGGACCTAATGTTCAGATATATTATATCAGATATTATATATTATGCATGAAAACTGGTTCATTTTTTATCTTCCAATAATGATCATCAAGATGGTTCATTATTCATCAGAGAAAAATGAACTCTCTTCATATTCCAGTCATAGTACATTTCTGCCCTGATCATATACATAGAAGTCCATTGTCTAGATAAATGTCTAATCAAATATGACCAAGCAAAGGAATTTTCTGGAGAATCAACCTTTTGCAAGACATATATGCTCTTTCTAATTTCCACCTTTTAATTGTATGGTTTTAGCTCTTTTTGTCTTTTCTGGTCACAAAATTAACAGACACAGTCCAGAAGAGAAGTGATGCGCTGATCACGTCATCATCCAATTTGCAGCTGGAAATCAAGTCATGAGAGTACTGCCCACTAAAGCCCAGGTTCTGAAAACCAAAGGTGACAATTAAATGGCAGACTCTTAGCTGTTTTACTGTTGTTTCACAAGTAACACCAGCCAGTGTACTAATTCCTGCTTCCTCCTTACTTTAATTTTGTTGGATATGGCATGTAAATACATATAACAAATCATTCAAATTGTCCCTCTAAAAGCAATGACCAAATCTCAGTACAAAAAAAAAGTGAAAAAACTGAGGCTGGAGGAGAAGTGAAAAACACATTTATTTATATCATATACTCTATGTATTATATGCTTTATATTTTGTCCTCTGAGATGCCATCTAGCACTTAAGTCTCTGATCATATTGCAGTAAGGTTTCTGTGTTCTAGTGTGTTCATATGGGTGTACTATGCTGAACTTCTTTTTGGTTGAAAACCTTTCTGCAGTGATTGATTTCAGATAAATACACAAATGCATATTTCTAGTGTAAATATAAATATGTATAAATATAAATTTAAATAAAGTGTAAATAGTCAGCTACTTCATAAAGTACTTTACATAAATGTTAAAGATCACTGAAAGCCTAGGCTGATGGAAAATTAAGTGCTAAGACAATCAGTTCTACTTTCAGAAGTTTATTTATCAAAATGGACTTCAAGAAATTCTTTGTTTTCCACAAGCTAGTTTTGTCTTGCAGTAAAAAACTTGACTGCACCTGGAGAACAAAGTGGCCACTGTTGCTGCCTCTGAGCTCAAAAGTTTTTTATTCAACCTATGTAAATGCCACTGTCAGAAATTCATAAAGTTTCTCTCCAGAAGGCATCATAACCATGCTGCAGACAGCAGTGAGCTTACTATAATCTTCTTTATGGCCTGTCACATTCTGAGTGTCTTTCATTGCTGTATATAACAGCATACAGATAACATATAACACATAACAGATAACAACACAAGATGTGGCAGAGGCTTTGGGATAAAACAGAATCTTCTTGTTGGCCCCAAACAGCAGGAATTTTCTGGCAGATCCTGCTGCACAGGAGCTTAGAATTAATAATAAATGAATATTGGGAGAATTAGAAACTCGTTTTAACTATCCTTTTCTCTTACTATTACTGTTAAATAAATGTCAAGGTTTGAGATAAAGACCACGTTTGGAAAAGGTATTTGCATACAAACAACTGTATATTTCTGAATAATACTTTAATTTCTGTCTATTTACCTTTTAGAAAGAGAAAACCAGAAAGGAAAAAATAAATTTTCTATTCGTTTCAGAGTTATGGAAACTTTACTACAGTTACATGAAGGTTGAGTCTTTTGTCTCCCTTTAGCCAGAGAGTTCTATCCCCAAAATAGAAAAGTATGAGTAGACATTGGTCTGTTAGCGTACTAGAGACAGAGCTGAACTTTTTGGTCATTTTGCACAGCTTTTGAATGCTGCAGCTATGTAAAAGTAGACCACAGTTCTTCTCCTGACCCAAAGTAATGAATGCTCTGTTCTAGGAAGACCTTTTCTACAGCATGAGGTAAATTGTGCAGGCAAGAGGGCTGTATGTACACTGCCCATTTCCACCTCAAACCACTAAATTGTGAGAAATACCAAAAGCAAACCTTTATCTGACATTCGCATGACATTCAAAACAGCAGTGGCAGTGATAACAAAAGATACTTCCAGCTGCAGGAAACAGGCCTGAGGAGTTCTGAATTTGTGCTTTTCAGTTAGTTTTTTTTGCAACTGAAACAAGTGAAAGACACAATTTCCTACCTAACACTTTTATAGTATTGAAGGAAGACAAAGAAAATATTTGCTCACCAGTTTTATTTTTGAGGCGTCTATTATTTCTTCAATAGCTACTGACTGTTCCTTCTCCTTCATTTTTCTTTTTTAGTTAAACTTGTAAATGATACCAGAGAGTGCTAGACAGAAGTTTATATACTTAAGTGAACTTTGATTCTGACTTGGACTTTAAGACTAATCTAGTGTAGAATGTGATTGACAAAGCATTTTCATTGATGTTATGCAGCCTTTTCAAGTTAGCCAACCTAAGCAAATGAGGTTGTTAATGTTTACTCTGGCCCTTTCTCTAAAATAGTTTTGAACTTTAGCAGATTTTATCAACTTGCAAGGGTTGCCAAATTACATCAGTATTCACTGAATAAAAAATACTCATGTTTATGCAGCAGGGGGCTGCCTAGATCAGCAGTGCTACATGCACCTCTAAGAGAACGCTGGGTTTGCTTCATGTCTGAATAGTTGCAGCCCCTATTGAACTGAATACTTTGGAGCATACCTACTTGAATTTCTTCCTTCTGTATGATTTCTGAGAATGGGACAGACAGCAGCTTTTGCAATCCATCCAGATGGTCACCATCAATATTTAACAAATAATTAATACAAATACAAATTATTAATGTCATGATGAGAAACTGTGACCTCAAAGACCTTGCAATAGCAATGAGATTTTGCAGACAGAGTGAGTCATGCTTTTACTAATAAATAGTGTCTCCCTAAAATCAGATGCAGAGTTAAAAGATTTAATCAGAACTTTATAGCATCTGTAGTTAATAGAATCATAAAAATTAAAGAAGAAAACATCTTTCTGTCCTGTCCCAATCTAACTTCTACTCCATACCTGTACAACACAAGATTTTTTCCAAATGCCAAAGTAGCAAAACAAATACAAGCAAGCCATGCAGCAACTAAAGATTTTCCCCACAAGCTCTTTTCCTGCAAGAGTGGCAGAAGTGAAGCAATCCCACTGACTTGACTCCCAAGCAGACTGGAAATACACAGTAGCTCCCAACTTTGGTAAATAGTGAACTATGAGTATTTGAAATGAAGTCAAGAAAGTGAAGCAGTGAAGCCTCAGAAGATCCCTGAAGAGGTGACCCATTGCAAGGCACCCCCTTTACAGAGTATTGCCACCTTTTCCCTGCCCAGCTGCTTCCCCAACTCACAGCTGGCACAACCTCTGACTTCCAGCATGCCCAGGTGCTCTGGCCTCCCTTCTCTGGTAGTGATTTAGTTATTATTTTCTCAACATTTCATTCAAGGGGATAGTTAAAGAAAACATTTCTTAAATATTACAAATAGATCATAGTATCATACAATGTTAATGGGTTGGTATGGACCTTAAAGACCATCTAGTCCCAACCCTCCCTGCCGTGGGCAGACACCTCCCACCCAACCAGGTTGCTCAAGGCCTTAGTCAGCCTGGCCTTAAACACTGCCAGGGTTGGGGCATTCACAACTTCCCAAGACAACCTATTCCAGTGTCTCACCACACTCACAGTAAAGAATTTCTTCCTACATCAACTTGGAAATATTTTTTTCTTGCCTTTATTTAGTACTGGACATAGAAAAAAAAATTCATGGAAAGGTTTCCTATGAAGAAGCTTTCAATTTTCTTCCAAGCAACCTGAAAGGAACTGCTCCATTTAGTTTAGTCATTCAGTATTGACTACTCCAGCAACATGGAACTGAACTGATTGCACATACCAGCAGCTGGGCCTCTCCTGGTGACTTTTTGAAATCCAATTTCATGGTAGTGCTCCGCCTGCAGCATTGCTCTGCAGCTACTTCTTAGTTCTTATCGCCAGCCATCTAACTGCTAAAGAGCCTCTCTCCCCAGGCTTCTTCAAAAACAGTACTGAAAGCTCAGTTTTCTTGTGCACCAGAAAAAAAGACAACTTAGAATCCTTGAAAATGTTCCCAGGATTATATTATTTTTCCTACCCAGGTCTGTGCAAGAGAGGCTTGTGTCATTGCAGAACATTAACTTCCTCTCACTTCATTCTCATTCTAAGCCAGTCAATCTCCTAATGCTTTGGACATAAGTTTTAGTGGACTGCATGTCAAGTAGAGAGCATTATCCCAGTTGTACAGTGATTATTTGGACTGCAACAGTTATTTCTGAATGAAAGTACTGGTAAATTGCCAACTGCTTTCATACAGATCTCCATTGTAATTGCTAGATTACTGGGTTTACTGGTGAGTCCTAGGGCTGTATATGTATATTATCAAAACAACATTTAGTACAAATAAATGATTCATAAGACCACATGCTGTTAAATCACACCCTGAAAAGATCCTGTTGATTCTTGTTTTTTCTCTTTCTTCACTGTGATTAATGCTCTCCACATCTGCTTTAATATGTTTCTTAAATTTCTCTCTTTGCTGATATTAAAAGCAATGTAGAGCAGAGCTTTTTACTGCCTGCCCTAAAATATTAATGGTGGTGTAATATACACTTTGTATTAACACACCTAAATATCTACACTTCCTGTGTTCTGAACATTTGGAAGTATTAATATACCTTAAATTCACTACAGAATGTTAAATAGACTGTGAGGTTTTTGAATGAGAATGAACTTATGATAAAATGAAAAGTATTTACTTTTCAAATGTTTGTCACCATATCTGGCTTACATGACAGTAGTTAACTTCTAAAACTCATATAATATTTGTTTCATTTTTTCAGTGATTCCTATATGGTCAGGGACAAACCTGTTGCTCCTAATATGATACTTAGAGAAAAAATATTTTCTTATAATAAATAAATACTCTGCTGTCTTTTAATAAAAATTTCATACAACTAAATTATTGCAACAAGGAAAAATGATTTTAAATTGGTGCCATCTTCAAGGGTCTTTTTTTTATTAAATCTTACCTTCTCCATAATGAACAAACAGTTGTCATTAAATGACAGTTATTATTTTATAAGTTATGCTGAACAAAGATATAATTTGATTTAGAAATTCCTTCAGGAGAATCAAGACCTCTTGTATGTAGGGAGAACTTTGTCATACATTTTAACTGAACTTCTAAAAAGCTTCTATAAAAGGTAGGTTTCTGCCATTAGGGTACTCTGAAGAGCAACAGAAACACAGCCAGAAAATTCCCTAGTTTGAACAATTCTTAAGTGACCATTCAAAACCAGAAAGTTTCATGAAATTATAAATTTGGATCCAAACACAATAAAATCCAGATAATCCACTCCTCAGAAGCTGTAATTAATTATTTTAATGAGAGATGGAGGAATGTTCTTATTTTCACTTCTCTGATTCTACTAATACATAACTGTAATTCATTAATTCAGGGTCAGACAATGAGCCTTTGAGCAATTATTCACATGAGTGGTCTCACAGAATTCAATGTCTTCATTTAATGTGTCATTAAAATGGTACATGGCTGCATTTAACTAAAGCAAACATTAGCTCACTGCAACAAACAACAGGTTGCACTGTAAAAAGTGGAGATTACTCAGCCACTATCCACTGAGAACACTGAGGCAGGAATATGGCACCATGAATTTGATTTTTTTTGCTGAAAAAACACCTGAGCCTCTTGCCACACTCTGAAAACCACGTCAGTCCATTTCAGAATTTCAGACACTACTCTGCACATTTTGCAAAATCAAGACAATCTCAAGTAAGGAAAGCCTTAGAAGAAATTCCAGAAATTCTTAGGCATTATGCTGGAGATTTTGAAGAGAAAACCAACGCAATATCAGCCAGATACAGAGGCAACTCAGTCTCACCTGTAATCTCACTTGCTCTATGTTTGTGTCAGCCACCACAGCAAGGCACCTTGTGCAGGTGTCAGAGCTACTACGGCTCCTTGCTGAAGTACAACACATCTTCTCTAATTAGATGTTCGCTCATTCTTGATCATGCCTCCTAGTCCAACACTCTTGTAATACATATATGTTTGGCTCAGATAAGGAAATTTCATTATGTTTAATGTGATAATGGAAAACTGGATAGAAAAATTATTTTCTACCTGTGCCTCTATCTTTCTCTATTGCACAGCTTATGACCAAAATTTTGCTGGGAGATTTAGGATATTGCCTGAAAGATGGCATAAAACCAAGTGGTATGAGCTAAATACCTGAAATCATCTCCATATACCTAATTCTTTTGTATATTTTGAAAGTACACAATGCTAAAAGAGAAGACAGAGGAAGCAGAGACAATCTCCACTCAATTTCCTCACACAGATGCAGTTTGCATGCCTTGCTGAAGGCAGCCTTTATTTTGCCACAGTACTGAACAGAAAGATTTGGAAATGCGTGCTACTGCCTGGCTTACCTAGCAGCCTGCTGATTTCCTCAGCACAAATGAAAATCCAAATATTACTGCTTGTCCCAGAGGCACTCCAAGAGTGCCAAATCATTGCAAGCAAAGTACCATCAAGGTCTAAAAGACTTTGCATATTTCCTTCCTCATCAAGAGTAGGCTATTCAATAAATTTTAGAGACAGATGTCCTTCCAGGCTGAAGATAGAGGCTAATGAACCTGGAATTAGCATAGATTAACATCATCCAGTTTTAAAAGGTTTTGAGGGAGTATAGCTTCAACCCAAAACCCAGAATTCATGCCTCTCATCACCATGCCACACTATCATACCTGAAATTATCCTCCCCTGCCTCACATTAATTTGAGCCAAAATATTAATTCACTCCCCAGGGACCATTTCTTTGCTGTGTTCTGTACTGAGTGAGATATGTGTAATTCAGTCCAGCTGCATTAATTCTGTAGTTGGCATGCAAATGTCAACTACAACTGTATCAGGTGTTCATTGAAATGATAATTGGCATTAATGCTGGACTCTATAGTGGGCAGCATAGAAGAATAAAGAACTTGTCTCCTAAGGTATTTTTGGAGCCAGTGAAGTTCTGTAAGTCAGAAAAAGATGTTCCTCCAGGCGGCGATAAAGAGCAAGCACCTGACTGTTCTGAAGTGAGCTTAGTAGAGTGTCAAAGCCTGCGGAAATCCTTCTGCCTTCATCAGGGTGAAGTTTTCCTCTACCGGCGTACAGTTTAAATCCCTGAGGACAAACAGTTCTGGACATAAGTTAGGGTAGAGAGGACAACATATACCCTTCTGCAAAGTGCATTACAGTTATTGATATATATTACTTTCATAAATTACACTTTATGTGTTGTTGTGTCCAGAAGAGCTCCATCCTTCCTCTTCAAAATGTAATATATATGGAAATGTAAATAGTCTTTGTTAGTCCTCTCATATTTATTCACAAAGAGACATCACAAAATAGAAGTTTATTACAGTAATCCTTGTGAAGAAGTCACATTCCTCTTATTTGTCCTTGAAATTATTCAACTAAACTCAACTTGTCTGTATGAAAACCCAGAACTAGAGCCATGCTTCAGGATAAGACACTGGAGAACTATTACATGGGGAAGTTTTGACTTTTTTTTTTTTTTTTAGTTGAGGTAGATGGATCTTTAAGCAAGGTTTTAAAAGGATTTCTAGGGTCCAGAGACTTTTTATCCTTACTATTTTTAGCACTGCACAGAAATTAGTAACTCCAATGGGTTATGCACCAGACATTTTGCTGGGCTAGAACCCCAAATGCTATTCAGACCACATAAAACATCTGTGTCTCACCACACTGGAATCCTTTTCTGTAATATTATTGACAAAAAGGCAATCAACTGAAGAGAAAGGAGAACAGTCCACTGATACTATTCCTTTGTCTCTGAACTGTGATGTGCTTGAATCATTCAAAGAAGTTTTCTAGTATAAAAAGCAAGATGAAATTCAACAAAATACTTACAGTTCTTTGCATTAGTAAAGGAGTTTCAGAACAACCTATCACTTCATCATTAAAATTTGATTCCATATTGATTATGTCTTCAATAACTTCTTCCATCTGATAAAATAATATTTTAAGACAAATCACTACAAATAATAATGGAAAAAAAGTTATTTTTAAAATACAGAGGAATTAATATTGAATATCTATAGCAGCAATGAAACTGAATTTCAGAAGTTTATATCTTAAAATTCAAACAATTCCAACACTTCTATACAATATTCACATTTTTTTTACCTCTTGTGAAAACAGTTGTGGTTTAGATAAGAGAAAGATACATCTTTCTCTAAAACACCAGCCCATGGTCCTATTTTAACCCCTTATTGCAGCACCACAATCAGGTGTCAGAAATGCATTGTTAAGCTGTGACTGTGACCTGTCATCTTGATCAAATGTGTCATATCCATAGTGCATTGCTGCAGGAAGGAACCTGTGGCTCTGCAATTGTATGAGACACTAGAGGTTTGGTGCTACACGCTGCCCTCTTCTGCAGGTAGAGGTTTCTTTGTTTAACAGTACATGGGATATTTTTCCAGACAGCCTTCTGGTCTCACTTTTGATCTAATCTGAGCCAAAAAACTATTGAGGCATAGGGAATAGCTCAATAATTACTTGGGATGAAAGAATGAATACTTTCAAGGCCTATAGATACATATAGATCTGGACAAAGTACAACGTGAGTTTTCAATGATAGTTATGGTCCGGTTCTATTCACAATATAATTTTGGGAGAGATCCCCATGTCACTTTTAATTCTACTATCTGCAGCTCTTGGGAGCTGAAGGTATTGTAAGTGGTTCTGTGCAATGAAAGTATCACACAGACGTGGGACCTTTCAACGCAGACTTTTAAGCCACAAGGCCCAACACAGCTCATTCATGCCTTCCTCTCCCTCTCTAAAACCAAACTACTGTGCCAGGAAATGTGTCCAGGCTTATCTAGGGAAATACCTTCAGGGCCAAAATGATACTAAGAAATGCTGGCAGTTAAACAACATGAAGAAGTGCAGTTTACTGCACCAACCTGGGTGTTGGCTCTATGTTATTTACTAATATAACTATAGTCTACTCACAACCTCAGGGCACACCCCCATTAAGAAATTACACTGTGACAGTCATCCCCCTGAGTCTGAGATGAGATTATCCAAATCATTGCAAAATTGCCAGGATCTTGCCAGTGCCCGCTATCACCCTCCCAGTCTTCCCCAGGTGCCCTCTTGCTCACCAGGACAGAGGGTGACACAAGTGCAGATCAGACCCAAAATGCCTGAGAACAGTTCCAGAACACTGCACTTTGCCAGCATGGAGGTGGTCACACAGCTGTCCACAAAGGCCATTTAAAATAGCATTTTAAAGTAGCTCCAGAAATCCATAAACCTGACTTCAAATGTCAGTTGTCAATGCTGAAGGAATGGAGAGGCCCCAGATGAACTCTCCTAGAAGCTTTATGGGCTCCCTCATGCTTAGCTACATAACACCCAAAAGCTCAAATGAGTCATGGTGTATTTGTTAGATTCTTCTGTTCTATTAAGGTCAAAGACCTGATACAGCATCTCCATTTCTCATTTCTGTAGGAACTCCCCTTTTACCTAATAAACAGTCCCTTTTGAAATCCATTGAAGTATTAAAAGCCATAATGACTTACATCTCACACTGGCTAAGAATCTGATATTGTATTAGAGCTGCACCTCTATTAAAATCCATGGTGGCACTAAAGTTGGCATATCTTTGCCAATTTACTCGAGATAACCCATATAAAAATATAACAGCTAACTAAAAATGAGTGATTGATTTTTTCAGTAATATATTTAAGGTAATCAGTATTTAACTTTTTTATGCAGCTAGATTAATACCTTTAGACAGAAACAACTCCCATCTGAGAAAAGGATGTTTTTTCTTCGCAAACTGCATATTCATAAAATGTACAGCAACATATGATGCATGTATAAAAAGATGCAATGGTACATTTTATCTGGCAAGAGTCTAAAAGCTTGATCCTGCAGTAAGCTATTCAGAGACACACAAGGGAATAAACCACATAATTCAAAAGGATACAGAAAGCAAGTGCCAAAACCAAAGGCCCCTTGAAAGTTAAGAAAGTCATCTCTTGCCCACTTGTAGTGCAAGGTGGGTCATGTAACATTTTTGTCGAAGTAGACAAAGCCCAGCTCCCCTTTCCTCAACCCAGCTCTGCCCTACCGCATTTTGGTGTTCGCCTCCCAGGGCCAGCAGCTTGGTGACAGGGCTTTCTGGAGCGCCAGTGCTGCTCACTGGAGGCATGTGTGCGTTCCGGAGAATGGAGCTCACTCCCACCGGCTGGATTGTGTGAGAGTGGGACAGGGAGAGTGTCTGGCTGGACAGCTTGGTGTCAAGGGTCAGGTACTGCTTCACCTGGTGCCTCTGGCTCTGCTGGATGTGGTATCTAGACTGATTTTCCAAGTGTGTTTGTACCTGGGAAGGAATGGAA
Organism: Cyanistes caeruleus; assembly: GCF_971803275.1. Lineage (NCBI taxonomy): Eukaryota > Metazoa > Chordata > Aves > Passeriformes > Paridae > Cyanistes > Cyanistes caeruleus. The sequence continues at coordinate 24,665,086 of NC_141704.1, read as the reverse complement.
ATAATTGCTGAAGATTCAAGTTGCTTGTATCAGTAGTTATACATGTGCTCACTTAAAAAACACTTCAAAACAATAGATTCGGCTTTAATAAGTCTTGGATAGAATTATGATTTTTTTCTTTTCAGTTTCACACACACATTTTATATTTGTTTACCATTTTCCCCTTGCACAGCTGAACAAACACTCTGAATAATTTTAAAGAAAAACAGAATTAGAAAAGATAACCATGATCCTGAGAAAAGACCGGAAATGTGCTACACATTTTTCTCAATTAAAAGTGATCTCTCTTGAGATCCCTGCAATCAAATCTACATGCATATATGTACTGTAAAATTAATATTGACTCTTTTGTTCATGAATGAGTAAATAAATGCACCAACCAATTTTAAATAAAATCAACAGCAACATTCCCACCTCAATCCACATTTGTCTCACCTTGTAATAAGTACAGTCATTAAAATGAGGCATTTCTGTACTTTTGCCATAGAGTCCTAGCTATAGCTCTGAATTACTGCACACTATCCACAAACTGTGCAGGCCTCTTGAAGCACCTCTTGAGGACAGATCACTTTTTTAGTGGATTTGGCTTTATAAACTAAGTGGTCATGCCAAAATGGCTGATTTAGACTTTGGGCCATCCTTTGATTACAGAGATTGACAGTTACTACTTCAAACAGTTCCCAGTTTAGATCAATGTCACATTCCTACAATATAACTACCAGAGGAGCACTGCATACACAAACCTTTATGTCATTTCAGCCCTGTGGCTCTCTCCTCTTCCTATGGCATGACTGGTCACAAGTGTCTTGTTATAATTTTTTCTCAAGTGGCCTCTGTGTAAGCATGATTAATATTTGTTAAATAATAGCCAGACTTGCTTTGAAGACTTTTTCTAAAAGAAATGTAGTCATTTAAGCAAATTAAACAATTTAAGCAAACTTCTTTTTGATTCCCCTAAAATATATAAGCAGAGATAGATAGCCATAAAAGCAGTTTTCATTTGAAGTAGCTATATTTTTGTACAATATTGCAGTACCTAGTTTATTTTTAATCATTATAGTGCAATTTTAATTATGTTTCTTTAATTTTCCATTCATGTAAAAAAGACAAAGTCTTGCAGTAATGAATATGAGATTAATTATTTTGATGTAAGGCCTAAAGTTATTAAATAATATTCCATTAAAATAATGATAAAATCTTAAATGCACTATTTGAATTTTCCCCAGGTTTATGTTAGGAAGGTATGCACAATATATAAGGTTGCAAAAATTACATGTATATTTGGAATTTACTTACATCATTATTTGTCTTAACTTAGATTTTTGTGTTAGAAAGTACATTATGCACTGTTTAAACTCTGATTTATCATGTGTAAGGACACATGTAAAATCATAACAAATAATTCAGATACTAATTCTATTTAGTCCTTCATACTTAAGCTCATATTGAAAATTAGATACTCAAGTATTTTCTTAAATGATAATCTAATTAAATCTATTGCATGTCAGTTTAACCATAGTATTATTTCTGGGCAAAATCAAATCTACTAAGGGAACTGGATGGCTGGAAAGGGATTTCTGTGTGCCCTCATTTCTGCTGCTCCTCCAGTAGCATCCATGGACAAGTCATGATTGGACCCTCACTGACTGAACCCACACACAGTCACCACTACCCAGAGCCTTCTGGTAGCTAAACAGCTGAAGATCTCTTTGCAGTAGTGCAGAACTCTGCAATCAACAGCTTTAAAAAGCACAGATTCTTTATGCAGTATAAATGGGACCAGCACATAGGCAACAATTGAATTTACTGCATTTCATCCCTATTAATTTTTTATATTAAATGAAGCTGACGAACCCTTTGTAACGTGCAATGAATTTCTGCCTTGGAATTTCTACAGGCCTACCTGAAGCTTAAAATCAAGATTATCCTACACCTTCAAATTAAATGGGAAACATAAGAAAATTTCAGTGCCCAGAATCTATACTGTCTTGTTTTAATTTGTTTTTAACAAGGAATTTTTATAGGTCTGCCACAAGAAAACTGCTGAAAAATCAATGGCCTGCTTTTTTTTTTTTTCCTCTGGGCCCCAGATTGCTAGTGGCAGACCAAAATCTCAGTACATCCTGTTTTCTAAGTGAACCACCACAGGGCCATCCCACTGGGCAAAGGGAAGATCTTTGAAAGACATTCAGCTAACTGCTGATGAGGTAAAAAGTAGTTTATCACAAGTGCTTATTTAGTATGATAATTTTTCAGTGATTAGATCCTGTCCTGAATTTACACAGGCAGAAAAAGAATCACAGCTTTGCTGATGTGATCTATGTTGCTGTGGTTTTGGAAACCTTTCCACCCCTTTACTGTGCCAGCTACAGTCATTACAAAGCAGAATCTTTGAGGTTAAAAATGGATCTATGCCCTACTTTTCATCTTTATACATTCTAAATAAACCTCAGTACTTACTGATAAAGTAAAGCACTTTTTAAAATGTAAAGCACAATGTAAAGACAAAGCAGAATATGAAACCTATTTTGTAATCATATTGTTAATGTACAATAAAAGCAAGTTGGGGGAGGGGAAATTCAAACTATAAGAAAGAAATATTGAGATTGCAAGTCAAGCTCTCTAAACATGGAGCATATTTTTAAAACTGTGCATATAATATGTGTGAACTAGTAGCAAAACCTCAAATCTTTGTAATTTTATAAAACCAGATAGCACAGTGTCTCATTCCAAGTATGACTGATTTATTCTCCATTAGGATGTTGCATGACTTCTGTTATCTTTTATCAGTGGTATGAAGGTATGTTTCAACTTAGATTTTCTGAATATTGCAGATGACTTTAACTCTTTTAAGTAAGTATTGCCAAAATTCCAAATGTTAAACTTTGACTTGATTTTGAGCTTCATTTTAATGATGCACAAGGAGCAGTTAAGCACTGGCACATGTTGCCCCGGGAGGCTATGGAATCCCCATCCTTGGTGATTCACAACACTTTTCTGGACAAGGCCCTGAGAACCTGAAGAAGCAAAAGAAATCTAAAAACAGACAAGGAAATTTGAGTTGATAGTCTACATGTAGAAACTGAATAACCATTATCAAGTCTGGTAGAAAGAGGATGGTGTCAGGTTAAGAAGTTCAGTGAAATAAATGCAAAAAGCAGAAGACATGAAAGATCAGTTCCACATAAAGTAATATCACAAATAAAATAACCAAGCTCAATACAGACTTAGCTGCTTAGAGACCTTAATCATGTGCATGTTTTAGATCTGCAAAATGCAATCCTTCTCAAAAAGTACAGGGGGAAAAAAAAAGATTTTCCAGAGTAGAAGAATTATTTTTCCCAACAATCCTAGTATGGTATCCTCCAGCAGTACTGGGAGACCGATTTTTCAATTCAGAATCTTTTGAGGAATTCCCATAATCTGTGATAATATTTTACCAGAGCCTATGTGGAATTTTATGATTCAGATGTTGATGCTGATATACCTTTTACTGCCACAGCAGTCTGAATATAGGGTTGCATTCCTTTTTTTTTTTGTCTCTGTGGGACAGTGAATATTTCATCCTTTGTTTTAAGCAGAAAAGCATGAAGGATTTTCAGGATAGTGTATCCAATAATCTGGCACATCTGTGGATCCTGGATTCTCACCTCTGACAGAAATTAAGCAGGGTAATTTGATAAAGCATATCTCCTAGCTCTCAGCAAACCATTTTCTATTAAATGCCTCTCTGCCATCCAATTGCTTTGTGAGATGGATGACCTTGTTGGCATACCTGATTTCTAGGACTCTCTAGGTTAAAAAATTGGCACTCAGTGACCACCTTATGATCCAAACCCTGACTCAGACAAACCTCAAACCCAGCCCAGGACTCAGTGTTGTTCTACTGGTACATCTGCTCTAGCCCGTGGTACAGTCGCTCACCTGGCCCTTCCTGCCAAGCACTCCTGACACCACATGTGCAAAGTGTAGCAAGGTGATGGATTTGTGCAGATGAAGTGCTGGTTCTCCTCCCAGACATTCTCTTGGAGCAGCCATCTACTTTAAATGCTATTTATCCCAGATTATTTGAGGAATGAAAGGAAATTAACTCCCTTAATAGGCACTGCTTTTGTTTAATACCTTGCTTTCCCAAACAGAACGAATTTAAAGTATACACAGAACCAGAAGCTTCAAGCATGAAAGGAGTCAAAACCATCCAACACAAATGCAAATATTATAACTCCACCAGTTCCAAAAAGTTGAAACAGAAATGAAAACTTTGAGATGGATTTTGTAATCCAGAAAAAGATCTCAATGCACTGGAAACAGATTGTACCTATTTCTATTTTATATCTCACTGACAAGCCAGTTCTGGGAACAAGAACATAACAGCCTTTCAGAACTACAGATGCATATTCAGACTTCTTCAATTGTTCTTTCTAATTTGAGCACACATCATCCTGTTGTAACACTGCAGTACAGTTGTGCAACATCTTTTCCCATATTCACACCAAGTTTGCTTTCATTTTTAATACATTGCACAATGGCATAGCGAGACTTTCAGCAATTTATTTACATAAAATGTTTTACTTCACAATTTGCTGATGGAATTTTTCTTTTGCTAGTAAAAGAATATATAGCATGTCAAAATTTAGAAAAAATACCTATTTAGGGGACCTAAAGAAGGAATGAAAAATGACATTGATATTCCATTAAGCAGCAGTGCTACATCTTTCTTGGTGTTCCACTAAGAGCAAGCAGGTGACATCTGTATTCCCAGGCTGCTCAGCCCAACATCATTCCCGAGAGAAATAATAGGAAAACTGAAAAGAGATTCAATTAATAAATTATTAAAAGATAGGAATATAATTAATGCTAGTCAACATAGTTCTGTGCAAAATAAGCCTTGTCAAACAAATCTACTTCTGCTCTTTGATGAGATTTTAAGTTAGGTTGCCAAAGGTAACGATGTAGGTATAATACACTTCAACTTTTGTGTGCCTTTTGACTTAGTATCACTCAATATTCTAATTAAAAACATAGCACTGCACAGTATCAATAAAGCGTGTTTTAACTGGATTAAGCATTGGCTAACGAACATGCATAAGAGAGTGATCAGCAAAGGCTTGGCATCAGAAAGAGGGGCTGTTCAGTCTTGTATTACTGAATTTACCCTATTTTAACATCAGTGATTTGGGACTAATGAAATATAAACTAAAAAGCATAAATATTTTTAGTTCCCAGTCAGAGTAACACAAATCTGCATATACTGGAGGTAGAAATGCAGGATGCAACAATGAAGTGAACACCTTGAGCGATGAGTCTGTAAAAAATTTGGGGTCAAAACAAGCCAGCAACTCAGCAGGAGTGTCCTACTCATGCTATAGAAGGAAAGAAAAAAATTGCATTAAAAATAGTGAATAGGAGTCTGGCTTTACCCTGAATTTATTTATAGATCAGGAAAGATCAATAATGGTAGCCTAAAAATATTTCTACCCTAAATATTTTTGAAACATTGTTGAAAAACAGAAAGTATGTAGAAAAGAGCAATGGAAACAATTGAAAACTGAGAAAAGGGTATTTCAATGAAAGCTTAAAGCTCAGTTTTTCTTGTTCTTCTTGTCAGTTTGTGAAAAAAATTGTGAAAATCATGGGACATGCTGAATGTGAAAGCTAGCACAAAGGGCATGTTAAGAGCCACTAGCCACAAGCTGAAGTGAGACACAGAAGAAACTGTGTGCATAAACACTGAAGTACACAAAAGGAAGTTCTCTAACTACTGTTTTCTTCAAACAAAGGATCAATAACTTTCTGGGAGAGATAGAGTATGCAAATCCAAGGTCTACTTTTATCAAACATATTCCTGGACTCAAAGCTGAGTACTAAGGTAATAACTGGATGCAATACAAAAGGCCATGACTTTATAGGAATTAGAATGAGGGGTCTGATAACTCTTGCTGTGTTTAAGTTTTGTGGGGTTTTGGACCTGAGAGCTGGTTATTTTAATGGCAACCTTTGATGTAAATTCACTCTGAATTTAATAAATGCTTAAATCTCTGCTACAAAATAATAAGCTTAAAGATGACCATAGAATACTGCACAGAACTCAGCAGACTTCACTGAAGTTTGCCATTTATGCTGGATATTACTTTGTTTCAGTGTTTTTAATAGCTTTTGAAGAAAATTTTTTTTACCCTGATAGGATTGCATCATTTATCATCAGTCCTGAACACAACGCCTCTCTGCAAATGAGTGATGGGACTTCATGTTCTTTTCAGCCACTGTACTAGAAAATAAGCATTTAATTATCCACTCTTAATTATTAAAATGTTCCGTAAGTACCCAGAAATTTTAATTCCATTTTAAGATAAGAAACACAGTCAAAACACAGACTATTTTTGCTCTGTATCTGAGGACTTTCAAATGTATTTTAAGGGTTAGGAAAAAAAAAGCATTTTTAGTTATGAAATAATCCTTTTTAACATCTATTACAAATGAATATCAGTTGTTTGTTTCTCCTGCTCTATTTATTAAACGTTTTTGAGGAAAGACTATTTGCAAAATTATTCCATAATAAAATGAAAATTCAATTTAACTTGGGAATTATACACTTCTGTTCTATCCTAAAGACTATCACCAAATACTGTAGCTGCTCACTTTAATGTTTCATTTATAAAAGCATGCGTGATTATGCCAATTAATTACTTAAGCTAAACACAGTAATTAATTTTTTAATGTGAATATTCTTCCTATAGGAACTTTGATCTGACTAGATGAGACCTTCCCATTAATATGCATGAAGAAAGAATACAAAAGACATCTAGTCTGGAAACTTACATATACCCAACTGTGTTTAGTTGATGCCTTACAGTAGCTTTCAGGTTAAGAAAAAATTCTCATATGACTCTAGTGCACTATTTCTCATCTTATTTAACCTTTGACATCATATTCATCAGGAACTTGTGAATATTCTTTCAAGGGTGGAGGGACTGAAGAAGAAACATTTAAAAGCTCATTGACAAAGACCATGTCTTCAACGATGACTACTCCTTGTGTATTTTGGTCTCTCAATGTCTAAAAATAGCTGATAAATGTAGGGTAGAGTGGGAGTAATTGGAAATTCTCCATCACACTTTCAAGTATTATGAAAAGCAAGAGGAATGTGGGAGCAAAACAACTGCAAAACAGATTCTCAGAAATCAGTGCTGGGTGAGAAAACTTTCTTTGCACAGAATAGGGAGCAAAACAGTGTTTCTCTGAGGAGGAGAAAGGCAGCAGAGCTCTCAGGGATGTGGCTAATAGAAGCTAGATCTTACAGCTAACCATTTCCTGACAAATCCCTGTGCAGGCACTGGGATTTTGATAACATTTCCCCATTGTGGTATTCTCTAGCACTCACTGAACATTGATGGAGCTCAGTCCTTTCAGGTATTCCTCTGTGCTAACCTCCTTGTGCAATCAGAAATGACTTGGGGGAAGCCAACTACCTGCACTGAGCAACTACAGAGACATTATCAAAGAGAGCACTTCCATTTGCACCCGTGTACCTGAGACACTCTTGGCTTCTTAATTGAACTCCTGCAGTTAAGATACACACAGCTCTGATGGCTTCTTATCCATCACCAGCTTGACTTCTGAAGAAAGGATCCCTAAGGTCTTAAGGCCAGCTTGTCATGTTTTAAAATAACAATGAGTCTCGATGACTTTATGGTCTTCACTGGTAGAAAAGAATCAAGTTTTTAACATTGCACTATAAAAACATCTTATAAAGTTAAGCAAAGCAAACTACAGGAAGTATTTTTACAAAACCATCCCTTTGATTTAACTTGGAATTTAAGTTGAAAATCTAAACTGTGAATAAAACCAACCACTACAAGTAATAGGCCACACAAGCATAACAATGGTTCACAATCAAATTAAGAAACCCCAGCTAATATCCTTACTTCTACTCTGCACAGTGACCCTGTCCATGCTCTCACTGATTCATGAAATCTGTGAATATAATAAATCTTTACTGTTCCTGTTCCTCTTTATTGTTGGTGTTATTACAGGACAGTGAATATGACTATTGCATTTCAAGAATGTAAAGAAACTTTCTGTATGGCTAGGTATAATTTAAAGAGCTAGGTCCTGATACCTTTATTTAACTACTTGTCTCTGCCTCCAGAAGTTATTCAAATTAGGTCAGCTACTAAGTCGCTATTAAATGGAGAAGAGCATACCACAAACAGGCTCAAAAATAATCAGTTTTGAATATAGAAAGCACAATCATCTCCTTTTGAATTAAAAATGTTAGTGACAGTGAATTTCCATCAGTGTGGGTTGTTCAATCCTTGTAGGGGAAACTAAATAGCAACATTAAAAGTTCTGTATTTGTCAACTCCAATGACTAGCACGCACACGCAGAAATTAGTTATAGCAGCATGGGAAATCTGTCACCATCAGAATGATGTGTTTTATTCAGCAGTTCCAGATTTTCTGGTAAGTGTCATACATCTAAAAGAAATCTACTCCAAAATATAGGACTCATATAACACAGGCTAATAGAAAACAAGGAAAATTCTTGTGGACATAAAAGCTTATATTTTAATTTCAGCATTTTTAACTATTTGACTTCCAATGAAAGAACTCAGACAAGACAACTGTATTTGTCTGTACATCTGTACAACAGACTATATTATAAATACACATATAGTCTATTTTGTTATTCATCTCTAAAGTTTGTCATATGGGTCTGACATTGGAGAAATGCAGTTGGTATGTGTACTACACTTATGTGTAATAATAATTTCAAAATACTTAGGTTTTTTCTTTGATTTCTAATTTTTTTCATATGGCAACTATATTTTTTTTTCATTTTGTCTCACTTTAAAGGTTAAGAGAACTCAGAAAGGAGTCAGCCTTAAAAAGTATGAAGAGGCATCATGAAGTAACAATTTTGTCATTTGCTGTAGACTTTCTCTGGCTCCCCAGAGGAGTATACACTGTGTCATTTGAGATTAAGTGATGGCAGTAATATCCCTCTTGTTCAGTTACATCCCACAAAACAGATCTAAAGCCTTGAAGCTAAATCTAAAAGGTGTATTTTCCTAGTATGCAAAGATACACATCAACTATAACGTGGCAGGAAAGTATTGATGGTAAAACTGTAAGAGTGGCAAACAGCACTCTCACATTTAAGTATATATCTGAGGGAGAGGTGTCTTTTTGTCCTTACTTCCTCATTCCTTTGGACTCCATTGTTTTTACAGTGAGAGCTGAAGAAGATTTCAAAGCCTGAACATAGTAAACCTAACTCTGGTGTGCTATTCTTCCACAAAAATAAAGTTTGAAAAGTTAAGTGTTTTGTATCTCAGGCTTTGCCTGTTTCTAATATGAAAGCTTCATGAATGTATGCCAAGGGACTACACCGACATCCTCAATAAAAAAAAAAAAAGGGAGCTTATTGGTTGGAAGGCATGGTCAGTTTGTTAAAAGTGGTAACAAATTCACCACCAGATGACAGCACTGCTTGTTACTGCCCCTTTTTTGTGTGTTTCAATCCTCCTTCATTTTGAAAATGAACTAAAGAAATATGCACTCCCCAGCCCATGCACTGCAAGAACAGAGGAAATAAAACTTGTGCCATAAGGTGGTTTGGTGAGACAGTCACACTGGGGAGGCTCATCTGTGGGACAAGATATTTTAAGACTGTGAAGGGTTATAGCTTCTGTAAAGGCACAGACAAAACTAGCTTCAGTCTGAGAAATGTGCTATTTCTATTTCCTCAGTCTCAGAATGATAAAGAGGGCAAGGGGGGAAGCTTTCAAAGTAGGCATCTTAGGTTCAGGTTCACAACATGGTTTTTGTGAAGTCAAGGCAGCAGCATCATTTTAAGCCAGCTTAGGATCTGGCCACAGAGTGTGCTTTCATACAAAGCGAGCAGATTGGGTTAGCTGACAGCAGTAGGTGATGCTTCTGTCAAAAACAGGAATGGCACTTCAAGGGTAGCTATTTGAGAAAAAAGTAAAAAAAAAAAAATAAATTTCATATCAGCTGGCAAAAGCATTTTTTAAAAACCTGCCTGGCCTATTTTGTACCCAAATACATTTTCTGTCTGTAAGTGGCAATGAGTCTGAGTGTGTTCATGGCCCAAGGATGCTGCTGACATGCTGTTCATGGGGTTGGCAAATATTATTTACTATTCATTACCTGAACATCAGCCAGAAATCTGTGTACTCTGGCAATCTGTGTACTTCAGCAATAAACTTCCACTTATGGACTGAGAGTAGTAGCAGTGAATTTAAAATGCATTAAGCACATGGCCCTTGAAATATTTTAATAACTTCAAAGAATTTGTGGGTCACTATTCTTAAAAATAAGAGTTAAATAAAGAGCCTAGCTGTAAGTGAAAAAACACATAATATTACCAGAAATTATCATGAATATAAAAGTTAGCCTAAAAATTTGTAATTGATTTTGAGGAATATTTTCTGAACTATAATTTTGTATGTCTGAGTCAGAAAACATCCATTTCAGACTAACACTTATGAGCATCTGCTGAAGACAAGGCAAGCAAAAAATTTATTTAGGGAGCACTTACAGTGTACAAAGCTCCAAACACTTAAGTTTTGCTGCACTCTGCAGTTGACAGGAAAGCTCACTAAAATAGCATAATTGGTACTTTCAGTACTGAACTGAGAAATCAGTCTTGCCTTTTGATGTGTACTAAAACTAATCTTAGTTCACAATATGTTCCACAGTACTAACTCAATTAGTAAAAAAAAGTTAATACCATTTCTAATATGCAAAGATCAAAATTCAGCCTTAACATTCTGAAATCAGCCTTTAAAAAAAACTTAGAACCAGAACAGCTGTAAAACCACCATAAATAGAATCAAAAGTCAGGCTAGCAGAAACAAGAACATGTTCTTCAGTATTACAGTTGTACTCTGCAGAATTTCCATCTCAATTTAGGTACAACAAACCTTTTTGCACTCACTAGACACTATAGAATTGGAGTTGTAGGAGTGATATTAGGCTAAGCTCAAACTACTTAGCAGTTTCCACCTAATAGCCACTAAATAAAAACATTAATTAACAAAAGATGATTGATTTTACTGGGATTAATCAAGAGAAACTCCCACTTAGTTTAAATGAGAGTTCTGTGTGAATATGGAATTAAAGCTTTCTACTGGTAAGCCATTATTAAGAGCATTATTTATAAGCTGTATTGTACAGAACAAGTCTTTCAAATTAAACGATCCTAATGTGGAAAGGAATGTGCAACTTAAAAAGAAGTTGTTAGGGTTGCCTAGAAAAATTATTGTGATATCTATGTATCTGTGTGAAGTACTTTTGGTTGAAAGAAAGAATATTTAATAATAAGTATTTTAAAGAATCCTCTAGTATTTTTCCACAGAACTTTCAGCAGGAAAACGTCACAGTGTTTGCACTGCAACAAAATGGTGCACTGTGAATGTTAACACTATGATTCAGTAAGGGAGTTTATCAGTATTAACAAATTTATTTAATTATCAAGTGAGTTAATTAGCATTTTGCTGCATAATGACTAGGCCATGTTACAGAGAGAAGGCAAATGCTAGTCTCTGTGGTCTAGCTTAAGAAGCTGGCAGATAAAACTGTGATTCCATCACACATGCAAAATGAATCAGTTAGCCTTATTTCCATCAGAAAGATAAAAGCACAGAATTATTGATTGGTCAGCATCATCACCTACCTGCAGTACCTGGACTTCTATCAGTTTTATCACCTCTACACAACAGCACTGCCCCAGAGCCTGGGTACCCAAACACAGAATGGCAAACAAGAAAAGACTAGTACAAATCTGGCCATGAATAATACATGTCTGTCTATATCCAGTCGGTTGGAGGGGAAGAAAGGAGAAACGGTTCATAAGGGCATTTCCTTAACTCTGGCTGGAATTTCAGCTAAAGAAGAAGTGATACAGAACATTTAAGGAAATAAACTTCTTATCTGTGTCTTAAATGCGTTATTAACTGAATAGTATGTGCCAGAAGAAATCAATAGCGTAACAGTATGGCTGTGTTAGCAGTTTCCTTCAATCTTTTTTTGTCGTTCTGTCATCACTGTTGCCGTTCAAAAGACCACAATGCCTAAATGGTTCGTGACACAGAACTCTTCCTATTGTAGTTTTTTGTTATTATTGTTATCTGGAATGAGATAATTATCTTCAACATAAAATACTAGGGTTATTCTCAACCCAGTTCACAATCACAGTTTATTCAGCACTGTCTCAAAGTAGTTTAACAACACAGTTCACTGAGATTTACTCAGGCTCATCACACTTCTGTTAGCTGGATGCAGAGCATATACCTAAGACAATTAACTTTTGGTAATACTCTTATTTTTCTCACTCAAGTCCAGATTTTATCCTTTCATTAGTGGCCCTCAGGACTCTCACACTGAATTAACAGGTGGATAAGTGCTTGTCAGTGGGAGGAAGGCTTTCTTACAGAAAATTAACACAAAGTACAGCATAGGTAAACATGGCTTCAGACTATAGCTGTGCTGATCTCTGAGATTTTCTTTCCTTTTTCTTCCTTCTTTGACCACACATGCATGAGTGCACAGCCTACAGTTAGTCAGGATGATCTCTTCATTAGGTAGGAGTATCCTTCTCTAAAGATTACAAAATCCCACTACTTGAAGTGCAAAATTGCTGCTGTCCCTCCTCATGGCTGGATTTTCAGCCGAAGAATTTAGCTTGTCACATTAATCTATGAGTCTCTAGCCCAGCTAATTTAACCTACATTTTCAATTCTTGAAGCAAGATTTTCATGGAGACTACTGAACATTCATATTCACTTCCAAAAATACATTTTAAATTATTGTAGATTTTCTCTCTTCAAAAACATTTATAGTGCAGTTCAGTGGAAATTTACATTTAACAAGGTAAATGAAAAGGTCCTTTTCAGTTATGTCAGCAAGACCCTTTTCCCTGGTAAAGTCACTGTAAACCTTGAATGAGAAACTAACCATAGTATCAACAAAGAATACTCGAGTCACCTGAGATTTGGAGATGGCATTATCCTTCTATTTACTGGAAAGCTTTGAGGCAAAGTTCAGAGCAGCTGGAAGAAGAGGATATGCTGACTCAGGATGAGTAGCCACAAAACAAGAACTGGGTTTAATACAATTTCAAAAGAGGAAAACACTATGACAAATTTAAAATAGAAAATTTAGATGATCTAGATTAAGCTGATAATGTAAGCATAAAAAAATGGGCCTTGAAAGAAAAGCTGTCAGAATACAAAGCAATAGGAAAAACATTAAGATCACTTCCTACTTAGAGGGTATTTTGGTTCTCCCTCTATTCCTAACCATAACACTTGAGGGAAAGAAAAGCCCTTGAAAAGAAAACAAGCAGAATAAAACTAATGTCCTGGCTGAGATAATTTTCTTCTCAGTAGCTGGTACAGTGTTGTGTGTTGGGTTAAGTATGGGGATAATGTTGATAATACACAGATGTTGTTCCTAAGTTGTAGCTACTGTAAGTCAGGGACTTTTCAGTGACTCGTGTTCTGCCAGTGAGGAGTTGCCCAAGAAGCTGGGAGGGAGTATGGCCAGGACAGCTGACATTAAATGGCCAAAAGGATATTCCTCACCACAAAACTACATGCCCAGTATTGCCCTTTCCGTCTCTAACCAACACCCCCTTAATGTAATATAAATAAGGGAAAATTTACCTGCAGGGGAGAGACAGTTGTGGCTCAGAGACAACATCATTGAGCAAGTGATGAGAAACTGTATTGTGCATCACTTATCTCCCTCTCTCCCTCTCCTTTCTACTACAATTATTAGAAGTAGTATCAGAACTGTTGTCCTTGTTATGGTTATTATCTTTTATTTGCTTCAATTATTAAATTCCTTTATGTCAACCCATGAGTTGCATTTTCTTTTCTTTTCTTCCTGATTTTCCTCCCCTTCACATCACTGGGTGGAGAGGAAGGGGAAGGAGAAGTGAGCAAGCAGCTGTGTGGTTTTTAGTTGCTTGCTGAGGTTAAACCACAGCAACTGTAAAGGAAAAGACAGATTAGTCTGTCATCATAATGAAAACTTAAACAAGCCTTAACAGAATTAAAGGAAAACTGGAGAAGAGGAGACTTCTGTGTATTTTTACAGAACAAAGTGTCGTGATGTTAGATATGAAGCTCAAGACACCACAGGAGTATATCAGCCAGAAAGTTCTTTGCCAGCATGAGCTGGGAATCATACAAAAGACTACCAGCAAAACAAGAAACAGTCATACTCCCAGCAGGAGTTTTGATCATCTTATGGATCCAAACAATATGTATTTTTTTTTTGTTGCTAAGGCTTTCTTCAAGGTGGTAAATTTTGGACAGACAGAGGATAGGAAGGTGAATAATTTAAAGCTTTTATTTCTTCATTAAAGTAAATTTCAGCCTATCTCACAACCAAGGAGACAGTACCAGCAGCATGGTTTCACTGTTAAGAGGATGCACACAGAAACTTTTTTGAAACAGATTTTATGTTAAAGTGTGAAAGGTGTGTGTCCACTGTGTAAAAACTACTGTGGGTTGGAGGGGAATAGTGTCTCATGGAAGAGAAGTCCTGGGCAGAAATTCATTTTTTTACTAACTATACTTCAAATACTGAGCAGTAAGGGACCTGCAGATTTTTATATTTTTTTGGCTGAGGAGTCATTAAGAGTCACAGAAAATTCCAGTTAACATTTTTAATCTTGATTCCTCTTTACAGATCTTAGTTTCAGTATATGGGGTGTCCTGTAGTCCTAGGATTTAGAATACAATGAAGAGTGTTTAGAAGATAGGTGAACATGGATATTAATTTCCTAAACCAACTTTTAAAGTCCACCATTTGGGGGGTCTGATATAAGGCACTCCGGGGTTCCCTTGATGTGACAGATAGAGAAAAAAGTCTGCACAGAAGCAAGACAAGTAAAAATAACTCATGGTGCTCGTGGCTGCTGTAGAGTAAAATTCTAAGTCATTTCACTGTAGGCTTCAGATCTGGACATTGCCTCTGAAGATAATGTGTGGAGGGTAAGCAAAAGAGAAAGGCTGGTAAGAAAACTGGAAGGGAAGGAAGAGAATTGCAGCAAGTGTCCTACAAGGCCACAGGAAATAGAAATGTACATATAATCCTTGACATATAGAGATTGTTTACAGCCTGATCAATGAAACACATTACAAATTCTGTTTTATAGCTGAACACTAAAATCAATCAGTATTAAAATAGCATATATAGAATATTGGAGATGAAAAATGGGGGGTGGTTTAGTGGTTCTCTACTAGTGATCAACAGATGTTGACCTCCTTGGGCCACATCTCCTTCCTCCTATGTCTGAACTTTCACTTTAGCAACACAGAGAACACAGAAGGTGGACACAAAAGCAGTAAATTATTTGTAGAGGGGTAAGAAGTAAATGTATTTAATAAATATTAATTCTCAATTTTTCCTTCCATTTTTCTGTTCCTCTAGAACTTTTTATAATTGAATAGTTTTTGATTCCACAGATAAATAGAAGGGGGGTTTTACCTACTTATTTCCATTTCCCAGATTTCCCTGCTAAGTAGCAAGGAAATTACTTTATTTCCCTTTATTTTAATTATTTTATTTCCATCCACCTCATTGGAGGTGTGATGGTGAAAGTGTTTGTTTTGGTTTTATCTTTGCTTCTAAGTTCAAGATGTCCTTATCCTTGCTAATACCTTTCTTGCCCTGATGCTGCAACTATCTATAGTTTTCCATTGTATCCTGAGAAGGGCTTTCACTGATTTCAGGGAAAATAGTCATATGGACAATTGCTTGTAGGACTGGAGCTTTAATCAGTAATTGTCCACAGCATCCTGCATTAATGAGCTATGAAAGAAGTCTTTAAGAAGTATACCATACTTCAGTTGTGTGAAAAAGAAGGAATATACTATTCCTATTTACATGGACTCCTATCCCTATTGATCATGAAACTTTGAATAGCCAGACGATATGTATGTCTTGGAAGACATAAGACAACTAACTGGCTTTCTTGGCTTAAGTTAACATTTTTTAATCACCAGACCATGATGTGGCTCCACTACACTAGGTTCTTCTTGAATGCAGCGAAACAATCATGCCATTCACAGGAAAATCACTCTTTCCACAATACTTGCCAGTAATTTAAATTACAGTGGATTGGCACTCAAGAATGCTGTGTCCCCTGCGCTTGCTACATCTTCCCTGTACAGCCTTGAGCAAGACTTTGAATTTTCCTTGGTAAGTTTGAATAACAGTGTCTATTTATCACTATTAGTATATCTTTTTCATCTTGGAAAATTCTGAGGGCAACAATTATTCCAGTCCCCTTGGGACAATGTCACCACCTCTTCACTGGGACCTTGAATTGAAACATTTCTTCTTCTTCTTCTACTACTATTACTACCACCACCAATAATAATAATAATGCCTTACTTGTTTGCAGTAGAAGAAAACAAACAGATTAAGCAACTTTATTTTTAGCAATACAATGTAAGACTTTGAGGTTAAATATAAAAATCCAGTCTTTTCTCTTGGATAATAAACTATAAATCCCTGTTAAGAAATTGGTAGTTTATGGACAAGAACAGACAGTAAAATACTTTCTTGCCATTGTAAGATTTATTTTTCCGGTTTATTAGAAAATTAATTGTTACATCACAAGAAAATTCATGGCAGCCAAGATTAGTTTTTCGTCTTTAACTAATGAAATATTATTATATTTTCTCTAAAATATTTAGAAAATATTCATCTATAAGGGCCTCAAAAGAGTATATAAAACTCTAGATATAGCTTCTCATTTTGTCTTTTTATTGATAGAACTTGATGTTTCTATCCTTTACTAGAAATGTCTTGTCTGCTCATGTTTATGCAAAACAGATTTTTTGGAAGAGAAGAAAAAAAAGGTACTGTAACATCAGAAGGAAACATCAAAGGACTAGTGGCAACATCTTAAGGCTTTTATCAAAGTAGTGAGAGAATGCATTAAAGCAACAATATATGTAGCGTACAAAATGATAGGTCTATCAAATTCAGCACTATGTCTGATGAATATAGAGGACACATTTTTACATGCATTCTTTGTTTTAAAAGAAAGAGTTTATCAGTGGGTTTGCTTTCAAAATTATGAGAGAAAAAAAATATTTATGTGTGGGTCTTTAGGTTGTGTTATTTAATGCAGCTGCAGTGGAACCACAGCCAGCCAAGCCCACTTACACCTGATGACAAGTTACACTTCCTACATTTTTCAAAGCCAGCGTCTTCAACACACACAAAAAACGTATTTTGGGCTTTTTATTCCCTTTCATTTTTGTACCTCTATGAGAGCTGTGAAACAAGCTACTGGGACTTGGCCTAATGAAGAAGAAGTGTAGCTCTTGTTCTCTGTAGTTCTAGTAGCTCAAAACAAGTCTGTTATGAAATGGTGCAGCATGTCCATAAAATACCTTTCTGTCAGTTGTTTCCCAAAAAATGTTTCAAGAGTCTCTAAGTTGGTTTCACTTACTTTTTTTCCTGCTTTACTCTAAAACTTAAATTTAAAAGGTTTGTTTACACAAGTAGCACCACCACATGATAAATCCCACAAATAAATTATAGCCTCACCTTGACCCTTAACCTCTATGTGGAGAACAAGCTGCCTGTTTTGTTCTAATTCATATGTTTTACAGCCTACTGTAGGAAAAAATATGTGCTATGAATCTACTTCAGGAAGATATGACTCCACTTCCAATCCTTGCAGTAGTAGTCAGCTTCTAGTCCCAGATAAGTCCAGCACCCAACACCACAGCTTTTGGTCCCAGCAGGCCCATCAAATGCTCCTAATATTTCACTAATGCTGCCATTACTGTGCAAAAATGCTCAGTGCATTGACAGATAGTAAACATTCACAAATTTTGCAACTAAAATAACTAAGAGTTCCTACACAGCTAGTTCAGACACTAAGATTAAACCCTAGTTCTATGCATGTGTGTGCCCACACAATTACATACGTACATATATATGTAACTGTGTATGAATGTATGCATTTTAAAAGCCTAATCTGACTCAATCAGTATCAAGAATTTAGGATTAAGCTTTCCCTTCATAGCAGCAGCAGCAGCAAGACAATATACAAGGAGACATGAGAACAAATAATTTCCCTAATAAGAGCCATTTCCTTGTCCATTTAGTTTATGTCCATGTAAAAAATGTTCTAGGTCTAGTTCTGTAAAATTATTTCTGCTGGATTACCACTGTTATGTTTTCTAAGGATCTTTGAACCCTTGGTCAAGAACCAGGAATAGCTAACAAGTGATCAGCATCCCTAAACTGCCTCTGCATGTCTGCTTGACCCCCCAGTGATGTGCCATGAGTGAGTTGCTCTGGATAGGGCACTAAGCAGTTGATTTCTATTGATTTGCAGCTCTTGCAACTCTTTCTATGGATCTGTAGGCTGAAAGTGCACAGAGAGATGCTAGTCCACATGGAGGTGAAAAGCAGTGGATTAAAATTATCATAGGGACTTGGAAAGCACAAACCTCAACTGCTGGAGTTTTACTGAAAATTATATAATTAAAAAAATAATCTGATGATTCATCTTCACTGTGTCATTTCTATTTTCTTTTAATAAGGACAGTCTCTTTTTCATTATAGGATGTGACAGAGTTAGGGTGTATCTGAGGCTGGCAGCAGTGCCTGTATAGCCAGATACCAGAAGGTTTTTCTGGGGTAAGAGTCTAAAATTCAGGAATTAGTTATTATTCTTGAAAGCATAACTGAAGTTCATGGGAAAATCAGAATATATGCTTATATGCATCAGATATTCAGACTGATGAATGCTCACAACAAGGATTCATGGACCTCCCTTTCTCATATTTCTTTTGTGAGCGCAATACAGGATGACTTTTGCTCTTCTACACTCATCATAAGTTCTCTGCCCATTTATACTACTTCAAAATATCAGCAGGAAAAATCTGTCCATTACAGTTTATTATTATTTATATATTACCTTATAGAAGCACAAAGCAGTAGTGGAGCACAGGAAAGGAATGGAATGTGGTTCCAACCCATCATAAACTTACTTTCAGGCATCCAGTGTCTGTCACCTCCTTGATCCATACAGTTGCACCCTTCAGTAGCCATGTTGCTCCTAAAATCCCATGGTACATCAGAAACCCTTCTCACTATATATTTTGCAAGCTTGGCAGAGAATTTCAGGCTCTGTGCCATGTCACAAGTTTCCCAGGAGGAATAATCAGCCAATAGTTATAAACACCTTGTGGTTGTACTACAACGTGTCAGATTTCCTGATTTTTTAAATATACTGGAATATTTGGGGCTCCTATAGTGAAATTCTAATTTTGGAATACATTCTGAAACCTGTTTCTGTAATACTGGTAAAAAATCCTTTTATATAAAAACCTCTTTGTTAAAACTGATGAACTCAAAAGGGATGAGAAATTTAACAAACACCCATTTCTGTCTTTTGGAGTGCTTGATTGGGTCCTTACACATTTATGAAAGATGTAAAAATCAATACAACTCTGAACTAACAAGAGAACAGAAACAGTCTGGGAATACACATTCCATGCCTATTAATTGCCTTGCTATATGGTCCTCCGTGCTTGTGGGAAGTCATGTTTTAGAAACATTCATGGAGATATCCAGCAGAGAACATGATACCCTTTTCAGTAGGCTTACTCGTAGACCAGCAACAGCTAATGAAATAATGTCAACTTTTTAAGAATATTCAGAGCTCCTTTTTTAATGAAAAAAAGGAGGCACTATAATAGCCAGACATTATGTAGGCTGGCAGCAACTGCTCAACTTTTCTAACAGAAAAAAATAATAGTGTGCAAAATTGTTGTGCTCATGAAAGTGAGACAGATGTGGGAGGAGGTCAGACAGACACCACAACACTTGCATCCCACCTCAGGCTCCACCTGGAACACCAGTTATTCAATTAGCAGAGTACAATCCCCACAACCTTATGCAGCTTTGCACAGTAGGGTTTCCTGGATAATGGGTAACATAGGTAGACAATTTTCAAAACTACAGCACAGGTTTGTACACCTGCATCTTTCAACGTAGGAATGTTGAAAAAATAGTACTCAATAAGGCTGAGACTAAATAAAAACCAATATTGTCCATTTATGGGCTAGTTTAGATTCAAAATTTTATGTGAAGTTTTGCACTCCCAGAATAAGTATATCAACAAGTTTTTGGTTTCTAAATGTATCTAAGAGGTATGGTAAACATACAAAGAACACAAGGATTCCTACTTAGGTGTGGCTTCCCCTCTTCTAGAAAGAGGAGTGGATAAGCTGATGATATGAAAAAAAGCTGTCTCTGTCTATTTTCCCTGCAAAAAGTGATTTTCATTTTTAGATTAGGGAATTCTTAATTTGCAATCATAAATGGATATAGTTGTCTTACAGCTGATCAGGCAGTGCCTAACTTAAAGACATCTGCTACTCCTTTTCCTCACCTTCCTCTTTTCCAAAGGAGAGCTCTGTCCCTGAGCACAGAGCAAACACAACAGGTATTTAGAATATACAAATATTTAATTTAATTTTTTATTCTAACCAAAAGTTAGTAGTGGTAAAATAGGAAGTTCCAAATAAGAGTTCTCTGAACTCATTTTACTTTAACATTTCATAACATTGAGTTATGAATATTCCTCACTTGCACTAATTCTGCACATCTATATGCATATTAAGCAAAGCTCAAAAAACCTGAATAACAATATTTATATGATATTTTTTATTTCCTTGATGCTTTTCCTTGTACTGTGTGACAAAAATGAGCAAAACAACAATGGTGCACACAGACTTTCAGTAGCTGCTAAATATGTATATATTTGAAGCTATCTTATTGAATTTCATTTAATAAATTTGTTGACATTTTACAGATATTAAATCATTACTGTCCTCACTGACACACGGGTTTTTTTGGCAGCTTCTGGCACAGTTTGCTAGCATAAAAAATGTAACATAGCTTAAAATAAAATCAAATTGAAATAGTATGAATTCAGAAATAGCAATGTGGAGAAAAATAATGAACCAATGGAATTAACTCAAAAGATCTTTAAACATAAAGTCCTTTGAAAAAAACTGATAGAAAAATGTTTGTGCATAAAAAATAGTCAGCTTAAGCAATATTCAAACAAACAGAAAATAAATTGTTTCAATTATTTTCTGACATAAGTAATTATGGTAATTCCAAAAATTGAATTTACAAGAATAAAGTTTTATCATTATGTATGAAGGAGTTACATTATTAAATATAACAGGAAATCTACAATTTGACTTTAACCCTGTAGAAAGGCTTTTTATCATTTAAATACGGTTTGAAGGAGGGGGAGGTTATCCTGCATGTTTCTGTGTTCTATTTCATCTTTAATTTAACCCTTTGAGCATTTTGCAGAAAGAACAGGATTCATGTGCATCAAAGAAAAAGATAGCTTTGATTAATTCAGTTTGGTTTAAAACGTAGGAGTATTTTAACATGCTATTATGTTAGTAACTATAAAGATAAGCTAAATTCTTGTTGGTGTTTATAACTGGTTGGACATCTTTTTTCAAAGTCTTCACTATAGAGTAAGAGAAGCTGCAGACCTGATCAAACATCTGTAGGCACTAAGGAAACACATACACTTCCTTTACCTGTGGGAGCACAGGCTCTCTCAGAATTATTTACTCCTAGGAGGAGAAAGACAATATTTTGATTCTGTCTGTTCTCAGGGCTCATTTTCAGAAAAATCAAATTTTTTCCAGATGTTGAATAGCTCGTGAGTGCCCTGAACAGCAACCAGATCATGCACTCTGAGGGGGAGCAGAAAGCACCCCAGAGACATTAGACAGGCATGGGCAGAGTCAATCTCAGTTGTCTGTAGTTCCCTAAAGAGAACAGGAAACTCTCACTGTGTAGCAGCTTCACCCACCTCAAGACATTACTGCTTGAGGGGGCCTTAAGTGGCCAGATACCAGCAGCAGGAATTATGTTATCCCAAAGGTCCTGAAACATTTCTGGGAAAAGAATTTGAAAATTTCCCACACTGCAGTGGAAAGGTTTTGTTTTGTCATCGTTACATATATTAATGCTGTTGAGCTACAAATGCTGACAATTATATGGTTCTGGAATTATCTCATATGAGCAAGGTAAATGACCATCCTTATTTTTTATGCTGGTCACATTGTCTGAGATCATGACATATTATAACTCATTTCATTAAATAGTGAGATATAGTAGCTGAGTATCTGCATCTCTTTAATTAAAGTTTCTATGGCATCATAATTTATACAACAAAAATTGGGGCAGTCTTTACCGAAGTTCTGCCAGAATGATAGCTTAGTATTAGAAACTAAAACTGAACAGAGTCCCTCCTTAGTTTGAGATAACAGTGGACTCTAAGAAAAAGTAGTCTGAGTCATGCTGTTATTGCTCAAAGTCATTATACTTCACTTTCCTATTTTTAGTCCTTTTTTTAAAATAGATGTCAAGCCCAGAGACTGAAGATTTAGGAACACTGAAATTAAAAAGAAGATTGACTTCTTTTATTAGAAGATTCAGTTTAGAACAGAGAGGCAACATGTATTTGATTCACAGGTTAAATTTTGTGTAAGTAAACATCTGGACTACAAATGTTTATAAATTTTATTAACATCTTTGTTTTTTAGTTCATTCACCACATCATTCCTAGCTTTCATCTTTTAAGTCTGCCATCTCATTCATGTTTCTGTCAGGTGGTGAACTTCCTGGTTTTTAAACTATTCTCATGTTATCTCTGCACTCCCTCCTTTTTCCCCCCCGTGTGAAACACATTTCATGTTGAATACTGTCAATATATTGACAGTATCCACTGACAGCTTGTATTTACATTTACATGTAAATGTCTGTTCATGATGTTGTTAAAGCAATTGCATTTCTGCAAAAAACAGCAGAATTTATAAAAGAATATTTCATGGTTCTCAGACATATTGATTACATTTATGGAATTTCTGAAGAGAAAGGGAAGTTATGTTGTTAACAGAATGGAAGATGTGAAAAGTGTGAAATGATATCAAAGATATTTCCAAATTTTCAATCCACAAAGTATGTGATAGAGATTCTGAATTTACACTTACAGCACTGTCATGATCAGTTCATATAATAATCAGAAAAAATCCAAATTTTCCTGTTTATTTGGCCATTTTCATATCAGTACAACTGAAAGCATATGTGGTAAAATCTATTGGTGAACTGGTTCACAGTGGAATTGTGTTTGACTCCCTACTTCCCTTAAACAGTGTCTGAAATTGGTTGTAAAACAAACTGAAAGTTTGTTTTGGTTGTTCTTGGGGTTTTATTGAAGGCCTGATTATCTTGCAAAATGTCCTGCTCCTCCTTTTCCAGAAAAGCCCTTCCCCATCCCAAACCTTCAGCTGTTGCTTAAGACTGTGACTCAAGAAGGAAGTTCAGAGAAGTATGACAAAATCAGTAACACACACTTAATTAAAACTGATCCAAGATATATGGTGAAGAATTTTATCTTAGGACAGTGAGGGTGTATTCCCATGCAATGACTGAGGGACTGGATCCTTTTGGAAGATGAAGTGCCTCTAACACAGCTTGTGTAGCCATTTAGACTTAATAAATCTCTAAGTAAAGTTTTATTTGAGTTTGGTTGGACTTACATTAATTGAACAGAATTACACTTCATTTCAATGTCACAATTCATTAAATACCCAAAAAAGGGGAAAATTATTTTGCACAACAATATTTCACTTCATCCCCTAAAGATAATCCAGCCATTGCAGGGAGTTAAAGAGGGGGATCTCACTTATGGAAAGGCAAACCTGTCTAGCCTGAGACTTGAGAAGCAGCTTCCCCTATCCTAGCTTAATTTTTCCTGAAATAAACATCAAACCAACAGGTTTTGAACACACCTGTATAGTCTCTGCCAAGATGAAAAGTTAATAGATCCCAACGGGTATGGCTGTTTGATCAGTAAGGTTATTTTGTGCTTCACTCCACTGGGCTTTGCAAGTGTTCCTTTACTGAACCATGGTATAATTATTGCTTGCAGAAAAGAGTTTGCTCTGTTCCCAGCCTTGTGCTGACAACAGCCTGCAGGCCTGTGCTTTCACAGCTCAGCAGCATCTGTCCCATTGGAACAAGGCCAGTCACAGGCAGATGTAACCACAATATTGACCAGCCCTGCTACATATCATCTAGATGGGCAACGTGCTGGTACAGTACTGGTACAGCTCCAAGAAGCTTCCCAAAGTAAAAGAATGACTGTGAGACAAATCCTGTTTCCCTGCTCACTTGCTCCTCGCTTACTGCTTCAAGGTAACTCCGCAGCACAACCCTACTACACCTTTTTGCCAAAGGATCCTCACTGTGTTCCTGTAGCTTTTGGTGCAGAGAAAACAACTGTTTGGGAACATTCACTGTCTCATGTACTGGCAGGACAACTCTATCAAAGTGAAGCAGCTTAGAGTGGTGGATTGAAACAAAACACACCAGGAAAATACACAGCTCAGGGGAAACTTTGCCTTTTACCAACCTGATTTACACCTTTGTTTCCTTAAACACATTACATTTACAATTATGTATACCCTCACCCCAGCATTCACCCAACAGTTACCCTGGAGAGTATGGAAGTGTGTCTCTAGTAAGCAAGTGTTATTCCTCACAGCTCCTGGTCACATTTGTCACCTCCCCCTCAGCAGAGGTGTTGGGTGTTCCTGACCTTGGGGAACAGGTAGCGTGTCAACATGAAGAGAAACATGGCTTCAAATATAGCATTGTTACTTTTTTCTTTTTTTTTTACTTTTTTTTTGCTATGTTTCTTTCTTACAAATTCATGCAAGTTTTGGATTTTAAAATAAATCAGGAGTTGTGTACTGATTATGTCTAAAATAGGCAGGTGAATTGGTCTGCGTTACATCTTGCTTCTCCACAACAACTGGCTCAGCTCACATGTCAATCTTTTAGAATGATACAGATAAGATGAGCTAACTAGAAGCAGCTTTATTATATTATTTGAGATAAATAACTGTGGAATTTTTAAGTTAACCTTGATTTAAAATTAGGCATCTAAATTAGTACCCAATCCTGTAAGTTGCCACAGTAGTGCCAGAATATCTTTATGTATAGCTCTCCAAAAATCAGTTGCTCTGCTCAGCATTTCAGGGAGCATACTGACTTTGATGTGAAAGTATTCATTCAGGATATTCTTGTGAGAACCACAAAAGTGACTAAAGAATGTCAGTCTCCACTGATCTTATCATGGACCATGCTCTTAAATCACTCTCAGGCTTTGAAAATTCATTTACATTTTGGACGTCCAAATTTGACAGATTTGTCCATGGCTGTGGAGGCAAAAGACCAAGTATCATTAAATTCTTTAGATACCAAATTGTAATTATAGGTTAGGAGGATAGAGGGCCATTATTAGGGGTTTTTTAGATCACTGGGTTTTATTTTCCTTTCCCTTGAGGACAAATTGCCTGTACTTAAAATCGAGTTTTTATGGTGGAGAGTTTAGTTGTGAATGAATATAGCTGTCTATACATCCATAAACATGGTCTTAACATCTGTACATGCCATCATTAAAGTCACTATAGTTCTGAAAATTATTTAATAATCAAATATAAAATGGATCAGTGAAAGCAGTAAACTGCACAGTGAAAAAATGTGCTGTCATGCAAATATTGTTTGAATAGAGCCTTGCTCTGAATTAATCGGCAAAATTTCCACTGAACTCCACAGAAGATCTGTGTAAATAAACAGTAAAAATCATTTGCTCTTTTCTGTAGTACAACAAGTTTAATTTTATAGAACAGTGAAATCAAATCTTCTTTTCTCCTCAGAAAGCAGTTTATTAAGTTAATGGTCTAACTTAAACCCCGTTAGCTGTGGAGCAACACTATGGCTATAGAAGTACAATAGTTTAATTGTAATGTGGTCCAAATACAGAAGGCATTGAAATATCTTTTTAACCAACCAGTTCCTTCCACAAAAATACACTGCAGCTTCAATGGCAATTAAAATACAAGCATTAAAATTGATTGTTAATGACTACAGAGTTGAGCCCTGTTGTGCAGCTGCTGCTCCCACACACACTCGCTCAACAGCCTGGTTCTGCCTGCCAGGCTTGGAGAGATTCTCGGGCCCTGCTCAGTGCTGCTGCCACCACTGCAAGGTCCTGCATCCTCTCCTGCAGTCCCTGAACCCAGGTTAGTTCCTGCCAGCTGGTTTTCCCCGACACTAGGAAGCAGAATATTCCCTAGAAGCGGTAGTTAGTTGTCTCTCGCAGTACTCACCCTAGCTCCTCAGCCATAGCACGGGTGGCAGACATGACCACACAGCTGGAGGTCAGTAATGCCAAGAGAAGCAAGCACAGGGGTTTCACAGCTCCTGCTTCCCTTCCCGTGAAGGGTGGGGACAAAGTTTGCTTCTTAAGGAACCACTACAAAATTGCTTCTCTATTTGACTTTCAAAGGCTGTTGTAGACAGGGCTTGCATAACACCACCCTCTTCTCACAAACACATTTTTTTTTAAGTGAGGTGGGAAGTTTAAGTATTACTTTAACAGTTTAAAATTCTCAAAAATATATGAGAAAACCTTCCCCAGAAGCTATAGCATAATAATATTCATAATATATACATATCTAGACAAAATTAATACAAGATGAGATAACACTTTCATCACAGCAAGGAGACTCAAGAAAAGAACTTGAATATGGATCAAGGCTTTATTTATTTAATAGGGGAACTCAGGTCTATGTTGCATTGAGGATATGATTACCTCAGATTGAGATTAAAAATTCTGTGGTCAGGATAGCCTCATATAATGCAATTAATTCCTCCAAATTAGGAATCACTAGAAATCACGCTAAGACCCCTAAGCTTTTTTTATTATTATTATTCTTACAGTAGTAGCTATATATTAGAGCCTTAAAGGATGTATGTTCACCTCTTTAAAGCCTAGTTTTAACACTGCTGTTAGTGCTATGGACATATTTGAATCTTCATATTCAAATACTTTCAAATGTGGGAGCTTCACCCACAAATTTTGTTTGAGGAACGGCATTTTCTGTCACACTGTATTATTCTCTGTGTAATATTAAAGGATTCATCTAACCCTTCATGAGAGGCAAGTATTGGAGGACACCAGTAATGACAAATGAGCTACAACTAACATGGCATTTTTCTGGTTTAATTGTTCTTTAGTTACTTGAAAGCTACAAAAATATTTTGAAATTTCTCACAAACAAGTTTTTATTGCATTGCACAAAACCAAATGCAAGGAGCCAGAGGTTAAAGCAGCAGTTTACAATTTTTAGCAACAATACTAATAAAAATAATAAAAAGTTAATAGTGCTTCTGATATCAGGCAAGCAAGGAAGAGATCCAATATACCAAAAGTTGTTCAGGGACAAAAACTTCAGACAGATAAAACACTTGGACTTTGAAACAGAGATGCTTTCTTAAGTGCTGAAGATGTCACTGCTATCCTCACAGCATTGCAAAACTTAAAAAGAGATAGTAGGACATGCACTTGCCTTCCCCTGAGCTCTACTCCTGACAGGGACAGCCTAGCTCCCCGCAGGGCACTTGAAAATTTTAGATGGATTCAAAGGTCTACAAACAAGACAACATTCACAGAAGTTTATTTTTTTTTCATGAGAAAACTTGTTTGAACCTCCAGCCAGAAAAATTCTGGCAATTGATATAAAAGCCATCATGGAAGAGACCAGGAGGCAAAGGGCACAAAAAAATTGAAGTCCTGGCCCTAGGGGAGAGGAGAGAGATGGGTTAGTCACACTCTTCTTGGTTGGGCAAGACATGTGAGCTTAGATATAATATCTAAAACATTCTGCTCAGCTCTTCCCTGTTTCTGTCTTCCACCTCAATAATTTCCACGAGAAGTGGTTGGTCAGGATTCTTTTTTCAGCATCCTTGTGCCCTTCTACATCCTTCCATACTTTTCCCTGACATCTAGACATGATTTCTTATTCTTTTGTATAAAAAACACATTTTGCAAGGGGGTACAAACTATTGATCACAGAAGTCAGCTCCGTTCCAAAATTATGAACATTTCCTCTAATGACTTTTAGAGAAATAATTAAATTTAAGTACCATTATCATATTATTTTCCTACTATATATAAACCTTTTACGTAATAAACTCAGAAGGCTTTGTCATGGTGAATATTGTTATCTTTGGAAGACTTGGTAATAAATTTGGTATAGGAAAGTTTAGGAATAAAGCTTAGAAACACAGATTCTCCCTGAGTCTAGTTACTGACATCCTATGTTTTTCCCTTTGAGAATTTGAGAAATTTGAGAAAAAAAATACTATTTTCTCTCCTAGACCATTTCAGCCCATATTTTGCTGATAGTTCCTGTAAGGCATTGTGCAGTAGATATCAGGCCAAATGAAACCATACCAAGTTAAGATAAAAAAATTACAGCAAAGACTAATCCGGATTTTGCAAAGTTTACAGCCTTTGAGATTTTCAAGCACATAATATCAGCCAAATGAAGACCCTGCTTCAGAAAGTATCTGGATCTTAGTCAAAGACACCTAAGGTTGCACTGAAATGCTTTTTCTGTCAGGGAACAGTGATTTGAACGGAAGCTCAGCTCTTCCCTGACTGCAGGCCAGCGTGAATCCAGCCTCTGGGTCCCTTCCTATGGGAACACTAGGCAGAGAGACCCTTTTCAAAGGAGGTCAGCCTTTGAAACACGAGCTGACCTTCAGCAACCAAGACTCCCTTCTCTTTTGCAGGCTTTGTGCACTCTCTACTAGAAAGCAATGCAATGAGTTATATTTTAATTCTCAACCGCTAAACGTCCTTAAAAGTCTCAAGTTGTTCCTGTTCTCACTAAAAGACAGGAACTGAGCATGTTTGAGAGATACAACTGTCCCTCGGCCCCTCTTCCTCCTCATTTTCCATTTACAGTTAGTTCTGCTATCAGACAAAATCCATTTTTAGCGCATAAAAGTAATTTTGCTAATCACGAGTAGATCCCTGAGTGTTTCAGGGAAATTTTTTTTGGTCCAAAAGGATCCAATCTGCTGCACAATCACATGCAGCTTTCTGCCACTCCTCTGGAGTGCCACTCCTTGCAGGAGAGGGAGAGCAGGGAATAGGCTTCTACTGTTGTCGAACTACTACTTCCATCAGAGAGTAGAAAAGCAGAGGGTGCCTGATGGGCAGAATGCCCTCAAAGGGGTAGAGGTCCCACAGTCTGGCCTAGGGTCCAGACTTGTATCCAGCTGCTACAGAGAAAACTCCAACCCTAAATAAAGATAGTCTTTCTTTCCTAGTCACATAAAGGGAGCTGTTTAGTTAAGGCCGACATCATAAACACGTTGTGGTATCTGAACTGAGAATAGCACTTTTCCCTGCAAGAGCACCTCCTTTTTTTATGGAGGCTGATAGGTGAGAAAATGGAGAAGTTTTACATTTCACTTAAAACTGAGCTGCAGAGCTTTCTAAATCAATATTGGTGCTCTCAAATCTCAGACAAAAAAAATCTGTCAAAGGAAGAGAACGACTGTATTCATCATCCTAGCCATCAAAGTTATTTTGATCAAGTCTGTGTGTATTTTTAATAACGATTTTTCTTCTCTCCCAAAGTCTTGTTATTCACTTGAAGGAAAAATTATACAAAAAGAGGAGCAACTTTCTGAAAAAGTGTAAGAACCTCTGAGACAAGATCAATCAGTATTTTGTCAACTCAGGATCTTGAAATATATGTGTGACAGATGGCACTAGGAGCATGGCTCTTCACAATACAAGTAGTTTTTAAATATTTATTTTAACAACATATAATGGTGGCAAGACTAAAAATCACAGTTTACTCTTTATTTGCCATTCTGAAGTTATTATTGTGAATATATATATATATATATATATATATATATATATTCATGGCATTCATGTCCTGGTGTGAACAAATGGAAAAGACTTCCTCAGTGCTATGAAAAGCCTCAGAAAGAACTACATTTTGAACTTAACAATTCTGAAATACTCTCAAAGTGTTTCATATATCATCTAAGTCATGCTGAGATTTTCACAAGAAACCTCTGCAGAAACCACTTGGAATCACAAAGAGCAGAGAGCAAACGTTCTGACTAACAGCCTTGTCACACCAGGCTTGGAGCACTGCTCCCAGTGCTAAGCAGTGTTTTAAAACAAACATTTAAAATTTTAAAATTCTAAGAAGTGTTGCTTAGAATTTATCAGAAGATAGCTGTTCAGTTTAGAGTACACACAAATAAAGCCTTTCCAAAACTGCAGTACTTTTGCCTACAGCACAAGCAAAGCTACTGATAAGGCACGTGTTCTGATGGAGGAACCGGCGCAATAGAAGACAACAACAAAAACAGCTACACACAGATCAGTGACATCATTATTTCAAACAGTATGACTGCACTTAAAGGGTTGAGGCTGTTGGTCATGCATCACATAATTGTATTTATAGCTGCATTTATACACTGGTAATTCATATATGCATTTGAATATTTAATACGTAGTTGCTATTCTCTGAAATATGACTAAAATAAAAAAGAAATACCACAGGTTGTATCAAAAACTTTTTATCTAACTTTATAATTACTCAATATTCTATTGTATGATTTCACAATCATAAAATGTAGTTGTCTTGAAATGAAATTCTGCATAAAGTTCACTCAAGCTCTTTCAGATCAACAGTGGTATAATGGAGATCAGAATCTGATCTGTAACACTTAGACAGAAAATATTTGCACCAGCAGCTACCTCCTCACAGACTGTCAAAGGAAATGGGAAGTTTATGTATTGCTATATATCAGAATAAGGAGCACAGTTTGCTATTTAAAACATTTACACCACTTTGTGTATTTGCTAGGAACCTAAATTAAAAATAACATCATTAACCAAGAAGAAAAATCATTTTACACCCATTTGTGCTTATAAGCAAGCTTATAAATTTAAGCCACTTCTCACATTTCTCAAATACTAAATCAAAAGGGTAGTTTTTAGCTATAGTGCCATACAGATTTTAACCATAAATGCAACTGTATTTACTACGATAGTTAGAAAATAACAATATTTACTAGGGAGAAATGACAATGGCAAAATGACAGCAGAGAAAAAATACACATCATTCACTCTTTGAAGATGACTGCTCTAATATCCTGCTTCTTCTTCTTCTGTTCTTTATCAAAAGCCATTCTAATTAATTATCTCCTCAACAGTTATACGAACCTTTTACAACATTTATACTAGAAACAAACAAAGGGTGGATATTCCATTTCTGATTTCAGAGAGAAAAAAAGCCAAAAAACAAAACAAAACCCTCGAGTAAAATTTTGCAGATCAGAAATATATTTTTATGGACTCAAAAGAATAAATTTTCCCTTTACTGCAATGCCACCAAAACAGAGAGAGAAAAGTCTCCAAACTGTCTCCACTAGTATGCAAATAATGTCAAGTACATGTGACACATGATGTCAGGAATTCTATTTCATTTCTTACGGCTGAAGGAACAGAATATAGACGCTGCCACTACAATAGTGTTTGAAGTGGAGATATACATACCTGCCCATACCAACTGTATTCCAGCATTGTAACCTCAGTGGACACCAAGTCTCAGAAAACTCGGAGCAAATTTGTGAATACCAACAGTTTCATGTAAGACAAAGCCGGTGACTATGCTGCTACTTTCCCTTTCAAGGGAGTGTGCTACACTCTACAACTTTTGCTTAGCCACCAGCACTGCTACAATCATAGCTTTGTTGAAGTGTTGTGCTCTTGCAGCTAAAACCTGTTGATAATGAACCTGAACCCATTATTTTGAGTCAATGAATTGAAAGAAATAGGGCAAAGAATGAAAGCCACAGGGCCAATTACCAGCATTCTTTGATGTATTACTTGCTAGCACCCACCAAATCACTTTGTGTCTTTGTCTTGATCCCCTCTGTTATTCATTAATTATTCTGGAAGGGTTAGAGTTCAGATAGCTAATTGCACAGACAGTCTTACTTGGTGGGGATTCTCCCTACACTGACACTTTCCCCAGCTGTGCCCAACCACCTTGCATTATGCCAATTAATCCAATTCTTGGCATTTTTGTACAGTCCTCCAGGTTCTTTTAAAGCTTTGCCTAAAATGTTTTTCTTAAGCTTGTAAACAGAGACTGAAGAAGGTTTGTGAACTGGACAGATAATGTTTATAACTGACTTGTTCATTCTTTCTGGAGGTCACTGACCCTCTTTTTCTCCCCCCACTCCTGTGGTTTTATTTACAAGCATGGTGTCTAGTACTATTTTTGCATTTGTAGAAATAAGAATTATTTTACAATATTGAATTTTCATTTTCATTTTTTTCCCTCTCCTTACTCATTCTTCACTTTTTTCAGAAGTGGTCTTTGTTAAATTGAGAGGTAGATATCACTTTACATATTAAGAGACAATTTCTAGAAGAATAGTCTTCTAGTTAACAAAAGGAAAATACCTGATTTCTTTGCTGATCTTAGTTCTAGGAATATTTCCATATACAAAATTTTGTAACAAAGAAGGAATGAATTTTAATAAAGAAAATACAAAAAAGGGAAATAAAAGCTTCTATTCTTTGAGGTCAAAGCAGAGTTTCCTGTTCACAAATTCAGAACTGTTGATGGGCTTCAAATTCCAGGAAAAAGCAACTTAGGACTCTTCATTTTCACCCAAGCAGGGGGAAAGATTATGTCTATTTCCTTGGTTTGGCCACTCATTATATATTTGTTATTCTCCTGCACATAAACCCACTTTCCTTCTCCTACAGCCCTAGAAAATTTGTAAGTTGGGAGCACAAATCAAAAGGGACAGAGTTAGGAGACCAAGCCTATTCACAATTAGATAGACCCTATTTTTTACGCAGTTACACTGCAGGCAATTTTAGGTCCTCATAGACACTTCCATGTGTCTGGGAACTCTGTAATCAATGGCTTTACCTGAAAAGTTGAATTGTAAAGAAAAGAGGTAAAACTAGGTCCTCAGAGAGTACTATGAGATGAAGTATGCACAGACAAGAAGTCCTTTAAGAAAGCAGTCACTGAAAAAATAAGGAAACAGCAGCCACAGAGAACACCCTCTAATTATTTTAAATTTTTATTAGCATTACCCAAGTAATTATCTAATTATGTAATTACTCTTTTTCAGAGATGCCAGTTAGCTAATAAAATTGTACTGGTGACCTTAAAGAGCATACTAAAAATTTATCCCAGGAATGCCATCCTCAAATTACCCTGAACAGATAATACAATGAGTTAAATGTGAACGCTGAAGTCCAAGGTAGGGAGAAAAAATAAGGTATTGTAATAAATCTGTTTTAAAAAAATTAGGAGTGTTTTAGCACTTCAGGTGATCTGAATGCTAATCTCCATTTGTAGATAAGAGAAATCCAATATCCTTCAAGCAACCAGGTCAAAAGAACAGTTCAATAATTACAGGAGCCTTACATTAGAATCTGTAAAACACCCAGGAGCATAGGTTAGTTGAGGAAGATTAAAGAAAGAAAGTTTGTTTATAGATTTCATTTCTCTGCCACAAGAATCTAAATAAGCTTAAAATGGTGCCTCTTCCCCTGTACAAAGTCCAAAAAGAAAGTTATTAATCACAGTTCTGTGTGACAACTTATACTTTGCTTATATATTCAGAACCACTCAAGCTCCATCTTCAGGTGAAGAATGTGTAAAATATTTGTTAGTCTAAACAAAATACAGCCTCTGACCACACTCCATAGACTGACCTGTTGACTGGACTAATACAAAACTCATCATCCATGAACTCAGACTTACTAAGTGTTCCATTTAAACTTGGTTTTCATTAGCTCATTTAGCATCAGAACTAAAAACCAGAGAGGCCTGTGAAGGAATTTAATTTTCATAGTTGTGTCCATGCAGAAAATATGGAACTTTCACACTCCATGACTTGACTCTTTCCACATTAAATATAGCCTGAGCATAAGGTTTTGCCTCATTAATATGTAATTCAGGTACAGCAGATATGAATTCATATCTCTTCAAAGAACTGTAATTTTTAACATATGAAAATTAAGGTAGTTTATACAAATAGGAGAATGCTATCTTACTCTGAAGCAGAAGAGATGGTGCAGAGTTGGGCTTGTGATACTATAGTCAAAATTTCAACAGACTAAAACATTCCCAAATAATCATTCCTTGAAAGAGAGATTTATGCTAAATCCATAAACCTCCAGAATTTGTTTTGTAAAATCCAGCCTCCAAATTCTGAATCCTTTGATATGCTGAATATATCACATAAATGGGGGAGCCACCATACATGGTGTTGCCAAGAGCTGTGCTGAGGAGCATTTCCACCAGGCAGAGGAGGGTAGGAAAACCTTGTTCCTTTGGCCTCAGCTCAGAATGCTGCTCACAGAAGACCAGACACATTCCAGCACGTGGCTGCTGTCTCCCAGTAGTTTCTTCTCTCTCACTTGAAAAATGTATCTGGCACAATTACTCACAATGCTGTTAAACTGGGGCAATATTTGCAGAGGCATCTGACCACACACCTCATTCAGCTGGAACCATCACAGCATTTAAAGCTGAGATGAAATAACCTGTTCTGAGCAAGACAGTGGAGAATTTGCAGTTCCAGTGCACAAGATAGTTTCTATGTGTCAGTTTTCTACACTTAAAAGTATAGAAACGCTTTTCTACACTAAAGAAGCCAATTAAATTTATTTTGTACAGTGTCCAAATTTTTCAGGTAGATTACATTTTTACAGGAACATTTCAAAACTTTCCAGAACCTCCAACCCCACTCATTTAAGTGATCCCCAGAGCCAAGAACAGCCATTTATTTCAGAGAACTGAGAATTTTTTGTCTCAGTTCCAACTATTTTTTTAATGCAGAATAGTAAAATATCAGCAACAGTATTTAAACCAACATACTACTTCAGTATCTGCATTAAATGATTACTGCTATCCTTCCCACCTTTTTTCTATACTGCTGGATTTGACACTGAACTTTTAAAGTTTAAGATG
Organism: Cyanistes caeruleus; assembly: GCF_971803275.1. Taxonomy (NCBI): domain Eukaryota; kingdom Metazoa; phylum Chordata; class Aves; order Passeriformes; family Paridae; genus Cyanistes; species Cyanistes caeruleus. The sequence continues at coordinate 24,630,077 of NC_141704.1, read as the reverse complement.
TGCTTTCTGTCCAAAAGTCTTTTAAAGCTGTAAGGCCCTTAAAGAAGTGGTTCACTGTGTCTGTATAATGTTTTGCACACTGGGGCAAAACTGGTGGAACAAACCAGAAATATCCAATAACTTCTGACTACAACCTGTTTCAGTCACAGCAGAGGCTTCTGAAAATGCTCTGTTGCTGAGGTCAATGTCAATTCCCTACAACTTCCACAGGAGCAGCCCAGTGCAAAGGTCTGTCAGAAGCCCCATATCATGTGTGGTAGCTTAGCCTGAAAGTCTTCTGCATTCCTTCCTCCATGTCCAAATCTATATGAAATGTAAATTATTTTCTCCCTGAGTAATCAGGAGGAACAGAAACTCATACTATCACTGCTTACAGATTAATATTCAACTTCTACATCAGAACACTAATAAAAGGCCACCAAGAACCAAGACCTAAGCTGAATTTACACTAGATATGGAATACAGCAGGGAACAGAAATAGGAGCTGATTGCCTACAAGAACAATTGATTTGAGCTTGAAAAAGAGTGCAAACAGCAAAAAAAAAAAAAATCTGCTTAGAGAAAAAGTAGTTATTCTTAACTAGATTCTTAACTGTATGTAAAATATGTTGTCCAGGCAGACTTAAACCTGAGTGTCTGAACCCTATAAGAACCTTATCATTAAGCCAAAAAACCACCTGTTTTTCCAAAATGGAAACAAGTTAGATCTCTTGTCAGTAATGTGATAAATAAAATACATAAAGGGTCCTACCAAACTACTTCATAATTTCATTTAAAATGCTGCAGTCCAAGGCCAGCTGTGTGTCAAATACAGCAAGACTGATTCCGAAATTAGTCACATTAATTCATCTTTTTACTTCCAGTAACACAATTCAGAAATTGAGCTTTTTCCCTGCAAATTGCATCTTATTTTAGATCCTCTCTCTTTTCTAGTAAGCAAGATATCTTTTTTAAACAGTGAAAAAAGCCTATTGTTCTCATTTTAAATTATTGGTATTGATTAGGAGCTGTGCCTAAATAATAAGTACAGAAATCATCATCATCATCAATATTATACATTTCCCATGAAATTTTCTGCACTGAACATGATTTCACTGAAGTAGATAAGGGACCTCAAGTGTTCAGATGAAAGGGGTATCTATTTTCAGATGTGGAGCATTGTAAGATTAGCAAAAAAAAAAATACAAAGCCTGGTTCAAAATTCAACACACCAGTCAAAAGCATTGATTTGTTACACTACCTTAAAAACCTGTGGAGCAAAAATAGAAACAGAGGCACAGCCCCAAAATGAGTGTGGGCTGAAGAAGTATGATAAATAAAATATTGCAGTAGTGTCTCTTATCATGAGAATTTTACATATACACAGTATAATCTGAATGTTCCAGATGAACAAGCACTTCCATAAAGAGTGAAACCAATAAACTGCTGTTTCCTGTAGGTTTCTGTTATGTTTCCCTTAAGGCTTTCTCTCCCAAGACTCCAAGTTACCCGGTTTTGGATTATTTTTCATGATCACTGCCCTGTGCCTTCCAAGAGGTGATCACATCTCCTGCCAGAGGAGGAAGTTTTCAGCACACGGGCTCCTGAGCCCGCATAAACCTGAGCGTCCCCACTCACCTGCTGTCCTGGCTCGTTACTCTGTGGGCTCATTAAGAGTTATCTTTTCCCATTGCACAGTTTATCCCTTTTTCCTTAGGTGCCCATGGATTTCCATGACACCTCAAGGCAGTTCTATTGAACCTGGACTGCAGGATCAAAAACATTGAGATGGAAGGAAAGGAAGGTTTATGAGGAGCAAACAGATGGCAACTGCCATCAAAACATGCCACATTTCTTTAGGAAGCTGTCCTAGAAATGATCAAATATTGCTGCCTTGGGAAAGTGATGGATGTCACTTTGAAACTGAACTTCCTGGAACACTGCTTCACTCTGAAGCATATCCAAAAGGTTTTTATTTATTGAATACAGAACAACCCAAGGAAGCACTGACCCTTTAAGAGATAACAAGAAAATCTGGATTTCTACAGTATACCTCCTTATTAAAACAAAAATCAAATATAGTTGTTGAATCTGAGTTTGCAGGAATTTTAGAAGGTTTTACCCAAAATCCAAAACTCTCAACTGTTTTCAGAGAAGTTACAAAGTCACAATGGTATCCTTTGAATCCTAGAAAAACTACATGTTGCATCTACAATGGTATAAAGACGAGACAATACAGAAGGAACAATGCTCTTGCTCTTTTAGTAAATATTATTTTTTTTAAAATATTGCATTTTCTCGTAATGTGAAGAACTCCTGTGAAATAACTCTCCAATTTTAATATTGACTGAAAGGTAAAAAACAGATATGATAGGGAATATAACTTCTTTTGGTTTAATATATAGTAAATAGCACATATCAGAAGTGGAAAAGGATTTAGGCAAAGGCATGTACAGGAGAAAAAATCTGATGCAGTAAAACTAATATTAAAAATACTGGAGGGGGAAAAAAGAAATATAAAAACCTCTTGAAAATCAGACCTGAATCAGTCTACACTAAAGTGGATTTCAAGCAGGTGAGCAGAAGCTCCAATCTTTCTTTTAAGTTTCTGAAGTCTTATGATTTTCTCGAATTATACCATCCTGTATGATCTAGTTTCTGACTAATATCTAATAATTGAAATTGCAGTGACTTGCATACTGAAAGACATTGAATTAAAAATGTATATTGTATTGATTGAAATCTTGAAGAGCACCATTTTATATTTCACCTGGGCACATTCCCTTTTCAGTGAGTATTTCAGAAATACTTTCTCAAAGAACACACATTACGAACTTAAGAGCCACAAAGCAATCCACTGAACTGAAGCACTGCAGACTGCCAACATTGGCAGCAAGGAAGCTGCATAAAAGAATATGATTATATTTAGAGGAACACCATGCAGCTATAAAGAAAAACTACATTTATCTTCCAACTGTGAAAAAAGCAATTGTAGAAAAAATAATTGGGAGTGTACTTCAGGTTAAGTAGATTAATATTATTGACATTTTGGAGAGTTTTGGTATTACTGATGAAAAGAAGAAATTATATATTCACCTGTTTTCTATATAATTTGGCACTCACTAATTAACTGCAATCATGGAGGCTGCATTTCCCAGTCATAAAGGCATTTTTGGGAATATCAGCTTAATGTGCCTCATCTAAGCTCCTGATCTAGGACAAATGTAATAAATAGTGTATCACAACTACCTCAACAGCAATCATAGGCTGCTTGTCTCTTTGATTACCAGGTGCTTATTTCTGCAATGAAACTGTTGGTCTATTATGAATAGCAAGAAATTAGACTCTTAGGGAACAAGCATTTGGGAGCACTAGTTCAGTGCTCATATGCATATTTATGGTGTTATATTCAGTGGAGTGACAATGGACCTCTCCTCACAGCTTTTGACCTTTGTATACACTTCCACACATACATATAGAATGTCTTTTAAGCAGGTATATCTATACTTACAGGGAGTCATAGGTATATTTATATATTAAGTATACCAAATTATCAGGGGGAAAGGGGCTGAAAAGAACATACTCCTTATAGTAGATTCTCTTATTATTTTTAAGAATAAAGTCCATTTATGCCTCATTTACCCCAAGTCTCTGTTCCACAGATAAGGTTTTTAGTATGGTTTTTTTTTTTAATCAATGGGCATAATGCAGAAGATTTTTCTATCTGCAGCAGATCATCACATTTTTAGAAGCGATACCATTACTATCACAAGAGTGGCCCATTAACTGGAGCACAGCAGTGAGGGAATCACTTCTGAAATGTCATCAGCAGTTCTTTTGGTAGAAACTGTGCTTAAAATAGCCCTGTACACGCTGAGGCCTGACTTGATATAAAGATTTCAAATCAGAGCACAGAAAAGGTTCATGGATTTGTTTGGGGGTTTTTCACTTTACGTGTGTTCAATTTTATTCAAAAAGACACAGGGCTCTAAAGAGCTGAATTGCCCTTAAGTTTTATTGCCTATGATCTAAAATAATACCTTCCATAGCATGTTTTTTAAATAACATTTTAAGTACAAATCAATGGAGTGTCTGGTCAGACCAAGTCTCTTGGAAGTATCACTGCCTGGAATGTTTTCAAAATATTTACACAACTATTTTTTTGTCTGAACACAAAATGATTCTTCATGTAACCCTAAAAATTCTGCTTTTGTAGACTGAAAGTAAAGCTCAATAAAGTAAAAAAGCCATCAGTGGGTTTTGAAATTGGTCCTAGGTCTTTTGGCTTGCAGGTGGCGATCCTTAGCCAGCCTGCAGGAAAGTGATATTTGTTTTACAGCAGAACTACTGTAGAAAATTTTTACATTATGGATACTCCAGATAGTTAACACACATCTAATATGAAATATTTTGTGTTAGATATCAGAAGACATCAAATTACCAATTCATCTTGTCCTACTTCTACCACTGGTCAATGTAAGATGAGCACAATGTCTGGCAGGTCATAAAAGTTGTCTGTATCACTATCCTGAAAGATGCTTTGGCTTCTCACAGTCATTTGTAGAGCAGTATTTGTTGTAATCCTGCTGTGAAAGAATGAAATGCACATTACTGACTTGAAGGGGAGAAAAGACTTCATGCTTCACTTGTCTACAAGTGGATTCAGTCTCTAGAGGAAGATCATCTGGGTTGCAAGGAGAATAGCTCAGTGGTTACCTGTTACACAAAGACATTAAAGACTTAGGTGCAATTTTCTACCTGAACTTGAGTCCCTGGATAATTTTGAGCATTCATCACAACTGAAATTCATCTCTAAGAGGTAGTTTTCTAGTCTACGTTATGAAAAAGTCTGTCTTTTGGACAATAGCAAAAGAAAGGATCTCCAAAAAGCGAATTACTTTCTGATACCCTGAGAGACTTCATATAAAAGCAGGATTTTTTTTCTTCATGGGTTTTTTTTTTTCCTCCTCTTACCTCTGGACATGCTCCACTCTTTTGGTTCATGACAGGAGACTTGGGCAACAAACTTTAATTAGATGCCTATTATTTACATGACTTACGAGCTGGATCCATTTAGGATAGATAGGCATTTATGGAAGCTAAACCTTATTCTATGAGGAAATGAATTTGTGTCCCTGCATCTTAAATTTTTACCTGCAATGTGTGACACCTTCCTCATAATTGGACTGTGGGGGGTGAAATATTACAATTTATATGATATTGTCAAAAAGACAGTGGAGACCAGAAAATTGCTTAACATAAATATATAGAAAAGGATGCTGGAGTCAATGACACCCAGCCCTCAAAAGGTATGAACTGAATGCTTGTATTCAAATCTTGTTGGCATTTTTACTAACTGAAGAAAAAAATCTAGAGAGAGAAATAATCTTGGAGTTTGAATGAACTAAATGATTCTTCATGAACTATGTATTAAATATATTTTAACTATCAATATTATCACTTATGACAAGAAATCCACATTTTCAATAGTACAAAGTGGATGACATTGCTTATTTGTATTCAGTTCCATTGAATTTTTCAAGGCGAAATTCTCACTAAGGCAGTTGGAGGTTGTAGTAGCAACATTTTTTTTCATTCTCTCTGTGTTAGATACCACAGCTTATCTCAAGACCTAATGCAATCTATTTTTTAATTATTCACACCCTTTATTCTGTAACTATAGTCTGCCTCTTTCAATATGAAAAAGGCAGGACACGGTTCAATTATTAATGATCCAGATATGAACAAAAAGTGGAGTTTGTTCTTTAGAAATATATCTATTATTTGTAACAGCACTAATGAAAGTTGTAAGCTTATATTTATCATGCAGTCAAACCCAGTATTAGTTTCATGATCTTTTTCCAGGAAAAAAAATATTAAAAAATAGCAAAACCTTTTGTTTGCTTTAGAAAGCAGTTCGGTTTTCTTCTGCATAAGGAAGCGACTGCAACTACAGTTGTGTCAACGCACCTCACAAAGTTACCAGCCCTTCATGGAGCCACTTTCAGTCTGAGCTTGCAAGGTCTATGAATGTAACAAACTCTGAAGTCAATCAACATAAAATATTAATGGAAAATTTTGCAAGTAAATAAACAAAGCTTTGTCTGTGCATTTGTCTGAAATCACAACGCAAGTGTTTAGAATCAAATATCTCACTTTGGAACCAGATTTGCTACCATTGCTAGTTAGACATTTTGGTCAAATGACTGATTTAGATTATCTTCAATGTTCATATGATGGAAAACATTTCAATATAAAAAAATAATTAATTGTTATCAAAATTTTTCCTCCCTTTTGTTCCCCTGTTATTTTTGTGATATTTCAACAAGATAAAGTTCTAAAATGATTCCTGCATTCTGGTTTCCATCCAGCTTGATCTCAAATGATTGATTATAGCAGTCCCAAGGATATAATAGTGAACATGCTTTATAGGTATGGTCAAAGGCAGAGCCTGTAATTCCCAATGCATAAAACGCAGAAAAATAGACAAAATAAAACTTGGAGAAATTCTTCATTAACTGCTAACAAGTCAGTGGCCATTTTTCTTTTCATTTCTTTGACCTTTGAAAAAATTCACCATTTGTGTCTTTGAATGAATGTACAAATAAATGTACTTGATCAGGGATCTGATATCAAAGGGATCACCTTTGTCCTGGGTGGTCTTTGTCTTTATTTTCTTTCCTAAGCAATTAACCCACCATTGTGTGCATATCTTATGAGATGTTGTGCTTTAAAAGCACAGTCATTTAAAAAGTACTCAAATTCAAAACATCATCTAAAACTACAGTGATCTGCAAAAGGCCTAATGGAAGATTTGGAGCAAAAATAGCTCCTGGGTTAGAATCTTGTATGCTGTATTAGCCTTGAGCAAAATTTTACAGTGCAGGTACTTAACCTACAAGGAAAATTTCGTAATGGGAATACTCAGAAACCTGTGGCTATAACCAGTACTACTGGGCCCCAGTATAATATTTCATTTACATTTCTTACAAAGCAATTTTTGTCAATCTTGCTGCATGAATGAAAAATCTCATCCCATAGTCTCCAATTCACTACCCTCATGAACTCATAAAAAGGTCTTTTAACCACTGCTGTGATTTTCAAGTGGAAATAATAAAATGGCAAGAGTTAAATATTAATATTCAGTTCTTGCACTGTGTCTTTCTTTGATACCAATTACAACTTGAACTTCACCTAACTCAAAAAGACTGCAGACTTCTCTCAATTAGCAGTAATAGGATTAATACATAGCTTTGGAATTGAAGATTTAAATAGCAAAAAAAAAAAAAAAATCTTGGCAAATGTACACTACATGTACCAAATTAATCTCAAAATAAATATGCAGCCTTGGGTGAAATAAGTGGAATGTGGAATGTTAGAGATGTGGGGGTTATTGTGTTTTTTCTTCTCTCTTGACAACCTCTGGATGTAGCAGTTCTTTGAAAACTATCATGGCTGTAGAATAACAGTACCTTTTCATCCTTGTGTTCATGGACACTAGAGAGTTGCTGCCATTAGCAACACGTTTTTCTCCTTTGTAGAGCACCAAAGCTACTTCTGTTTATTACACTTTTCTTCATTACCAATTTCTATAGTTAGCAGCTTTGTGAGTTTTAAGCAACCTCACAGATTCAAATTATTGCATTCAAATAGCTGGTTCCTGAGAGAGGATAAAATATTAGGTGAAAAATGTTAGGTGGACAAAAGTGGTTCCACGCTACAGAAGAGAACAGGCAACTGAATTTGTGGAAAATAATTCTTGTGGTTCTTTATTCATGTCGAGTTGTTTGTGGTTTATTTTGTATTTGCATTTGATGGGCAATGATTGTCTTCATTTTCCTTGCATGTTGAATAACTACCTCTACATCATACATGATACAATGGCCCAAACTGATGACTCTGTTTTTAGGTGTACATTTGACTTCTGGAAAAAAAATTGTAATATCCTAAGATTCCCTGTCAAATACAAAAATGCTGATGTCAGTTATAAAGAGCTGTTTATATTGTTTTCTCAGAGGAAAATATGAAATATTGAATCATGTTTTGCTGATCAAAGCTCATCCAGCAGAACATTTGAAGTGTAACTAAACCAATAGAGAACCAGCTGTGAGTCAGGACAGACGGAAGTGAAAACTTCAGTTTTTTATTTTCTTCCAACTAGTGGAGAAATCAAGACCAAGGTTAACCACAGGTTTCTGTTGACAATAACCATGTTCTTCATTTCTGGAAAATGTACTTCAGGAAATACCAGAGAATGACTAAAAGCTCCTTTTCAAAATAGTACAGGGAGATGCTACAGAGATTTTAAATGAGGATCAGTTGCTGCATTTTTCAAAAGTCTGGCCCTAGAATAATGACTGATCACAAAAAAAGAAGAGTATTACCTTCCTGGGTAAAGTTGATCAACAAGGAAGATTGATCTATAATTAAGTTCACTAAGAAGAAAATTTCCTGGGAGTGAATATAGCAGCAATCATTATGAGGAAAGACAGAGTAGGCAAGATCACAAAAGAGATCAACAAGTGTTTAGAAGAAGGATGGCAATAAAAAGAGCAGAAACACCATGATGGGAAAAGTGTGAGATCTCTTAAATCCTATTGGTGTCAGCCTCTCTTGTTTTGCTGGACTTGCAGGTAATCACAGACGAATCACAACATCTTGACACTATTTCAATCATACTTCAGTTTGATTTCAACTACCTCTAAAGGCTATCTGGAGCTTCCATGCATTTCAATATGTTTTCCTCTCACTCCAACAAAAGAAATTAACCCAAAACCAATTGATCTATACATTTTAAGGATTCAATCTTCTATTTGTAGCTCAAATTTTTAATGTTCTTCCTCTGAAAAAAATATTACTTTCCCAAGTTTTGAAGCACTGATCTCCACAAGTTCTAGACCTTTTCTCAGAAAGAAATAATGTATGGAAGCCAATTCAGTTATAGTATAATACAGCTATTATCTAACCTCATCTTGTCTGGTGCTGCTCAGAAAAGAGATAGGATCATCTGCCTCATGGTAAATACATAGTGAACTTTGAGAGATGGTTGGAAATAATCTTGAAAGAATGTATGAGATGCATTGCCACTGTTGCAGAGCTAGTAAACAGCAGCTGAGATAAGCAAAATTTTCCCTTTACACAGATGGATCACAACATAGCCCAGAGATCTCCAGCATAGCCAAAATAAAAATCTCACTAAATTATTCCTAGAGTTTTATTTAAAATTTGCCTAATTTCCTCTTTATAAAGCAGAGAATCACCTAATTACATATTCTGATCTGTTCAGATACAGAAATGGCCAAAACATTAAAATTATGGACTGTAGAAGTTGATCTGGACAGAATTGAAACAAATAAATTGCACTTTGATGAGGATCAGAGAAGGATGGGATGAGTGTACAGGCTCTAGCCATTTAGAGATGGTTGTCATTCTTTATGAAGATTAAGGACTTGTAGCTTTGCATTCCTATATTAATCCAAAGGCCAGCCATTGTACAAGCTGCCAGAGTATAGACTTCCAGACACTGCACTTTTGATCAGAGCCTTGAGCAAAATAAACTCCCATTCTACACTGCACTTTTCTGGCTTTACTCTGTTAATATTACATGGCAGATATACAAAATTGACTTCAAATTTCTCTAGAAAACTTTTGAGAACAAAAAGTACAATAATGAGCACAGCTGAAGAGGACTCTCTTATGCAGCCAGTAATCAGTTTACATGTATATTGAAAGAAAATAACTATAAGAATCATTTTAAAACTGAGAAAACTCTTATAGTAAAAGGCAGGAGTCATGCACATATGATTTGCTTAAGATCTACACGTTTAAAAGCAAATGAAGACTCACAGAATAGTGCATGAGGGAATTTTTTATATGTTGAATAAAAAACAAACAATCCTGATTTTTTTAGGGAGGTAAGGGAAACATAAACATTAGAAGGAATTTTAGCTTAGTATCCAGTGATTTACATAATTTTTTATAAAATTCAGTGTTGGTTTAAAGTCAAAAGTAGATCAACCATTGTTAAAATTATAACTTTTTCCCTCTTATGTCCGGGTCTGATCCATGTCATCACTTCTATGACTAATATAAAATTCAGACACAATTTCCAGTTAAAACGGAAACTATTTCTGCCATGTCTTCTTCCCTTATTTTTTAACTCAGTGACAATTCTGATATCCAAAGTGGCAACTAATTGCCTTGACAATTAAATGGTATTGCCACAGCACAGCCTTTATGCATTTGTCCTAATAAATGTCAGATGAAGCTCAACTGCTCACTTCAGCAGATGCTAATTTAAACTGAATACTACCAGCTATTCAGAGAGAGAATTTTTGCTTTAAATAAGATTAATCTCAGAAATTAAGTGTGGGATTCCCTCTTATAAAAAAGGCTATTGGTTATTCATTAAATCTGAATTACTGGTTTAACAAACACTTGTATAAGAATCATTAATATTATCTGTTATGTAATTACTAATGCAGTGTATAATACTTAATATCTCAACAGTCAGGTCTCTTCAAAATTCAATTACTATAGCCCTTGTCATCGAGACTAGCACTGCTCCCTCAAAGCTCCTTTTTTCCCTAGTGACCCTTCAGCTTGACTACTTCTTCCTTGGCTGCCATTTGTCAGTTCAGGAATAGTATGACTGTCAAGTCAAGTGTAGATTTATATTGGAATCGTAACTCCCATCATGGTCCTCACCTTTCCACTGAAGTCAGTAGGAAGCTGGGAATCCTGTTATGCTTTTAATCCTGGGCCAGCATTTCAAAAAATGCTGATCTTCTTTGCAAGATTGTGGAGCTTCTCTTTGCTGCAGGTGACAAGAAACTGAGTCTCCTTTCATTAACACTGGAAAAGCCTGAACAGCCTCAAGGTAGCGACAGCAGCATTTGCAGCATTATTCTTTACTTTACAATTGTAAAATCTTTGTTAATTCTGTTCATACTCTTCATGAAAAAAAAAAAGCTTATCTCTTGCAAATGGGTTCCTCCCCTATTTGCACCACCCATTTTGAAATACACATTAAGCAGCACATGGTTGTCAAAGGAAAAGTTTTACAGGACCCTCTCAAGCTATAATTTTATTCATAAAATTGATACAGGTAGGAATGGTGGTGGACACTGAGCCCGGAAGTCATGGGAGAGTTCATGTTTTTGTCACTGAAGCCATTGACAACCAGAAGAATTCAGCTGTTTGCAAAATGTTGATTATGAACTGTCCCAGGACCCTGTAACTTTCAAGCCTCACTGAGGGGCAGCATTCATAGGCATAGGCTAAAACTGTGCCAGGGACTGTCCTAACAGTAGGACTGCCTGGACATGTCCTAAGCATGGTTAAATGTACAAGAGTGGATAGACAGCTCACTACTGTTCAGGGTTCTGAGCTGAGAATAAATACATGGGAAGAAATCAGGACATCCTGTGATTAAGCCATGACTAGCTCCCTTCTTACATCTGTCTTCTACACTTTGCCTCCCTCATATCAAGAATCACATCAGACTTTAAAAAGAACCACCTGTACAGTAGACTGTTTCAAGCCTTTAAAAGATTGTTACCTGTAATTCTAATTTTGAAACAAAAATCAAATTTTGATTCAGCTCTAATACTCTCTTCTGCTACTGAAGGCAATGGACCTGCTGAACTTACTCTTTGAGTCGCAGTGACATCAGTGATTTCCATACCACAGGAATCATCACACAAAAGTGGGTTAATAGCTGTGCTCAGATGTGCAGAGGTGTGTGCAAGAATAGACATAGCAAAAATAAAAATGTCTAAAAAACCAAAAAAAATTATGAGGTATATTGGAGAAAGAATAGAGACTGTAGACTTTAGACACTGTAAGGTTAAAAAGATGAAGTCTGTGAAGTTTGAAAAGAGAAAAAAAGAAGATATATTATGAAAGTCTACAAAATAATGAGTGAGCCTGAGGATCTTACACAGATCTCTGTATTTATTTCCCACTTACTCATCTCTTTCGGTCTCCATTCTGCTCCTCCTCTTTCTAGATCTTCCAAAATGTATTTTGCTCTTTCTCCCTATTCCCTTTTCCCTCTTATTTATGAACCCTTTCACATCATTTTCAACCCTTCCTCTTTTCTATATACTTGTTCTCATAGTAGAAATACTGATATAAAATCTAAGTATTTTCTTAATATTCATAAATGTAAGTATTATTTTTAAAAATAAAAATGTTATAGTGCATAGAACTAAAAAGTAACGTATTTTAAGTGACTGCCATGAAACAATCTGCAGACACAGACAGCCCTGCTGCTACAAACTGCTTCAGCAGAAAGTCTAGGAAGACTTAAAGCATAACAACTTCAATTACTTTACTTGTGGTAATTTAACATAAAATTAAATTTTAACCCTCAAGCATCATCTCATAAGCTAATTCAAAATGGAATCAAGAAGTTTTGAGAATTCTATACTTTCTCTGAAGCAAATAACATAGAGGTGGAATTTATTTGACTGTGTTTATGTCAAAATGCAGATGCTTACATCCAAGCTAATTATCTAGACTTATTTTTCAGTCAACAGGGAGAAAAATATCACTTTGAGGGTGCAATCCATCTTACTTCAAAGTACATACTTAAAATAAGCCAGATAAATTGGATCTTAAATGGGTCCACTTGCCCCACTGGCTACAAAAATTGCTAAAGCATCTAGTTCAGATGCAGACACTTGTTTCATAGATAGGTAAAAGCCCAGTGAAGGTATTCTGAAACAGATTATTGAGCTTTATGGACAGCTGATCTATTCTAGCTTAAGTATTCTTGTGCTTCTGTGGGCTGCTACTACGTCATTTACACAGCAGTTTTGGCCTGGAGCAAAGCCCTATAATGGTATTAGAGAGCCTATGCAGGCAGATGGGATATATACACCGATCTGAAATAGTTCTCCTTGGGCGCAGAGTGCATTTTTGGGCTTTTAAATGATATATTTTTTGCAGGAGGAGTAAGACACCGCTGTTCTCCCTTTCACAGTGTCTCCTAATCCTTCAAATTATGTGCCTATCCACCAAAAAAGCTGTATCAGTTTAAGAAAGGGTTTGCATTATTGTATGAAGTGCGGGAGTTGATGCAATCACGTTGCTGCAATCAAGAGAGTACATCTAAAAAAGAAGCTGGATAGATGCCAATGTAGCAGACACTGGGCAAATTAAACTCCCTAGATGGGAGATACAAGCACAGGACATTAAAGGTATTTGTGACTTTCAGAGTACTTTTAAAAAGCCATGACTGCCCTCCTAGCAATGTCTGGACTGGACCTGTTCCGTCTTTAAATACAAAATTTTCCCGCAGAAAGGTTTCAAAAGAGAAAGTATGAAAATTAAGTCCCAGCAGCCTAAAACAATTATTTCCAAAAAAAATACAGCCATTTACAGGCAGAAATGTTTGTGAGAAGCTTATCTTCAAGCTTCCTGAGTGCCCCAGGTCACTGCAACAATATTATTCTTCCCAACCACTCATTGAGAAAATAGCAATAGAGTGGGGATTTCAAAGTGGCTAACTGGCAGACTCTTACACAGAGCTTTTCCCAGTATATGCAGTAAATCATTGGTCTTAAGTAATTACTCATTACTCAGGTGCCTGAGATCAGTTTCCAATCGCTGTCCAAGATATACCTTCGCTGTGTATATTGGAGAGCGTGTTCTCAGTGTTTTGGTATCTCTTAGCTGCTGAGAGGTGTTTATGCAGGTTGCCTTTAAATTCTGTTTTACACTAGTTAAACAGATAATGCTCCCAAAATCTTTCATGGTAATTTATATCTTTTTTTATACTTTAATGATTTACTGGTCTCTGGCTAGTCCTCACCTTCCTACCAGCTTCCTACTAGATCTGTGGTAGTATGAATTCACACAGCATCCAGCAATGGTCAGCCCCAAACACACAGCTAAATCAGTATCCCTAGTCCTACTCAATGATTATTTATTTATTTATTTATATGCATTTTTAATGCGGAAATCTTTATTTTTTTGCTGCAATGTTGCTCATTTCCAATTGATCGAGGTCTCTGCCTCATGTCTTTGACAAAGTTACAGGTTTCAAGCATAAAGAACTCCAAGAAGAAAAGAGTAAATGGCCTCAAGTTGCTCCAGGGAAGATTTGGACTTGGTTTCAGGACAAATTTCTTTGCAGAAAGTGTTGTCATGCACTGCAAAACACTGCCTAGAGAAGTGGCAAAGTCACCATTCCTGGAGGTATCTAGAAAAGGTGTAAATGTCGTACTTAGGCATAGGGTTTTGTGCTGGACTTGGCAGTGTTAGGTTAACAGTAGACTTGATGTTCTCTAGGGTCCTTTCCATCCTAAACTGTTCTGTTCTGTTCTGTTCTATTCTATTCTATTCTATTCTATTCTATTCTATTCTATTCTATTCTATTCTATTCCATTCCATTCCATTCCATTCCATTCCCATTCCATTCCATTCCATTCCATTCCATTTTATTCCATCTTGTTAGTTTAAGTGATTGCTTGAAAAAAAAAGATACTAAAATTTCCACCAAAACTAATATTTGACAAAAACTGCTCCTAGAGAAAACAAATTTTCCTTCAAAGGGTGTTCCTATTCAGTATTTAAGGTGAACTTTCACTAATATAGTGAAACACTCCTGAGGAAAGGGCAGCAAGGTATAAACCTTTACCTAGTGACTGATGGATGACATTCCTCATAACATTGACTTTCACCTTATCAGGCAACAGAGTTCAAGAGCACAAGCCACTTTTTGAGTTAAAAATGGCATCCTACTTTCATCTGGGTTTTCTTTCAAAACCTCCAATCAGGATGTTTGCTAAAGCCAAAGCTTCTTACTTTATAGAGCTTACAAATAATGCAGAGGAAAATCCTGTGGCTCTTTTACTGCCTTGGGTATTTCTATAGGTTAACCTGCCTTCCTGGAGAGCACTTCCCTTGATCAACACAGAAATTAATCTGAATCAAGACTTTATGTCACAAAGAGAGGTTTCATTCTTCAAACTCTTTCTTGGGGCTTTGCTACTGTTTTTTCTAAAGTACCAAACTAGCTCTTTCTTGCTACTTCGCAAATCCTTGATCTCAAAGATTCGCTCTCAATGGCATTCTACGGTAAATTTCACTCAAGATGGATTTCCCCATTAGTACTCGCTCTGGGCAATGAAAAACTGCTTTAAGATATATTTATCACTTGATTGCCATGCAAACATGCTACATCTGTGAACACAAGAACTTCTGGGCAAAGAAAATTTGAGACTTGCCGAAAGATACAAGTCTCCCTCCTTACTTATGCCATTAACCCCAAGATCTCACTTTACTTGTTATTGCTTCTCAGAGATTTGTAATTCCTCCATTCTTCTCAACAAATCCCTTTTCTCCTTCCAAACAGCCAACAAAAGACTTTACTGAGAAACTTCCAGTAGAAAATTTATTCAGTAGTAAGTCTTGCTATAAGGCAATGACAGAGTCCTTAAGGGCATACTGGCACCCTGTAAAGGTGAAAAGGAATCATGTCTAGAAGTCAACCTATCTATATGTATATAACTTAAAACACTACTACTTAATTATGGATTGGACACAATTTCTTGTTTAAATCCTGAAACCTGCCCTGAAAAATACCTCCGGTCTCCTGATCATCTCTGAGTTCTTCTGGAGGTGCTGCTTCCTGTCTCCCTGATTTGGTACAGGAATCTTTCTGGTTTTCTCTTTTTTTTTTTCCTTCGAGTCTTTCTCTCTAGTAATATGTGACTTTTTTTATTTTTATTTTTACTTCTTTATCTTTTTTCTCCTCTTATTTGTTTACTCGACATTTTTTCTCAGCCCTTCCAGTTTCCCCATCTCCTATTTCTTTCACCATTTCTCTCTCCTATTCCCCCTTGCTTTATTTTTCCTCTGTCCCCTCTTCTCCATCTTTTCCCACTTCTATTTGCATCGTGATTTCCGACCTGCAAAGAAATGCTATCCCCACAGGCTCTGCAGCCCCCTTTGATCACCCTCTAGCCTTTGCAAGCAAGCTCCTCCAGCAGCTCCATGTGCTCCAGCTAACCCAGAGACTCCGACGAGGTTGAGAGGGACTTGCGTTGCAGCGGGAACCAGAGGAGGGTTAGCACTGCCCTGAAAGGTGAAGCAGTTTGCCAAAGCAGAGAGATTGGCAAGAAGACATGGTGCCAGCCACATGCTGCCTCATTCATGTTCCCCCAATTAAAGCAGCCTGTAGGGAAAGTAGCATGCCACTGTAGTGCGCTGGTGTACTGACCCCTCCGAGTGCTTGTTAGTGCTCACCATACTCAGCATTTCCTCTCCCTGATTGATAGGACGATATGTGTGTGTATGGCAGAGAGCAGATTCATTACAGCACATTAGCCAGACAGGCAGACAAATGCCCACAGGGGCAGAAAAGCTGTAAGGAATAAATAAAAACTTTATTATTTTTCTAAAACTTCTTTTCCCCAGGCTACAGTGAGGAATACTGGAGGAACGGGAGAGTGGAGAGAGCCCAGAAGAGAAAGGGAGTGGTGAAAACTGGAAGAAAATTTTATTAGCAGTCAAAGAAAGGTTTAAAATATTCATTGTTGGATTCAGAGTTTGAATCTCCATTTATATTTTTATTTTCAGTCCCACTGTCAACTAAGAAAGGTTCAGTGCACTAGATACCAAGTCATCAGAACATTCCTGACGTAACATGACTGAAATGTCTGAAACCTGGCTGCTCCACTTACTGAAAGTTATAATTCCTCAGTTTTAAAAATGAAAAACAAACTAGTACCAGCCTTTATCAACAGCTGCCACCATGTGGTATTTGAAATACCACAGTTACTTCCAAATATAAAGAAATATGGTGGCATCATCTGATCTGTTCAGTGACGGGTTTTTAGCCTCCACTCTGTAACTCACAGCTCATAAGAGGTGATGTGGCTGTGGGGCAGCTCTGCACCCCTGCTAAGGCCAAGGAGCAGATAGACTGTGCAAAGTTGTCCTGGACACCACAGCCACTGTACCAAACCACTTGTCCATCACACATTCTTGGAGATGGGGGACTAGACTATGTAGACAGCCCCAGGCTGTCAACAACAGTGCACGAAAAAAGTGTATTTCTAAATGGCTGGTGCCAAAGCCTTTTCTGCCAGGCACAGATTTACCAGGGTGCAGCATTCTCTCTCCCTCTGTCATGAGATGCTGCCTGCTCTGACATGGGGCAAGAAAGCAAACATGGAGCTGCTGGACTCTGTTCTCACTGCCCTCTGGCTGGATCTTAGCTTGTCTGCTGCCTGGAAGTACATTGTGGTGTTGAAAGGAAACTCCAGGGACTTTCCTCTATCCAAAAGGAAGATAGAGTGCAAATTGTCAGCCCTGGACCATTAGAGAGTTGATCCAAAGTTAATGATTTAAAGAACATGTTTTGAGGCAGCACAGGGACAAGACCTAGTTAAATACCTTGGTATTTGCTTGCTTGAGCCCTATTTATTTTTTAGAACATGTTAATTCCAGCAGCTTCATCCTCACCTCTCTCTCCTGATTCCATTTAGGTGCACTCCAAAATGAGATAATGTGTTACAATTAAGAATAGCTTTCGGCAGATAACACAGCATTCTGAAATCTGCTTTGTAAATATCTACTGGTAATACAGGTACCTCTGAGATTGCTGGAGCTTTGTCTGATGAAAAGTGTGTTCCCATTGGAAAAAATCCATTGAACGCAGGATACTGTGAAACTGGCATATGACACTGTGAATAATGTGCATGGGCTTCTTCTCGAGGGTGCTTGTGTGGCCACTTTTGATCCTGTAGCTTTCCTCTGAGCTGAAACTGTAGTCCAGTAAGTGCCTGCAGCATTGCTTTATTTCTTCCTTCCCAGTATTCGCAGAGCTGAAAAAATCACTATAAAATACACACACAAAATAGAAGCAGCAATTTAATTTCTTGAACAATGTACATCTACTATTAAAAAAAAAAAAAAAAAAAAAACAGTTTCAGTATAAACTCAAATTAATATTATGGTTATAAGGCACCCATAAGAACACAATTCCTAACAGAGTACTGGAAAAAAAAAATAAGGGAAAAAAAAAAAAAGATGAGAAGAAACAGTTGGCATTCAGTTAACAATCATGTTTGGAGGTTTGTGACTGACTTTGTTATTCCAAGGGAAGCCAGGTACCAGGCTCTTGGGATTAGGTACAAAGGCAAGAAAAAAGTGGACACGTATGAATCTCAAAGGTGACTGCTGGGTTAATAAAACAGTCTGTTTTCTGTTCACCCACTTTTCCTCTCAGTGTGCAAGTACATTAAAATATGTCAAAAGGAAAGCCATTTGCTGGGGAAAAATAATTCAGCTAAAAGTCAAAATTTCCAGCTGGTGTGTTGCCTTGGTGTGTGCAAGTGCGCTAACAAAGTGATCCACACATCTCACTGGATGAAAGTTGGTATCCTCATTAAAGTAGAAACAAACACTTGAAAACAGGAACAACTGCCAGTTAAAAAAAGGACCACAATTGAAATGAGAAGCCTTCATTTTTCCCCATTCTGTTTCCTTCTTGCTCTATAGTAGATACTATATATATATATATACATATATATTTAAGTAACTGTTTGAAAAGTAATGAAAGAAAAACTGATTTTGTATGCAGTAACCATGTTCATTTGTTGGAGGAATTGCACTGCTAACAACTATCCACATTATCATTGTGTGTTTAGAAGAAGAAATATTTTCACAGTCCAGTTTCTAAACTGCCACATACAACACAACAATTGGTTCCTGCAAAGAGTCACCCTTTCAAAAGTGAGTAGCTCTGGGGAAGAAAACCTTGTATCAGAATTTCTCACACTAGAAAGTGATTGTAGGATCAACCTCCAGCCCTTTAAAATAAAAGCACGTTTATAGTGGCATATACTGCCTTTGCCCCAGGAAACACAATGAGACTTGAACACAATCACTAATTCACTGCAGTGTGAACATTTTTTGTAATGTGAACAGCACGAGACATTAGATCTTCCTTGGCCCAGGCCCTGACAAAAAGGTCTATTAGATAAACAGAAAGCAAAATGAGGGAAGAGGTACACCACAGTGTGAGCAGCCTTTTGTTTATTGATGACATGATTTTCCCTGGGGGTGAAAAGAAAAAGATAAAAAAGGAGTAAAGAAGTATTCCAAAATCTCTGATGACCTCAGCAGAGTTTATTATGATGAACCACAGAATCCCTTCATGGGTGAGGTTGGAAAGACCTCTGGGGATCATCTAGTCCTACTGCTCTGCTCAAAGCAGGATCAGCCACGGTACGTCACTCAGGGCCATGATGAATTTAAGTATCGTCAAGGACAGAGATTACACAGCCTCTACAAGCAAACTATTCCAGTGTTTGATCATGTATACACTAAAAAAATAATTTTCTTATGAGGAATTGAAATTTCACCCTTTTCTGTTTGTGCCTATTGTCTCTTGGCCTATCACTGGGCACCACCAAGACTCTAGCTTCATCTTTTTTCCTCCCTATCCAGTGGGTGCTTACACACATGAAGGTCATCCTGAGCCTTCTGTTCACCAGGCTGAACAATGGTAGCTCTCTCACCCTTTCACAGCTCACAAGTTCCAAGCCCTTCAGCATCTCTATGGCCCCTTGCTGACTCCAGTACATCCGTGTCCCTTTCGTATTAGGCAGCTCAGAACTGGACCCAGCACTCCAGCTGTAACCTCTCCAGTGCTGAGAGGAAAAGGATCACCCTTAATGCAGTCATGCAGTGTGGTTTCTGATGCACCCAAGGAGAGGCTGTTGGACTTTCTTGTTGAAAAATAGCCCACCAGTCTCCAGGGCCTTTTCTGCAAAGCTGCTTCCCAGATGGCCGCAGATAGAACAAGGGTCTGACTTTTTCCTTTCAGCGTACCTTCAGGCTCTGATGTGACATACACCACAAAAACTACAGCACTGCTTCTCACTGCAGCTTCTTCTAATAGATACAAGTAGGAGGGAAAGCTGAGGAACAGTCTAGCTAACAGATCTGTGCTGATTCAAAAATAAGTGAAATAAAGTACTATACCTCCTAACTGCTGATGTCATTCCTTAGCCACAGAGAGCTCTTTCGTACACAGACTTTGATCCATTGTGCCTGCATTATTTACCAGCCCTACAGGTATGTGCATAGTCAGCTCAGCAAAAACTGAAGACTTCCCATGTGCCCAGAAAGTCACCTTGCTCTTGTGCCAGCGCATCAGGCTGCCTTAACCATGGGACTAGCTGGTGTTGCTTCCCAGCTGTTCTGCAGAGTGAACAGCTTCTCCTCCTTACCTCCCTGGCTTCTCTCCTCTTTTGGAGAGACTATTTCAATGTGAATACCTGTAAAGTTCTGAAATATGAAAAATGAGAAGGTGACTGTGCCTGCCCCTTCCTGGTCACCACAGTCTTATCATGCCTGTTTGGTGGTCACACTTGCATAATAAAAACCTAATCTTGCAGTCGTTTTGCAGACTATATACTCCCCATTGACCGATACGTCTTTGTATTAAAAAATTTACTGGATATGCAGAGCAGCAGTTCTGAACAAAGGAATTTAGTCATTTTTCTTTCAGTTTTCCCTTCCAAAAACGCCCTAAGGCAGTCATTTCAGTCATCTATTTAAGTCAATGGAAGGCTGAAAATGTTCAATCAAAAAAAAATCTATTTTTGCACAACTGAAACATGAAAGACATCTAAAAGCCACAAACATTATTTTTGTACACATTGAGAACCAGATGTCTTCACATTTCATTGACCTTTTTGTTAACCCTTTACTTGCCAATTTTTTGCCTGGAGCTACTTTTGACAGTGAAGGAATATGTATTTATTAAGGAATACATACTTATTATCTTTTAGTTATATTATTGGGGAAAGAGAAGGACAGTTACATACACAAACATTAAGTATAAAAGACATACAGAAACTTAAAACATGCTTCCATTTATAAAATATTAATTTATTTAATCAATTTTAAAATTTAAAAAATATTTTTATATTGTTAAAATAATATTTTGAAGCTGAAATCCAAATTAAACTATATGGTGTGCACAATATCTTACAAGTAGCCAAAGTAAATAGTAAATACTATTAATTTCTACAGTCATTTCAAATGCAATTTGCTTTATTTAGAAGAGGTCAAGTAGTACCAGAATATTATTTAAAAATCATGCAATATCTCTTTCATTTATTCTTTATAGTTTTGGGCTTTCAAAATTTTCCAGTCAGACCATCAAGCCAAAGAATTCCAACAGAAACAAATAATTGAAAGCTCTGTTAAAATTAAAACTATGTATGAATTATTTCAAAGTAAAAAAATATCATAAAAAATTTGCATGAAAGTTAGCTTCAAGTGAAAAGTAAACATATACTAGCTTGGAAATATTCAAATAAAATCCATTATAGCCTTAACTCTGATCTGTAGCAATGGCAAGCAATAAATGTGTATTTATGTTGGTAGCAGTTTAGTCCTTGCCACTCCAGCAAAAATAAATTGATGTTTAAAAATTCAATACACTTCATGTTATGCAAAGTCTGGCTGCTGTTGTTTTTGTTTTGTTCTTTTTTAATTTCCAGTTTGAGTAAAATATAAGATGCAGAAATACTGAAAAAAAGAAGTTTTACACTCTACAAAGGGCGAAATAAATAGGATGGGTTCAAATACTAAGTGATGAAGATAATGAGCAAGTTGGTTTTCTTGAGAACTGGAAAGACAATTAACTAAAACAGAATTTTCACAGTGTGGAAAAGGTATCCTGGTGCAATAAAAGAGAGGAATGAGAACTGGTCAGTTGCATTAAGTTAAAAGGGAGGATGCTAAGGAGATTTGGAAATACACATCCAGATGCATCACAATGTGACTCAGAAAATGCCCTGCTTGTGGAACACTAACACCTGAGAATCACACCTAGAATAATCTAATGAGCAATGTATGCCTTTTTGAGCAGTCTGTACCAGAAAGATTAATGAAGTGGAAGGAAATTAAATGAAAGTAAAGAGCAAGTGTTAGTTATATTAATTAAGGGATTTAGGATCTGAGCTATGAAAAAAGCTGAGAAGGATTACATGATAAATAATTCTAACATACATATTAACATATATCATTCTAACATATATATGTGCTTCTAACATAAATATTATATATATTATAAAATATATATAATAATTACGTGTGTTAAAATATATATTAAAAACATGCATGCCAAGAAAGAAACAAACATTACAAGAAGAAAATATGCAATTCTTGTAATTATGGTGATATTAAGAGTATTAAGTAGAATATCAAAACAATTCTTCATAGAAAATATGGAAAAACAGGGATATATTGCTTCCAAGGAAAAAAAAAGTGATATAATCCCCACCACTTGATTTGTTTAAATTGAGACTTGGCAAAACATTAGTGAAGTTTTTGTACAGTAGGTCATGATCCTGTATTGGCAGGGGATGGACAAAATGACCTAGCAGGTCTTTTCCCTCTCAATCTTCTTTGATTCTAAAAGGCTCTAAGTCAGATGCTTCCATCATTTGTCTACAAGATCAGCAGAGCTAGAGCTACCACAGGGAGACCAGTAAGGGTGAGGGTGAATGTAGACTGGCTAATAAAATATCAGAAGCCCATAAAAGTCAAGAAATTCTTTCTCTTTTATTGTTATAAATATATATGTATCTTCTTTTCAGGGTTCAGTGTGAATGACTGCACAGAAAACTAAACTTTAAGACATTGAAAAGCAAAATGCAGAGGGATCAGGCTGGAGTAGCAGCAAAGAAAATGTACAGACCCCTGCCATCAACTTTTTTGAAAATTCAAGTCTCAAAGGTAAGTCAGTAGCATGACTTCATGCACAAACTTTTTTCCTGATTACCATTCTCATAGAGACCAGTTTTTGAAGAAAAGCTCCTACCAATAGTTTCGTTGATGCCTGTCTGTGCCACTTGCAGTTTATCTTTAGCAATCAAAAGTATTAGAAAAAAAATGTTTGAGAAATAACCTAGAACCTAGAAAGAAATCTATTTCATGTGAGGATGTTCAGGAAAAACCTGGTGACCCTGGTGGCAATTAGGGTTTCTTTTAATGAAAGCAGGAGGTGGTGACACACAATTGCAACCCCTGGTTATTAAGATCTGTTGTGGCCTGGGTCTGCGGTGAACACAGAGTCTGAGCACCAGCCCTGGAGTTCCCTGAGGGCTTCCAACTTCACTCTAGGTCAGAAGTGTGTTCAGCTGTCTTGGGTGTCAGGCTTACAGCATGTGAACGGGACAGATAAACATTATATGGGACTGCTAAATATAAATATGGGACTGCTTACATCCCCACTAAGGTTGTGTGCCACCTCTGCAGGAGTGTCCAGCCTAATGTATAAGTATAAAAAGACATAGAGAAAGGGCAGCATCAGTAAGACTCCAGCTAATGACACTCCGAAGCGGGGCTGTCTGTGCATGTGGCCACCTTATTCTGCCTCCTTCTGAAGTGGAACCAAAGCCCTGTAATTTGCTGTTAGCTTCATCTGAGGTCACTTAAAGCATTCATATGAGGAAACAAAGAGCATCTCTGGGCAGACAACATGGAAAGGAGTACATAGGACAAAGTAACGAAGTCTTCTGTAAGGTAACACCTATTTTTTTCTTTTTTCCAATGTATAACAACAAGATATTGTCACCTTAGTAGCATTATCTTAATGAGAAATAATCTACACCCTCTGGTATTCTATGACATTGTTGGTTTTAACTTTCTGCTGTGTTTTTTGAATGTGTACATGCCCACTCATGTAAACACAAGCATATTTTCTACCCAGACTAAAATGCATCAGAGCCACCATCAATTTACAATCTAAATTTATTAGCTAATATATTCTTGTGGTGTAATTCTAAGGAGTGTTTATGTAACACAAGTCCCGTGGCCTTTTGGAAGGGCATGTGCTCTTCATAGCAAGGTGGTCTGAAAATTCCTCTTCAGTGCAACTTCCTGCCTTCAGCATCAGTGGCAGATTCAGGAATACAGGATATAAAATCACAATAATTCATTAAATGAATATTTCACCACAATAACAGACATCAGAGACTATAATACAATTAACAGAGAACCTTGGATCACCAGCTCTAGATGACCTCAGCTGTCACAGCACTTTCCAGTCTGGAAGGTGCTCCTTACAGTATTTGTCCTGGGGTCCTTAATATTAATCCATTCACCAGACTACCAAAAAAAGGGAATATTTTCTGTTTTTTGAATCAAAGACCATTCAGCCTCTTATACTGAAAAACAAACTGAATTTTCAATATTTCTTTTTTAAAAAAATACTATTTTATCTATTTTTTTTTTAATAGTATTTCTGCATATATGGTAATTTTGCAATTATTTGATTAATTACTCCCTGGTATCTTACAGATACAGATACAGATACAGATTAACAACAATCTACAGTTCATGGCTGCAATACATTGCCTTACAGCACTCAAAGTGGAAATTAGAACTGCACATGGCCAAGTAGTGTATTCAAATGCTGATGAGTACTGTTAATTTTGTTAACGAGAACATTACAGACTATGAATACTATGTATAGGCATCTCTTTAAAAATAGTACATTTGCCAAATGATCAGTCTGGATATTGACATAGAATGTGTGGTTTGATTTGGAAAGCTCCTTTTCAGCTTGGGACAACTCTGTTTATATGCTGAGATTTAGGTTTCCAGCTCACAGAGCCAAAACCAGACGTGGTAATTACCAGCACAGTGGCAACTCTCCTGTGTGAGGGCTTCTGGGAACAGATGATCCCACTGTGCTGGGCAGTTCGGCCCTGGGGAAGGGGCTCCTAATGGATCCATGAGGAAAACAAACTTCATCAGCAATCTGGAGTCAAGGTGAACAATGTAACTTTGCAATTTAGGTGGGGTTGTTTTGTTCCATTTAGATGACCCACTAATCAATACAGCTAATTGTGTCTGAAAAGATAAAATCATGAACGTTTATAATACAGCCCATAAGAATACATGCTTGAAGCACTGTGTAACTCCATAAAACAAATTAATAATTTTCACCACCAACAATAAAGAAATAAACAAAAAATCCTTTAATTAGTTCATTTTATATTGTCAAGACACAAGAATCCTGTCCACGCCAAACAGATGGAAGAAGTAACTTCTCTTTGTCACACCGCATTTGTGCCACCACATCATGAAGTTCATGTCTCAGTGAAGCAGCAGGATTAGTTTACATTAAATGCCTGGGATTGTATATGGACTAGAGATGCCCAGGAAGACTCCACACAGCCCTCTCCATTCCCAGAGCTTCCCTCACAAGGTACACCACTTTGCTGACAGTCCACAGACATCCTGATCAACACCAGGTGCACTGCGAGCACAGTGACACAGGCACAGGGCCATCTCACCCCAGTCAAAGGGCACAACTGTGGTACACTCCTTTCCACTTCCACCCAAAAACTTCAGCACCCACCTCAGGCTGCTTCCTCATTGGGCCTTCTGCAGAGTCCTTCAGTGTCCCCTCAGCAAGAGCCTTAGTACCCCCTAAGCAATGTAATGCAATGTTCTCTGTGACCTTTGATAGAATATTTGTCTTTCAGATGAACGAAGAACAAATTCAATTTCCATGGACCCTCTAATGAAAATACATTCTATCCTGTATGGAATGCAAATTCAGATCAGATAAGTTTGACATTCTCTCCTTATGCAAAGTATATCTAAAGCAGTGCTATGAACCCATTGAGTTCAATCAATGTACAAAAAGCATGCTATTTCATGAAATTAATTTTAAAAAATCATTGTTTTGGTTTAAGCTTCTTAACTATTCAGGTTTTTTTCAGTATCAGAAGAGCCAAAAGCTTTTATTTTTGAAAGGTAGAATGTATGAGACACTATTGTATTCATAAAATTTGAGGGAGTATGACATTAAGGAAAAAAGCACATAATACTAACAAAATATCTTCATTGGATGTACAATCACAATACTTGTTATGGGCTGCATATCAGAAGAATACATCTGGTTGTATTTTTACTCCAAGTATTAAACTTTTTAAGCTAAGTATCGAGGGAGGAAGTGAAGACAAAATAATACATTAGATAAAGGGGTATATAAATCTGAAAAAAGCTGCCAATGACATTAATACCCATGTCATGATGTTCCAAGGAGAATTGCACTCTAATACATGAAGTGTGACCTTTCTATAGGAAAAAAATACCAGGTCTTCATGCTCTGGACCTTGGGCTAGCAGCCACCCACAGAAATTGAGAGCAAGACATAATCCTGTCAGTCTTACATTTTCCCTGAGAAGTCTGTAACAATGTGTGCAGCAGCCCTGTTACCAGAAGCACAGTTACTACATATTAAACCAGATGAAGAGCACAGAAATTCCTCCACAGACAGCCTGAACACACAAGTATTCACAGAGATTGTGAATACCTGCTGGCCAGTTTCAAGTTCCTGATATTTCTCAACTTTTTAATAGGAGACTTTCCTGCTTTTGTGTTCTTCTCCATCTCCCTGTCCCTGTACCAAGGGGAGTCCTGGAAATGAAGACGAGGTATCTCTTTGATCTTCATGTTGTGACCTTCAGCAGGCAAAAGAGCAGCTCTGCAAAAATTTTCTCTCAATCTCTGCAAATATATGCTGCAGCAATGCTCAAGAGATTTGTTGCTATAGTTTAATTCATCCCCAGAAATTATATGCAATCTACAACTATTGAATATAATAATGTGATATGATGATGATGTCTATTATCATCATCATCATCATCATTATGTTTTACATACATAAGATTTTTCTGATCCACAGTAGCCTGCAGGGCAAAGGTAAAGTATCATTTTTACCTCATGGTAGCACAATTGTTTTTCCAACAGAAAACTGTAAGAAGTTTTAATATTGGCCTAGTGTATTTTGTCCATAACCTTGCTCTCAGAGGTGCTTTCTGTACAGAAACATGCACACAAAAATTTGCTGGGGCTGTGCCCAGGAATGAGAATGTTTCAACTAAAACAGTCAATAGCTCAGAAACAATTATAAGGTTAACAAGTTTAGAGAGTCTAAATAATAGATGCTTCTGTCAGGTTTACCAGAATACACAGATATTTTCAAAAATCTTTTAAAGCAGCCCAAGAATTCCCTCCTCTAGGTTTCAGGATAATTTTCATTCAAATGCAATAACTTCAGTCTTTGAGCATCACTCTTTAAGGGTGTGCTGTGCTGAAAAATATATTTACTTGTTACGCTTTGCTTTCTTGCTCCTCATAGTAGGTGCTGGTATGGTGAAGAACTTGGATGGATAATCTCGGTGCTGAGTTATGTTATCAAGTAAGTGCTCATATATACATCCTACTTTCAGAGTTCACTTCTCAGGACAATTGATCTCACATAATTCTCTTTCAATCTATGATGTTGTAAAAATTATATATGCAATTGTGCAGCTTCCTCAGTTATAAGATCTGCAAAAACTGTCAAATTTTAACCTAGGCAAGATAATAAATTACCATTTTGTAACTACAGAAGCAGCCTTAGAGGGAGAAAAACCTGATAGTTTTGCTTGTGAAACACACATGCTTCATTTTTGCCTTCTCAGTTCTAGAAGACTCATGGAATATGAATAGAAATGCCTATCTCCATGGAGCTGAAAGGACTTAGGGATTGTGGACTCCAGACTTATTTTTTTATCACTTATATTCAAAACAAGGGTTTACATGCAAGGAAGTTTTAAAACTAGAATATGTGTCTGCAAGTCTGAGAGAAAGAGAAACAGAAAAGTGTCTGAAACCTTTTTTCTTGTATAAGTAGGAAAAATATCTTGCAGAAGATTGGAAAGAAATATAAGCAAATGTCACCTGACTTCTCATATTGGGTGCTTGATATGATATGTGCATGGTACCAGGTAGAACTTCTCTCAACTCATCAGCAATCATGAAGGGAAACCCAAAGTGCTAGAGAAAAGGATCAAAGCCTCTGCCTACCCATAGGTATAATATTTAAATGAGTCCTGAGTCCTAAGATTGGGATTTTAAATCTCCTAGATTCAGTTTTGATAAATACCACCACAGGTGCATTGACAGTACATTTAAGCTACAAGTTTGAGGATGAAATTTGCAGCATCAAGCTAATAGTACCAGTTATGAGTATCTTGTGCATTTTTTTTCTCTCTCTATTTGCCTTCCCTCTAGGTATTTCTCTTCTCACTAATTCTCCCTGAGTAATATTTTTCTGTGATGGACTTGCAGGGATAACAGGCCAATATTTTTTACTCAGGCAGTTCCTTTCCTGTTCCTCTTCTGGGATACAGTTTCTTTTCTCATGACTGCCACAAAATGGAAGTTTGGCCTCCTAAATTACTGGATCTTAATGATAAGGCCATTTACCTTCACATATCAGGGCTCCTTCAAGCAATGTGCTGCCCTTGCCTCACTATACTGTGACTGTCTATTAGGTTGCTTCTGTGAAATTTCTGAAAGATTTTCTCCTCTTCTCTTTCACCTTTCAGTCTTTGAGCATGAACCTGCAGGGCTGCATGGAAGGAATGCACAGAGGGCCCTGAGGACAAGAAGAATTACTCTCAAGGGAAGACTAACTGCCATCCCAACCATTCTCTGCTGACAGAACCAGAGATCAGTGCTCCTGTCTTGGTACACTAGAAACCTTGGACCTAATCAAGTTATTGATTACATATGCACTGTTGTCATATATATATATATATATATATATATGTTCGTGTGTGTGTGTGTGTGTGTGTGTGTGTGTGTGTATAACACTGCTGAAAGAAATATCAGTTATAGAGCTCTTGAGAATTATTCCTTTTTAATTACAGCTGCCACCTTTTTCAGAATCCTATGATTTAGGATCCTCCCTGTTCACCAGTCTCAAGGTACCCATTACCAATGTGTTTTTCATGTAAACACATTTACAAATGGCCTCTCCCATTTAAGTACAAAGAATTTCCTTCTAAGAAGGTGTCATGGTTTAACATGTTTTAGTTTGGTTTTAGTTTGGTTTTTAATTAAGGAAAAACCCACGAGCTATGGAAGTGATGCCCTGTAAGGACCTTGGCAGCTTCCTTCGGACCTGACAGAGCAACTACGACAGAAGGTTGTAACCCATGACACACAACAGCTTTTTAAAAGATAGAAGCAGAGCCATGCAATAGTATATGGTGTGAGAAACTCCATGGATGTGTTGAACCTAACAAATTCATCTGGAAATCAGTTAGGGTATATTTCAGCATTCCTCATCCTGCTAAAAGTACCTTGGGCTGTGTGGTGATTGCAATGAAACCCAGGGTTAGGGGTTTTTTTCATTCAAACAATAACTCAGCAATGTAAAATATCTCACAGCTCCCTATGGCAACAGTGGTACTTTATTACATAGTCAGCTAATCATTTTATTTAAATATTTCCATAGTGATGTACAGTACCTAGACTGTCCCTCTGTATGTCTCACACTCATTAAATAACTTTCTTAGGTCCTGACAAGATCACAAAGCATG
Source organism: Cyanistes caeruleus (assembly GCF_971803275.1). Classification (NCBI taxonomy): domain Eukaryota; kingdom Metazoa; phylum Chordata; class Aves; order Passeriformes; family Paridae; genus Cyanistes; species Cyanistes caeruleus. The sequence goes on along the minus strand of NC_141704.1, from coordinate 24,600,669 downwards.
CAGAACATAATAATGTGGTGTACAATGATACACAGATCTTGGCATCTTCTTGCCAAGGACCAGTGAGGTGTAGCTCACTAGAATGTTCTGTTTGCACTGAATTAACATTTTAGGGATAAAATACAGAAAGATTAGTGCATTTAATTCTGCAGTATTAAAACATGGGTGCAGCTATTTTGCTACCAATAGACATTTCCTGTAGTACCAGTAGACATTTAGAGTAGCTTCTTAATAGAAAATTCTGTGTTAAAACACCATGTTCTACAATAGAAAAGTCCTAAGAAACCTTTTCTGTTTTATAGTGATTGACCTCTCTTGTTTTCAAGATCTGCTATAATTCTTTGCCCAAAATAGCACATAAGTCCACTTCAAAAATATTGCAGACTTTTGTTGACTAAGAAAAAGTTCACACTGAGAGCCAAATCTATATGAAATAAAGTTGCAAAATTAATTTTGATCCAGAAATCAATTCTTTTTCTGTAGAACTGATGTTTGATAAATATTCAGAAGAGGTATATAAATATATGAATTTTACAAAAATATTACTAAAACTTTTAAACAATATGTTTATGTAAGCAAATCAAATATGTTTGAAGACGCTCAAATCAAACTACAGTTTATACATTTTGATTAAAAAGATAAAATATATGCATGAAAACCACTGAAAGAACTACAAATAAATACTCAACTAATGTCACATTATGTTATTCACATATAGCATGATGTTTCCATAATCTTAGAGATATTTCAGTTTATGGATCATTCCATTTTGAAGATGTATATTTGCCATTTAATGAAGAACATCACTTTATGTAAACAAAAAAAACTTAAAAACTTGTTTTGTATGTTGTTATGTGTTTTGTTTGTTGTTGTGTATTTTGCTTATTTTCTTTACCGAGAAACCATTTTAACAGAAGACTGGTAGTTTAACCTCTGATTAAAGAAAAAAAAAAGATATATACAGATACGTAACAGATATATTTTTTCCTAGATTATACCCTTTATTTTATACCTCTTTCTAAATGTGGAGGGCTTTTGCAAAACTTACATCTTTATGTTGCAAGAAGAACTCAGTATCTGTTGCAGTCAATGAAGTTAATAAAGGATTTAATGGCATTCAGTTTAGGCACAATCAGTAGTCTTGTTTTGTGACAGTTACATGAAAGTTTCCAAGAGCTGCCCACATTTGTTATGAAAGAACCCTTAACCACTTTTGCTTTAGTCAGAGAATCATTGATACTCTAATTATAAAAGCATGCTTACTAGTCAAACTGCTGCAGGATTTCTACATCACAGCTTATTCACTGAATCAAAGAGTCTTTTCTCCTATCATGTTGATTTGTAAAATTTACACTTGTCATTACTGCTCTAGATGTAGTTTGGGATAATTGAAAGCAAAATTCAGAAATTCAGAATCTCCTTTTCCTCCCCTCTCTTTTAAAACATTTATTTTTCAATGCTTTGCTTACAGTCCTGTAACAAATACTGCTACCATGCTGGTTAAAATCTCTATGCATAACAGCTAATTGGCTATCTAAGACATCTTCTTTCAATGAGCAATGGTTATTGAATAGAATACAGTGGTATTCTTGGAAAGGGAAAAAAAAAAAATAAAAGAATAATGGGCACTAGAATGACCATACAAAAAGAGGAGAAATCTCAGATTAGCCCAAACTCCCAGGCCCTAATCACTGACAGAAGAATCTGGTAAATCAAGGAAAAAGACATCAATCCATTCAAACAGGATTAAAGGTTTAAACTGAAAACCAACAAACTCGTTAGCCTCTGTGGGAAAAATTTGCATCAGGACTTTTTTAGATATGAAACAGACAACTAAAATATTTCCAGCTGCCTATTTATACATAAAAGACAAGAAAACAATACCAAAGAATATAAAATCAATGCCTAAGTAAACTGATTCATGTGAGAATTTTGCTGAGTGCAATGAGCAGGCAATAATCAATATCTGAAGCTGTAAGATTATTGGCATAAAAATAAATATTTATCAGTAAAATATATTTTTGAATGAGAGCACACCTTTGTTAACAATTAGATATATGGGGTTTTCTTAGACTTCAGGTTAGAATTACGTACTTCATGTGGTGGACATTTACTAGTGGTCTGGAAAAAACTGAGAGAAACTGCTACGATACAAATTTTCTTTCTGACTACAGAAGATAGCTACCAAATTTGTTTTACCCCTTTAGTGAAAAAATAAAAGATAGGTGTTGTTCATTATGGTTTATGTTCTCCTTAACTCCCTTGCCATAGTGACTATAATTTAAAAGGGCATGCAACAAAAGGATGGAAATAAAATTTCTGTTACCATCTACATTAGCTTTATATCAGTTGCTGATGCTTTTCCAAATGAAATCCAAATGAAATCATTCTAAAAATAAAAAGGCCTGTTGTACAGCTTTTTCTGTTTTAATAAATAGATAAGTCAATTTTTAGCCAAATTTTTAACTATAGTACCTGGTTATGATTATTTTACATATATTTGTATTCTTTCTCACTGTTAGAAACCTTTGAAAAGGAGGGTTAGAAATCATGATTTTAATATCTATTTCTTTCACAGGAGCAATTGTTTATCAGGAGTGAAAACTCTTGTCAGTTGCTAGTTATTTCCTTTTTTCAATAATTATTGGCAACCCTGATGCCATTCCAGTTGTGAGATACCCATAACTTAGAATAATTATTTGATTTACCAGTATCTTCTCTTTGCTAATAGTCTAAATATCTTTAAGGAAGCCTCTTTTGCAATAAATGCATGGTAGTACACATGTTATTTATTAAATTTTCAGAGGACTTCTTCAATCCCAGTCATCATATACACTATGCCAGAAATTTAAATAATGACATTCTATCTGAAACTTGTTATTGTCCTGGGAATATTTGACCTGGAATGCCATTAACTTATCTTATACATTTTAAAATCATGTTTAAAATGCTGCAAAACTAAGATTGTAGTGAATTTAATTTCAAAGTCATTTTGGATGTCCTTTCAAACTGTATGTGGTAATCCTTGATTTTTGCACTGATGCTAAATGTTAATGAACAGAGCCACAGTGTACCATTTCACCTAGAGCAATGAAAACATTAAAATCTCTTTAGAAGACTGAATAAAACTTTATTTTATAAATATAATCCTTGTTGAAGCTCTATCATTTCACTGTACTTTTGAAATAAGAGCACATGGAAAATATGGAAGAGTTCCTTTGAGATAGCTAACTAAAGCTACAAAATGAGCACGGTACAGTATTTCCAAGGAACACGGTTCAAAAGTTGTACGATTACTACTAAGGTTGTTTTATTCTTTACCACATTTGGAACAGGAAGTCTGTGTTGTTCTTGAAGAATTCTGAAAAGCAATGTCACAGTCTGATGACCTCTTCTCCTCATTAAAACGTTCCCAAAGACAGCTCTCTGCATGATGTTTTGTAGCTTCAGCAGCCATGAACTAATTTGTACCTCTTATTTTGATCATGCACTGGTGAAAGAACCAAACAATATTTTTCTTTAAACACAGAGAGGTCTTTCAACAGCTCAGCATGCACTTCTACCCTCTTTTTAATCTTGGAGCACCTATTTATTTGCTCTTTTCACCACTAAATCTTCTTTGCTCCTTTCTGCCCCCCTGCAAAGCTGCTAGTTAAAATCTTCAGTGTTTTTTCTTCATAGGCTTAAACCATTAGAAGGGTATTACCATAAAAAGGGAGACAAGGACTCAGAGACATGGTGCACCAGAATTTGCATTTCTAATTTTTAATCCAATTAAACTAAAAAAATATTTATTTAGCTACAACCTTTCTATAATGGGTATAAATTCACTAAAGCTAATGGAAAATTTTCTTCCTGGAGGAAATTAGTTATAGGTGTTCGCTGTGATAACTGATTGGTTCTGCATACTGAGTGTCTCCAGATTTTGCATATATGTAATTAGTATTCAGCTAGTTGATGTGTTTATTTTGCACACCTTCTTTTTTGTGCGTGTGCAATTCATTATGCAAGTCATTTTTTGCTCCACATAGTGGCCTCTGTACATGCAAATTGTTAGAGTGTCTAAGGGCAAGAGTTTTTAATACATACCTGGAAAGAAAGGCTGCATGTGTTGGTGTATTTGCATTACAACCAAGTGTTGTTTCTTCAGACAGCTGTTGAATAAAAGCTTATGGCATTATTACTTGTATTTCCTTTCCAATCAGTGCATTTTAATCAGCAATGTATACTTGGTGTACAAAGTATGCCTTTTTGTAAATCCAAACCATCTAAACTCACAGAGAACCTCATTCTCATTCTACTCCCATTGATTTTGGTTCAGGTAATGAAGACAGGCTTTTAGCTTCTCAGGTTTTTTAGTAAGGAGAGAGGATAGGAAACACTTGGAGAGAAAGTACTAAATCTTGCCTTTTAAGGGGAGAAAAACTCATGAGCCCAGGTATTGCTGCAAAATGGGAAATGCCTTTCCCCTGCACTCCACATGTCCACTAGGCACATGTCCACAAGGACGCACCCCATGTGCCTGGGGACTGCCAGCATGCTGCCCCTGGAGACTGCAAACTGGCATCTGGAAAGATATCCCCTCCTCTAGAGGGAAGTCTGACATGTGTATGAGACTTAGTAGCACTAAGTATCATTTTTGAGGCCTCTCTTGATTATATTTCCTAGAAGAAAGAAAATGTCAACCTCAAAGATGGGCAAGAAGGAAGAGATGGGGGGAAAACTGACACACAGGCTTACTGAGGTAGAAAGAAAGAAGACCATGAAGATGAGGAGACAGGTGAAGAGTCTGAAAGGGCTGGGACTAGTCAGCCTAGAGAAGTCTAAATCCCTGATGGCAGGGAGTAAAACAAGAGCCAGACTTCTTGTAGTAGTGCACAAGGACAGGCCCAAGAGACATTGGACAGAAATTTAAATACAAGAAATTACAATTAAATGTAAGAAAAAGACATTATTTTAATGTTCAAACACAGAAGCAGGTTGCCTGAGAAGGCTGTGAAGTCACCATCCTTGGAAATATTCAGAAGTAAACTGGGCAGTGTATTATAGCTCACCTTGTTCTGAGCAGGGAAGGTGGACTAGGGGATTGCCAGAGGTCCTTCAAATTAACCATTCAGTGATTCTGTGTTTTTTCAGGGCAAGTGAATCAAAGGCACCATGAATAACTTCTGACACAGGGATAAATGCTCTGAATTTGTCTCCATAATTATGCAATAATCCCAGGGAAGCTCTGTAGCTGTCATCCCCTGTTGCTTGAATTTAAACTATTTACCAGGGAGAGCTTGTATTTTCCATCATGAAATTATTAAAAGCCCTTGAAGTGTTGGGAAGGATGATGTCAGGAATGGTGTGGCTTCTTCACAGCAATCCAAATAACCCCTACTAGGTTAAAGGGAGGCACCAATTTTATGAAGATATCTGTAGATTTGGCAATAAATCTGCTGACAGCTGAAAAGAGCCTACTGCAGCAGGAATAGGCTGGAATTTTTAAAGGAAAAATCAATCCCACTCTGCTGGAAAATTCCCATGCCTTCCTCACCTAAAAATCTGGTGTTTATAATACAATCCCTGTTTCTTATAAGATCTTCTGACCAGATCCAGACCAGTAAGGTCTATATTTAAGGATGGAATATTTGCCACAATTTTGTATGGTGTAAATAATTCAAGGAGGTTTTTTTTGCTCCATAAACTAATTTTCCAGCAAGACTCAAGTTTGTTGAAGCCTTTTCTTCTGATGGAAAAACACAGGTAAGGGTATGACAAAACTGAGGAACTTTCTAAAATCTTATTTTCCCTAGAACTACTAGAGTTACTGAGGTAGCTATTGAACATGACACAGAAACAGTCCCAGTTGGACTAAGCAGCTGCCTGTGATTTCACTGCTGTGTAATGCTTATGTTTCCATGCTGTTTCTTCCAGCTGCTGGGATAAAGGAGTAGACCTTGTTGAGGAAGACATGCTCTAGGGAAAAAGAAGCAGATGCCACACTGCACATCAAAAGTGTAGATCCTTGCTCTGCTGCCAGAAGAGGTGAAGAGGTGCATTGATTATCTCAAGGAGAAAGGTTAAATTGAATAAATAAATAAATAAAGGAAATGTCATAATATGGATATGATAGAAATAACCTAATCAGGAGGACATAGAAGAGTGGGGCTCAGTACATTTTGGGGTAGGCTTTTTTTTTTCCTATGCAAACATCCAAACGGTGCCCTCTTACTTGTTATGGGAGACTTGAACAATACACAGAAAAGTGCTGCAAAATAATGTCAGGATGAAGAAAATCTAGCAGGCTTTCAGGAAATATTGAGGACAACTGTCTTTTAGGAAGATGGGAGAAGGTATTAAGAATTCTAAGAATTTTTCAGCTGTTTTACGACGGATTCTGACTAATAGGGAGGATCTGGTTGAGAAGTTTGAGGTGGAAAGTGATCCTGGTTAAAGTGATTGCAAAACTATGAAGTTCACAAATCTAAAAAAGGGAGGAATCAGAGCAGCTGAATAAGAACAGTGGAGTACCAAAAAAACCAGAATTCATCATATTGAGGAAACTGGAAGGTGCAGACTCTTGGGAAGTTACTTTAAGGGGGGGAAAATAAGACTGCAACAGAGTACACAGCTACTGAAAGGGAATATACTAAAGATACAATGGTAGACACTCATGATGCAAAAGGAACATGGAGCACAGGAAGAGAGCAAGATGGCTCTGTTAGAAGCTCTTTAAGAGACAATAAAAGAAAAAGGAAAACAGAAAAATATAGATATAAATATAAATAAAAATACATTGAGAAATACACAAGCAGGAGCAAGTACCTACAAGAATAGCTGTAAGACTATAAAAGAATAACATGCAGTATGGATCAAAATGAATATGAATTGCATCTAACAAGAAACAAAATGCAACAAGAAAACCAGTTTAGGAATAGGAGGACATAAAGAAAAAGAATGTCTATTACTTAACAAGGAAAGAAAGTGAGCAGCAGAGAGTAAAGGCTGAAAAATTAGTATAATCTTTGCTTCAGCACTCACAAAGGGTGAGATTTGATCAGGTATTTGTAGACAGTACATTTAGTAATGCTATTGGCAGTGTTTTAAATAGCATTCTTGCTCACAAAATACAGAAATACAGAGTACAAATTGGTGAACTTTGGTAAATAGGTGTGTTACTACCCAGGAAAAAGCACTCACAAGGTAGCTGCTGAAAGTTATCAGCCCAGTTGTGAGAAGAAAACAAGCGACAGGCTGCAGACATCCACTGCACACAGTAATTTCCTCAGTGTCTGGGATGACTGACTAGAGAACATATTTGTCACATTTGCAGAGCTGTTCAAAGTAGAACAGGTTACAAATGTTCAGCAGAACTTGGTTTAAATGTTTTTAGTAATGTTAATAGACAAAAGGCACATCTTGAAATCAACATGGTAAAATTCAGTGTAGGCTCAGTTGAGTTCTAAGTAAGGATTATTCAACTGATAAATACAATAGGGAAATAGTTGACAATTCAGCCATACTGAAAAAAGGCCTTGGGCTTTCAGTGGATCAGACATTTGATTTAAGCCAAGAATGTGATACCACTGTAAAAAGGCATTCAAGGACATACTTTGAGGAGCATCACATACAAGACATAATAATTGTTTAGTGTAGGAGACATCACCTAGAGTGTAGTGTTCATTTTTGGGTACTCTAATGTAATACAGAGATTACTTCTCCTTTGGGAAGCAGCCCAGTAGTTAACAATATAAGAGACAGAAGATATTACCTCCAAGGCCTGTTAAAAGAATATTCTGTTTTATTAAAAAAAAATAAAAAAGGAAATGGGAATATTCTTTCAATATATGAAAGGGCTTTACAGATAGTATGAAACACACTGTCCTTCATGCCCTCTGCAGATTTGATAAAAGCCAAAAGAATTAAGATCTTCTATCAATAGGAACATTTTAAATTTTAAGATGGTAAGTATTTAAACAGGCTGCTTGTAAACATTCCATTGAAGGTGTTAGTTTTGATAAAGAGAATGGCAGGGCTGAAAAATCCCCAGTACACTATCTGGATGATTTTCCCAGTATTGCCCTCTGCTATTTACTCTATCTTGATTTATTTTAGCAAGATTTCACTAGACTGCTGTTTCATTTATTCTTGAAAAATCTATGCAGCATCTCCAAGAACACTCTATGACAGGAGGAACATGAAGAGATTTGCAGTAACAATGGTCAGATTTTTCAAATCAAGTAGCTAGAATACTAGATGTGAATGTTTCAAACAGAACAGGGTAAAAAAAAATAGTAAATAGACAAAAATATTGTCAGATTTTCCACATTTTAAGAATTAAAAAATGCAGGGCCTTAATTTTCAACAGTTGCAAGTAACTTTCTTGTCAAGCAAGATTTTTCTTATTTTTCCAAGTACACAATTGATTATCTCCTTTGCCTCACAGCACTCTGCCACAACTGAGTACTTTAATAAATCTGTGAATGAAAAATGCCTGGAAGTTTAGTAAAAATCTGAATTTAGATGGCATGGACTTTTATGCTGTGCTACTCTAATTGTCATTTTACAACTTTTCACATTAATGAGTTCGGAAAATGTTGGTTTTTTTATTGCCTAAGGCAGCCATTTTTAAAAAGGGCACAGATCTCCCATACAGTTCCACTGTTTTACAAGGGGACAGGCACACCCCCAGGATAAGCACCTCACCTCAATAAATCCCACCTACCCTACACGTGGCTTTATATCATTGTGTGCCACCTTGATAAACCAGTCCTAAAAATCTCACTTCATATTTTCAGGTTTTTTGCATTCAGCACCTGATCTTGAATGTGATCCAAGCCACCCTTACCCCAGGGAATATATTTTTCTTTTGCTCGACAGAAATAAGATGCTGTTGATGTATCATTGGACAAATACCTTCATTCTCTGCAATGAGCTGGTTCACCTAATGCTGAACTGAGTCTAGAAGGCTGTAGCACTTAATTAACTTTCTTCCATAAAGAAGAATGCACTGTGCAGCTTGTCTAGAATCTCATAAGTCTGAGAGTGAGAATTTAAGCATTTCTGTTTTCACAAAGACCCATTAGTCTTGAGTCCTTGTAACACTAGCAGGGGAGTGAACAGCTTGTTTAGCCTCTACCTTCACAATGTCTCCAATTTCATGGGCAGTTTCCCCAGTAACTCAGACAAGAGTTAGAAAGTCTGACCTTGGACATCACCCAGAGACAACCACCTGCTTACAGGACTGACTTCTGTTCCCTTTGATTTACTGGAAGGACAGACTCTTCTATTAAAGAGGTCAACTGATCCAAGAGGGACTCTGCTTACAGCCAGGAAAAAATCTCTGGTGCAGTTTTGTCTAACAGAGGATGAATTTTTTCTTTTCTAATCCACTCACACACATGCCCAAATCATTTTCAGTTCAAATGTAGTTTCATCAGAGCTACAAATTAAACTCTCTCAGATGTGAAACAAAAGTATTTGTACCCACAGTACCCAATACCCATAGTATTTGGCTAGTTAGTGATGCCAGGGGACTGGTTCTCACTGGAGTAAGAGTTGGACTTCAGTATTGTATGACTAACTATATGATGCAGAATCTTGGGAAATCTTACATTTCTCTTAGGCTTAAAATCTAATTTAAATAACTGTTCATTACTGATTCTTCTGCCAAAGATGCTTTTACTATTTACCTAGGGCCTATTAAAAGAAGGATGCAAAAGGGAAGAGTTCAAAGGAAAATTCCTGTAAACTAATAAAGATATAGGAATATAATAAATAATAAAAGAACAGTTCATCACAAACCCATAGATTCCAATCCACAAAAAGTTGAATCTCTTCTTTTGCTGATCTTACAATAGAACTCCATAGGACCAGTGCCTCACCACACATAGTTGTCACTAGTCTCTGAAAAACAGTAGTCAGGACTGTTCAGAACCTGGTTAGTGTAACCCAGTTCGTGGGAGAGAGAAGTATCATGAGATTTATCTGGAGAGAGGAAGGATACTCTTCTACAATTCTAAGGCAGTAAATTTTACTCCTCTTTATGGACTCCCTCAATCTACCTGCCTTCTTGAAGACTGCTTTTTAGAATAACTCCCAATGGGTAAGGCTCGGGGTTCATGTACATTTATTTGACTTTTCCCCTTCAGAATTTTGCCATTCTGAAGAATGACCTGAAAAACTCTATGCTAAACTAAAAATCTGTAGCACCTTTCCCTTCATCAAAAGATCTTTTGATACACTGAGAATAATATAGCATAGACTGAGCAGAATAGCTTGAATATAACCTCTGAGAAGCTACTGTTTCCTGATTGTCTCAGATTTCAGACCCAGAGTAGCCCAGTTCTTCCTTAAAGTGGTTGTCACAAGCTGTGTTTCCCTGCTTCTTTACAGAGGCATTACTATGTGTCCCTGTCTGAAACCACTGCTTCTATTGGCTAAAAATACAACACTCTTTCACCAACAAAAATGTGAATCAACACACATTGGTGGTGTACTACTTCCCTACAGCTCAGTTTAGCTGCATCCCTTATCATGGTTTTCTACATGGCAGGGCAGTTGTAATCAGCTGATCGTTAAAGGTCCCTTGCAACCCAAACCTTTCCAGAATTCTAAGATTATACCACAACACCTGCCCTCCCATGTTTTCTAGTCTGAAACTTTGCTTGGAACGAGGTGGTTTCCTTGTCTTTGGCTCCTGAAATCACTCTCAGATTGCTTTCATAAGAAGTGATTTAGTATATTAGAAGCCCAACTGTACATACCTGTGTTGGTTTCTTTCTAAGTGAATTGAGTATATAAGTGTAGTAAGATAGATAGGAGGATGGTTATTGTGTTTATTAAATATTATGTGGCCTACAATCATAATGGCTTGTCAGTAATTGTTTTGATACTACTCCCAAGTTTGCTCTAGAACTTGCAGGCTCCTTCGATTGGCCAGTCTCAAGGAACACCTCTCTCTTTGGTGTCCTTGCAAGCCAATATCCCACTTCCCAAAGATTTGAAATTGCCCTGAGAAGGACTCAGGATTCTGAATCTATGTTTGAGGTAGTCAAAGTAAGCATTTTTCTTGCTAGTATGACAGTACAGTTCCAAAACCAAGCTGAGTTGTAAGGTCATATATAAAATGTCAAAGATGAAATGTAATGACATTGGTAGTATCAGTCATACAAATACACTTAATTGACTGCTTTAATTCTGAAAAGCCTGAATTCTATGATTCTTTTCCAAGAAAGAAATGTTTGAGCTAGCTGTACTTAACTGCTTATAGCATCTTCCATCCAAACATCCCAAAATTAATAAAATAGTTGGCAACAATTATTTGGCAAACATTATCTTTGTTTTATGTTAGGCAAGGAACCTGAAATAAATGTAATTTATTTTCCCGACAAATCAAAAAATGGAAAAAAAAAAAAAAACAACAGAAAATAAACTCCCACATCCATAATGAAATTAAATTAATTATAATGTATTATTTAAAGACAATTATGAAGATACAATTGAATCTTCTACAAATAGGAAACTATTTTATTTTGTCCAGAAACATTTAATTTAGGGTTTAAAGAAAGATATTTTCTGTTCACTCGTGCAAATCCTGATTTTGATTTTAGGGCAACAGCATTTTAGCTCCTGGAATATTCAGTATTTTACGTTTTCTCCACTAGATGTCCCCAGCCAGTCACAGTACAGCTGGCTTTTGCTGATGGGATATTCGTTATCTGAAAGGGAAGATATTTCCTTTGAAGTGCATGTTATTAAGATATCATGATTAATGATTTCATTCTAGAGTTCATTTTATCTGGAAGATTAGCAAGACACAGATCCTCAAGAAGAACACAACGATTTAATTCTCTGCTTAAGATACAGCAGTTTCCCAGTTTAGGGAGAAATTAAGAATCATGTATGCTTTCTTCTCTGAAAATATTTCAGTAATCAATGTCTTAAAACAAATGAAAAACCTTGCTGTACAAATCCTTCTATATCAAAAGGGAAGCCTTAGCAGGTTTTTTTTCCCTGTTACTCAGTTACTTTCAAAGGATGGGTAGCAGCTTCAGAGAGCCCTTCACAGCTGACTGAGCTAACAGCAGGAGTCTTGCTTAATTTGAGTTTTAATGGATTTTTAAAGCAAAACGAGACCAAAGTCTGGAATGACCATAAATATCATTTTAAGCCTTTCCCACCTCCCCAAAATGTAGGAGGTTGGAAACAAAACTTTCATATTAAACTTTGGAGACAGGCAAACTGAGCTACAACTAGTTTTGCCTTTTCTGACACGGAGCGAGCTCTGCCAGGCTTTTGGGCTTTGCAAACCCCAGCTGCAAGCACAGAGACAGCAGAGCAGTGCCCTGGACTGCTGTGCCTCTTATTTTGAGGGATGCAATAAGGATTTGTAAAAGGCGACAGGGGGCCTTCACTAGAACCATTTAGCAGCATGTTTCTGACTCTCAGGGGATCAGCTAAAATGTTAGTGCTGTCTAGAGGAGCGGCTTCTGTACCAGAGAGAAAAAAATAACCCAAAGCAAGTACTCTGCAACTCACTCATTCCCTGGAATGATGATAAACGCTGACTAAGGGCCCACAACCTTCCATTGGTTTCATCAGCGGAGCCACCGGCATTGACAGTGACAATAAAGGCATAATTTTGCCAATACAAACAATGACAAGATGTGAGAAGCAGTGAAACAAAGCCTAGTGCTCTTGTTTCCATCCATCTGTTACAGTTAGTTAGGTAACTTTGTTACTTCCAGAACTGAAGTCAGATACTCTTTGCTACCAGGGGACTTTCTCTGGGGTTTTTCTGTTTTTCTTTTGTGTAAAAGATTTGAAAGAATCTTACAGTGGGAAAAAATGGGAGTCTTAAAGGTGAATTGGCTGAGAAGGCTGCTGAGAGGCTTTTTAACTTTTTTTATAACAGGAATCTTGCAAGTTTGTGTAGGGTTTGATTTTGGAAAGAAAATTTTCAGGTGGTTCCTCTCAAAGATTCTTTCTCTGATTTTTTTTAGCCCTGATGATCAGTACTTTCTCAAAAAAAGAGATGCTGAAACAACAGTGTTGCAGGACCCAGGGAAGCAAACAGGGAAGCAGTAAAAAGTAGAGTAAAAGAGAATAGAGAGAAATATTTTCAAAACTTTCTGTTGTTTTCTTTCTCTTCATGGAGAAAAGCAACAAAAGAATTCCTCTATGCCAGGGGAATGTCTCCATTGCAGCAGCTTTCCTGTCCCCTTCTGAGCGTCTGGCCCACAAGGAGTTCCCGACTGCTGTCACCTGCAGCGGCTTGTACCCAGGGTTTGCTACCAAAGCCTCGGGAGTCAGCCTGAATTTTCACAGCTGGGAACCTTTCCCACACCTCCCACTTACACACTTCTGTGGCTTGTGGCTCTGGGCCGTGCAGGGCCTGGCAGGGCTGGGGGCTGGCGTGTTTTCAGTGTGTGAGGACAGATCAGAGCTGCCCTGGCTGGGCTGCCAGGCCATGGGAAAGGTCTGGGGCGGCTGGGAGCCCTCCAGCTGCACACAGCTCCCACACAGCAACACAAATACACCAGGAGCAGAGCTGTTCCTGCTCTGCTTGCCCTGCTTCACCAAATGGTTTCTCCCTCCCACAGCAACACAAAGCCTCAGTTGCTTCTTGCTTGGGCAGAGAAATCAGAGGAACATGGGTGTCGCAAATATCTTAGAAAAGGTAGCCACCCTGGCTAAACACAGGCCAGATGAGATTTCCTGATCTTTTTCTTTCAATCTTTTGTGACTTTAACAACTGGAGCATCCTCTTCTACATACAACTAGCTGCAGTCAGCACTTTGTGAAACTACGTCAATTTGATGCTTCTTCACTTGGGCCTCAAGCAAATTAAGCCAAACAAATTTCAATGAATGGCCTGGGCATTAGTCCAAAAGTCAGCAACACAGTTTTACTGCTGGCTTCCTGTGTTACCTTCAGTTCCTGAAGAGCTGCCTCTCTGAGCACCCCTGACTGCAAAGTAGAGATAATGTGCAACCAATCTAATTCTGTGTTAGTCTGTGAGAGAGTATCAGCTTCTAGGAACTAGTCTTTTTTATATAGCCTGGATGCTCACTGCATCTTCTATTCACTAACAAACAGAATGAAGTAAGTTATCACAGAGTTAAGGCTTCCCTGAATAATGTGCGAGGGTTGACTTTTACCTTCTCTGTACTCTAAAATTCATAGAAGCATCCCAAAACATCCAAAACTGAGAGCTGAGGTCTTTGATTGTCTGGATTTTGTCCAAAACTAGGGCAGAGTATCTGAATTAACACAGTGCAAAATTTCTGTGACATTTTTTTCTGTGGTAGAAATAGTGTTCAGAGTGTTCAAAATGTAACTTGCGCACAAGGGATGTTTGACAATGTAAAAGGAGAACATTTCCTCCCTGAAGTTCACGTGGTAGGCTGACTAAAGCTCTCTGGGGGTTCCCCTTCTGCAGACATCAAGCAGGGGAAATATTGCCAAATATATCAGAACGTCTCTTTTCTTCTACCCTTTCCTGTCTGCAGACAGAACTCCCCTTTGAGACCCCATAGAGTTTATCTGGTGGACAAGGTAAAAACCTCAGCTTTTCTTTCTGTCATATGCTACACTCATACATTTTTCCCTCCACATTCCCAACTTCTCTGCTTTGTCTACTTCCTATTAGAAAACCATATGCTTTCTCAGTGGTTCAAGTGTCCTGATACCATAAAGAAGGGAAAGTTCATTGACTACATAAGCCCACTCATTATCCTCTTCTACAGAGTTGAGCTCTGCTTTATTTATCCTTCTCATCTTTTTCCAGACTATATTCATCTTGCTGAAAGTTCATGTGTGGTCTAAGCTCGCCATCTAGGCTCCTTAATAGAGACATAGAAAATGATTCATTTCATGTCTGTTTTAAAACTTCAGAGGATAAAATTACTCACCTTGGGAGGAGTTTTTCTATTTCTTATCCCCCATCCTCTCAAGAGGAAGCCTAGACAAAAGTTTCGACTGAATGAGCTTTGATGAAAATTAGATGGGATGACTTCAAGTCCCACTCACCAAAACTTCCCCCTTAAGCAGTTGCTCTGCTCCTCCATTCACTAGTAGCTTGGAAATTGCAGAGGCATCTCAAGGAGCCTCAAAAGGAAGGAGGCATGTCATGATTTATAAAACTTGCAAAGTAGCGGATCTGCTGAGCCAAAAACAGACTGGAAATGCTATACAAATATTGGAAAAGGTTAGTGTTGCCTGTCATGCCTGTGCCTCTGCAAAAGATGTGATGTCTGGAAAAGGGGGATACGTTACTTCCGAGAGCCTCCACCATCTCACCACTTCACTGCTCAAAAATAACATATTGCATATCTTGGTTAGAAGCCAAGAAAACACAAAGTTAATTGCACCCTAAAAAAGGACATTCAGATTGCCAGAACCCACAACTCCATTCCCAGGCCAATTAACTAACACTGTATTGAGTTTAAAGTCATCCACAGATTGACATATATATACAGCTCCAGAATCCTGGATGAGGAACTTCCAAAGTGAGCTCTATTTTGTATAAGTATGTGACACACAGTTGCATATAGACCTAAGGCCTTTCCAGCAGGAAACTCATAGAATGGTTTACTTGATCCAGAGCTCATGAAACAGGAGAAGGTGCTCTTTCCTAACAATTTGCTGAATCAGAAGAATTTTTGTACTTATATAGAGGCAGTTGGGAATATCATTTACCATTTGCGATTTTTAATTTCCCATCTTGAAACAGCATAAGCAAATGAAATAAACATATTGAATATATATTTACATATAATATAATATAAAAATACATGAAAATGTAAGAAGGTGGAAAATACTTTGTATCTTTTTTGTAATAAGTGGTATTTTGTTCAGTATAAACACTTGTAGAGAGGGTATTTTAAAAATTCCCAACTATACTAATATGTTGTGTATTTTAATAAAGCTTCCTAATGACACTCTTGTGGTCAAAACGGTATTATTTCATGATATTATGAGGCATTAAAGTGTAAGGCATGGAGTTCAGATGGAATTGAGTGGGTTTCCCTTGAGACTTCACAGTTCTATTTTATCTTGTTATACTCTATAACTCCTATGTTCTTTTAAGATGAAACTCAAAAATCTTTGCTGGCATAGGATTTTCATTAAGTTTTCAGAAAAAAAAATATATTTGTATAAACACAGCCTGATAGATGGTCTGAACCAACATTCTTTCTGCTGTCAGATGTAATACTCTTCCAGAATAGACCATGTCTTGGTCATGGATGTAATAAGCCCATATTCAGGAACATTCTTCATCAGCTGTACAGAAGATGGTAAAGTTTTTGTGTCACTTGCACTGTCACTCATAGGTATATGTTTAAGTGCTGGGGAAACTGAAGGATTCAGAATTTTGTTTTCTGGAAAACATTTTAATTTAGCTTAGGCTTAAAAGAATCATATTTCCCTTGAAAGTTCAATTTTAACAGCTGTTAGTTACCTTGCTAGGAGTTCCTTCCAAATGTAATTCTTTTCTAAGATAAAATCTACCAGACCATCAGATGTTCTGCTAGACCTCAGGCAGGCCTCAGACCCTGCATTAAATCATTACAATCTAGAAACACCTTAAAAAGATGTTAATTTCACTTTTTTTTCCTCTTTTTTTTGGATAGAGATTAAAATATTCTCAAGAATTAAGAGCAGTGAAGAGGCAATGACAGTAATCATTGGGAGCTCCTAAATGAAATACTCAAAGACAAAATAAATGCTTTTTTTTGAAAGGCATGGTACAGAGAAAATCCTTATGATGTTTAGAAATACAATCACACATTTTAAGGAATGCAACACAAAAAATCCCCCAGGAATATTGCTAAAATCTGCAAAGTGCAACAGATCAGAATAATAATAATTTTAATAACTGAAATAATAATAAAAATAACAAAATAAAAATAAAATACTACTAATAATAACTTAATGTTAACTTTTGAGATGCACAAAATCAAATTTGGAAAAGACACTGCTGACATTTTATCTTAGGGAGCAGCAACCTTCCAACACAGTCCCACATATTTTATATTTGTTGTTGACTAAAAGAACAAAGGAAGTAGAGCCCAGGTTTTCCTAATGATCCTAAAGAAGACAGAATGACAGTGATCCCTTACCTCAGTACTGAAATACAGATCTGCCCAATTACTGTCACATAGCACTTCTCAGAGAATTACTGGTAGAGTGGAATAGAAAAATTCTTATAATTGAACATTTCAGCATGCATAGAATTCTACCCACTACCAAAAAATCTTTACTGAACTCTGAAGAGCATAAAGTAGCCATCAGTACAATCATAAAATAAAATGTAAAAACATGTGTTCATCTACTTTTACATCAGACCATATAGATTAAAATGCACTGCTACAGAAGTAATTCAGGTAATATCTGCCCAAAAATTATGTATATCAAGAGGACTCTTCAACTGAGGTTCAACATTAAGAGACACCAGTTTGAGTGCCTGTATGTAGAAATCCTCACTGCATTCAGTATCTAAGCTTCCATTACAGCCAGCTATTTCAAGGCAGCAACACAAGAGTAATTCAGTTCCCATTGGAGAAGACGGTCAGTTGAATCACCCTCCAGGCAGTTCTGATCGTACCAACCAGATGCCCATGGAGGTCAAGTGAGTTTAGACAGCTAGCTCACAAGGCTGTCTGAATCCAGAGCAAATCCCATCTCTTTAAAGGATTATAAAACATGATATTATGGAACTTCATGAGTAAAGCATAGCTTCATTCTGTTCCATCTGCTTCCACTAAGAGTCAGCCTGGACCCTGTCTTGGAAAAACAACTTTAATGATGTATGCAATTGTTCTTCTGCCCTTTGAGTATGAGACACAATATGTTATTTAATTGCAGTATCATATCATTTTCTCTCAAGACCCTATTTGAGAACAGAAACAACCTGATAGGACACACAGTAAGAGAATTTCAGGCATAGAAGAAGACACTGCATGCTTGTTTGAGATCTCCTTCTACGGTTCTCATATGCTTTACAGAATCTACTTGGGAGTATTTATCCTCTTCTTTGCTATTGTATTCCTCAATGAATACTTCTCTCTTTCTCTTTGAATGTCTCTTTCTCCACTTCTCATTATTTTTTGTAGGCAAGTGATTTTTATTTTTTTCCCCTCTGATTCTAATTCAAATCATCTGAGAAACAATTTACATGCAGAAGCCGGTTATGCAGTTCAGCCAAAACACTACGAAAAACAGACAGGAGGGAACAGATCTGTGATGCATTCTTAGACTTAGAAATCACTGGCTTCAATGAAAAATTATGGTAATCACATTGAGAGAAGTACAAAAAAGTCTTTAGAAGTGATTTCTTATAGTAAGATGTTATTGCAGTTCTCCAGCAACTGTTCAGGACCTCCTCAGGCTGCTGAGGCAGAAACCACCAGCCCGTTACTTCCCAGGAGATTGCCCTAACCACACCACAAATTTTCATCCCATGCTTTACACTAAGATAGAGCTCAGCCAGGCCCACTGATGAACACTGTGAGAAGGAGGGATAGAGGTCTTGGGACCCAACTCAAGAGCCGGCTTTTCCATCATGGATTAAAACATTTGTGGAGAAAATGTTCAATTGGCTTGCTTAGCAAGAACTAGCCATTGTTGCTGTCAGGAAAAAAAAACAGACATCTGAAGCTCAGTCTTCTCTTACATCATTTATAAGCACATTTCACTCCTACTCTAAAGTACTTCAGTAGCTTCTGCCATTTCAGAATGATTTCATAGAATTTTTTAATCCCTTTTTCCAGCAAATGAACACAAAGACCTATAAATAAGTTTTAAATTACTGTCTCTATCAGACACTGCTGTGGAGGACATAAAATCTCCTGGGAGTTTGATCTGTGTTAATTAAATTTTAAAAAAAAAAAATCTCCATAAGGTCTAAAGCATGCTTAATGAATTAACATGGAGGCCCCATTGAGCAAAAGCCTTTTAAACTCCAGTGAAACAAATCAACCCACATTTTATTATTATCCACTTAACAAATTTAATCTGTTGCTTTATATCATGTGAGACCAGTTTTTCATAAATGCTAATTAAAACCATTAAAAATGGAAATCTTCTTCTAAGGGGCTTATGCAAAGTGTGAATATTGATGCAAAGAGATAGGCCTGTTTGTCGTTCTGAAAGAGAGATAGTGCCTCTGCTGTAACCAGCTGTGCTTGGGAAATCTGCTGGGACTAAGCACAGACACCCAGAGCAATTTGAAGCACAAAGGGGCTCCAAAAAGCTCCACTTAAAGGAAGTTGGTATTGCCATTTCACTGACAGGGTAGCACCAGTTTTGAAGGATGCCATCACACTTGAACCACAGAAAGCTAGAGAGAGGGAAACAAACTAAAACAAAAAATAAAGCACCTCCTGCATTGAATCCTTAGAGGGCATACATATTGAAGGCAATTTAGTGGCACCCTGTAACTTGGCCCATGACTGATCAATGTATGGGAGAAGTGATGCTTATAGAAAAGACTGGAACTGAGTGGGTTGGATGCTCAGAGCATCCCAGAGAATAACCCTCCCAGGAAGTAGCAGGAAGTTAGAGAATTCACAGGCTCACAGTTCTTCTTTAGCAACCGGTTTTAATCTGCCAGATTTTTTTTTCCCAAGCATGCAATGAGGAGCACATGCATATGATTGCTGCCAGATTTTCTGCTGTTAGATCCTAAACAAGATGGTAGATTTGTAGGAAAAAAAAAAAAAGAAAATAATATGAAAAGTTCAGTTTAAAAATCTGCATAAAGTTCATATAAGCAGACTTTAAATCTTGCTTTCTTTATACAAACATCTGACCTTTTTTGTTTGTCTTGCACATGCAGTCATTTTTCTATTTTTTTAAGCTCTTCTGACTAATTAATTTTCCAACACTTCAACAAAAAACTGAAACATTAGAGTATCATTCACAAAAACATGGAAAATAACAACTCATCATAACAAAATCATCTCCTCCTTTCCCCAGATTTATAACATAAAAATTCTCCTGGCTATTTAATTGTATTAGGCAAATACATCTCTCTATTAGAAACAGTATGTGTTTTTTAGAAGCTGCACATCATGATTTTAAGACAGTGGCTATTTTCTTTTAGTCCCAACTATTCTAACAGCACGAAGACCTCCAAACAATGTTATTCATCTATAAATTATACTTGCTGTCTTACTTTACATTAACACATGCCACAATATAGAATAAATAAGTTTACCAAAAAGGGCTGGCACATATTACTGGTAAATGTGATGATATTTTATTCAATTGAAGAAAGACAGCTCTGAGTCATTCTCACTCACATGATGTTCAAGTGCTCACATACAAAAGATACTACACACAACTTTTTACCCCAGAGACTTTATACCACAAACGTCTTAGATCTGCACTTTCACTCTAGTTTCACTTTTTATCAGCATAACTCTCTGAGAATAAAATTTTGCCAACCTAGAATCCTGCCCTCAAAGCTGTTTCAAGAGATATCAAGTTGGCTCAGCCATTCCAACAGAAGATTTTTCCTCCATCAGGGGATTCCTTATGTATTTTTAAACAAGGTTATTGTCTTCCCCCTTTTCACTAAAACTTAGTTGGAATGGGAAAATAAAAAAACAAAGGAGTGCTACTGTGATAGCTGCAGTTACAAAAGGTTTCTGGTGAATGGGCCGTATCCAGGACCCTGAAAGTGTGACAAAATGCCACCTTTATCACATCTTTCTGATTCTGTGTCATAAGCAGGTGAGAAATCTGAGAAGACAGAAAAACTCATAGCAGTAAAACTGATGTAATCAGGAGAGGAGAAAACTGAGTCATTTCTGAAAAGCCAGTACTCAAGTTCTGTCTTATTTTCAGTAGGACTGTTTGGAAAAAGGGAAAAATTAAATAGCTATAAATTAACATTTGGCATCACTAATAATGTTTCAAAAAGGAACAATAAGGTCAAGCAAAAGGAAAAAAAATGGGGAATTTTCATCTTGAAAATTTAACTACGGCAATATTAATTTCAAAAAAGCCAACAGGAGTATTTAGGCAATATCATGACACTGACCTCTGAAATGGCAGAATGACATGAAAGTGTCAGAGCGAAAGACAGCCACAAGTCAGTGCAAACACAGACATCACCCTTAAGTTCTAGTGATAAAATAAAACTGTCATAGATATTTCTCTATTATTAACTAGAGACTGGTATCTGATCAGTAAAGAGCTGTTCCATTTGGGCTACAGCATTCGCAGCATGGAAGAACCACAGTCAATTTTCACATTGGGTAGGAAGCACATGTTTGGGACATAACAGAGTCACTGATAATTTTGAGAGCAGTTGAACAAAATACATAGAAATACAAAAAAATAAAGAAAAACTTGTATTTCATCAGAAAATACAATTGTCTCAAATACCAGGCTAAATGCTTTACATAAGGAAATTATACTTATCTTTTTTGTTGCTATTTATTTATATACCTTTCTTTATGAAAAACTGAGTGTAAAATTAAGCTTAAGCAAAATGGTAATGTTAAAATCTATGACATAAGGTAAACATATGTATATATTCACAGTTTACCATGATATTATTTTATTGCATATGTCAGGCAGCACCTATGCATAAAATAACTTTTTTTCCTAGCTTTTCTTCTACCTTCCCGACTCTCTATGTTTTTCACTTTCCTATCTTTTCCTTATATTACCTTACCACACAAAAGCCTTAATCTAACAAAGAACATAGCATCTTATTCCCTTACACATTCTCAAATAAGTAACATAAATAGAGAAACTTACTGTGTCAGATTGCAATAGTTAGAATGAAAAGTATCACAAAGATCCCAAAACAATGAGTGAGTCATTCAAACACAACATATAGACAATCTTATGGAAAAGCTTACTGACAAAAATGTGGTCAAGAAAAAAAAATATTCCACATAAAAATAGCAAGGAAAAAAATACCATTTTGGAATTCAAATACATAACATTAAAAGAGTTTCTTAAATCTACATCAAGCTTCATTTTTAAATTAGCTGTTTAGCATCCAGTCCTGCAATAATCTCTTGTCCTACCAACAGCAGAGATTTTCAGGTAAATGCATACATAACCCTTCTTCCTTCTTACTCCATAAGGACAAGGCTCCTGATCACTGAGGGTAAGCAAAGAGAAAAAATGGGATTCATGACACTCCTCACCCAAAGCTACTTTCAAAGCCTAGAGAGCTGAATGTGCTGCACCAAATACACATATGGAGATAAGTACTCTGTGCCTGTACACCTATATATTGCCTATTTCTGTGTATGCAGTGCCAGGTACTCAATCTACATCACAAGCTGGGTGACACTGAACTCAGTGCTGGCACGATGTGCACATGCACAAAACATGCACAAAAAGGGCAGAGAGCACAATGTCAGTGCAGGATAAACCTCTGTGGCCATGGCACACACGTGGAGGCGCATCTCCTCTCTGGGAAAATCAAACCCTTGGATGCAAGACAGATATTTCCTTTCTGAAGGCCAAGTTCCCACTCTAGACTCCAGGACTTGCTTCCCCAGTAGGAATTGGCAGAGAATCATAACTACATTTAGGATCAGTTTTAAAAGGGCATGTTTAAACATCACATGTCTTGCAGTATGTTGAAAGAATTTAGATCCCCCTTTCTTTATGCCTAAAAATATGCAGTGACATTTGAAAGAAGGAAGTATAGTCCAAATATAGATGTGGGAGATTTCAGTATTGTCATCTTGTGCTGCTAAAAACTGTGATAAAATAACCAAACACCCATTGTTCCATATACAGAGAGCCATTACCAGAAACTGAGCAATTACAGAACACTGCATATTTTCCACATATTCAGGGCATGATTTTGATGTCTTTGTTCATGGTTAACAGTGCTTCACTTCTTGAGTAGTTCCACTTATGTCAGCAACAGCACTCACGCAATGTGAATAAACATAACCTAAAGTTACATTGTTTTTTAAAATTCTTCCACTGTTCTTTTAAAACATACATAGATATAAATACATCCTTCTATTTTTATGAGTTTACTTTGGAAGAAGTCTCCTTTCAATGATAAATAAACTGAAACAATCACTGATAAATTTTTAGCAGAGTAAAATAATAAATCACTACTTTGAATCTTAGGTGTGTCGTGGAAAGGTAGTGATTTTGAGATGCATTGAGAAGATAAGATTTTTTCTATTAATTATAGCTTTTATGAAAAATGTGTCCTAAATACTTTGGAAAATATGAAGGAAGTGACTGCTATTAGGAAAGGAAAAGCATCTCAGATTTTTGAAAGTAATTCTAGCATTTCATGATAAATTGTTGAACATGCGTATTTTTAGGAGATATTCAGTTCTAAGGACACTGAGGACAGTAGCACATTAATAGGCTTCCTGCCTTTGTCAGATTTGCAGAACCTGAATGACAATAAAACATCAGGTTTGGGTTTGTGGAGGGAGAGGGAGGATGTGGTTGGGTTTGTTTTTTTTAATAAAGGACTTTTAGATTAAATTGACCAAAGAAAAATCAGGACCTCATTACTTCCTCTGCATCAGAGGTTTTATAGAATATACTTTCATTTGATTTTTTTTTTCTCTGTCTTTTATCTAGCTTCATTTCTCTCAGCTTGAGAAATTTCTGACAGACAGTTAGATATGACTTTCATACTACCTTGTATCCAGGCCAGCTATTACAAGTAGTAAATAACTGTGTGTCTATCATTACACCATTCTAAAACTTCTGACCAACTTCAGCATCAATCATGCAACTTTGTGTCCCCTGCCATTTATACCTACTACTTGTAGCCTAGAGGTGAGAGCAAAAATCAGTGTGCCAGAGTCTGAGTATAAAATTGTTACATCAGATCTTTCAAAATCCCACAGCAGATTGGCTGTTCTTTCATCAAAAGCACAACAAAAAAACAAAACAAAACAAACAAACAAAAAAAAAATCAAAAACAAGAGAAGAGGGAATAACGCTGATTAACTATATTTTCACCTGCTCACAGCAAGTTTGATGTTGCTGGAAATCTTTCCTCCAGAGAAACTCATTTGGAGAAGTGTAGCCCCAAAGAGAGCACCAGAGTTTACAGTATCATAGAATGGTGTGGATTGGAAGGCATCTGAGAGTTCATCTAGCTCCAACCTCCCTGCCCTGAGCAGGACACCTTGCACTAGACCAGGTTGCTCAAAGCCCCATTCAACCTGGCTTGAACATTCTATGAATAGGATATCCACAGCTTCTCAGGGCAGTTTGTGCCAGCATCTCATCATCCTCACAGTAAACAATTTTTTCCTAATATCTAATCTAAACCAACTCTGTGTAAATGTAAAGCTAGTCCCAATTCTTCTATCACTATATTTCCTCACAAAAGATTGAACAGAACTGAGCCATCAGCCTTGACCCATCTGCAGAATGCACCAGGACAGAAGCAGCCATGGCTCATTCCCTCTTTGCTCTTCCCTTTTCCCACCCTCAGCACAGACTGGGACACAGAGCTGGAGGGAGGACAAGAAGCTGACTCAGGCCTGAGCATCGGCCAGCACCAAGTATTGAGGAGTGCATCTGCACACACTGCTGCAACTATCACAGTTCTAGCAGCACACATCTGAGAATGTGATTCAGCCAGGAACACCAGACCTGTGTCTGAACACCAGCCTTTTGAAACACTACCATAGCCATGTAGGAACACCAATGTGCTCAGTATATCACATGGAAAAATTATACATAATACAGAACTTCACAGCATCTTCATAAAACAGATAAACACATTGGTGGTAAACATTACTCTCTCCTCTAACACATTAGTTTTCTCACTTCATTAGCCCCTTAAACTATGATACAAAGCATTTTACGGCAATGAAATGTCTTTTCCTGTTTGTCCAATACAATTGGACAATCATGCCTATTCAGAACACCTCTGGACATCACTAATACAAACACATAATTGAAAAACATTTTAGTCGCCAGAGTATGCTGCACTGAATTTATCTCTATTGATTTTAATCAAAAAGTACTATATTTCAATCATTAATATCTGTTTTCTTGTTCCTATTCCTTCAAGAAATATTCTGAAAAATATTACCTTCAGTAATGCTGCAGGCATGTTATTTGCTGTATGCATTTTCTGTATTGGCTTTTCAGATACAGAACATGTTCTCTTTCAGTTCTGAATGAGTGTCTTTGTCTCTCCTTAGACAAGGTCATGCTATATAAACCAAAGTTGCTTCCTCTTTTTTACAGAAAACTTGTTCCCTATTTATTAAACAGAGATGTTAAGTGATGACTAATATATAAGTGTAACTATTTTGACTACTGTCAGCCTCTCAAAGAAATTTCAGGATATTACTTTGAGTTTAGAAATAAGAAATATTTATAAAATGCTACTCCTCTAACATAATTCCACTAAAGAGGCCATGAAAAATAGCACAGTATCTTTTAACAACACTGCATAAGATAAAAAAACAAATACATGTGTTATGCTAACAAATAGGAACGTTATTCAATACCAAAATCTAAACTAAAAGGGATATAGCTGATGACTATTTCCTTACAAGATCTACTGTATTTAGAAAAAATTAAAATATGTGAATATTTAAATATAATTTTAAATTATTGTATTATTTGTCTTCAATCACTTTAATTGGAGCAAATCAACACCATGTTATTTTGCAGACAATAATATTTTATCAATTTTTCAGTAAAAACATGGGTATGCTCAACAAGCATCGTGATGGTTAGATCCAGAAAATTACATTTGCAATTACATTATTAAAACTCCACATGCAAAACGTATTCCCTGCTCTGCAAATGGCTCCAAATCCAATTTTTTCTCTATTGCATTTGGTGATGAAATATATTTTTTGTCTATATGAGTTTTACATGTTTTTCTAACCAATTCAGGAGCTTTCAGGAAATAAACTCTTTATGCCAAATCTCATTTATTCACTAATCTTACGTGTACTATACACAAAAAGTCATCTCTGATTAGAAAAGGACTAATCACTCCATGGAGGTTTACAAACCATTTCTCTAAGTTTGTGGCAACTTTTCAAAAGATTTCATGCCTGTGCTTTTTCCTCAGGCATGTTATCTTTTCTATAAGAAACATTTTTCTGGACAAAATTTTCACAAAATATTTTCCTTTGTTTAGAACTTGATATAGGCTTCAACATATTCAAAATGTAGTCAGTTCTGGATATTTCTGAAGTATGCAGGTTTCTTAGAAACATCAGATGTAGTATGATCAGGGCCATTTAATTGCTATCTGTGAAATATGCTGCCACATTAGAAAATGTCAGGATATGTTGTTGTAGAAGCCTATTACCTGCCAGTATTTCAGTGCTCTTCAGAACCTTCCGTTTCATAACGTCTGAGTTTTTAGACCATGCTTGTAAGAAGGAATGTATCTGTCGGGGAAATTCCCTACTTAAGTGCTTCTATTCTTCCCCTAAATAAGGATCAACAGGTTTTGACACTTGAACAATTTTGTAGATTTTCACACCTACCAACAACATCCAACTCCAAAGGTCAAGAGACCATAACCACATACTTGGTTTCTAAATCCTTTGCTATACCCACTTTTCTCGCTGTTTCAGAGTTTTAACATTGAGGGGAAATGAACAATATTGACACTGACAACTGACAAAGTTTCTATGGTGCTGCTGGTCAGGCCAAAGCCACAGCCTTTCCACAGGCCACAGAAGGGCCAGACGGGATCCCAGGAGTGTACAGGAACCACGTGGGTTCCTCCAACCCCTGCTGAGAGGACACTGGAGGCCACATCCCCATCTTAACTTTAGACATAACAAAATCTGATAGAATGTGAGTTACAGACCCCCAGGATGGTGTGTTAGTTGATTTCCATCCATGCTACCCTTCTCTACTCTCATGGTTTTGTTATATTGCTTCACCTGAAAACTCCCTGACTAGATACCCAACTCCCCAGCCACACATACAAATACTGTACCTCAAGACGCCACTTGGCTTGCAAACCCTTGTGAAGGAACTGTAAGAGGGAGCATTCTCCCAATCTCAAATCTCCCTTTTCTATAGTTTAAGCTCACTGCAAAGTAAATCCTCACACTATAATAGCTATCAAAAAAAGCTGAAAAGGATTATCAGCAAATGCCAGAAACTGAGGACACTGTTAATAGTGCCTAATAATTTTCTTCTTCGTAACATATCTGGTTTTGTGTCCAATCCTTCATACAACATCATAATATATTGTAAGCTTTTATAGATGAGCCAGAACTTCTAGTTTGAAATATTACATAGTGGCTGGGGTTTCAGAACATTCTAGAGCATTCTCTCAGAGACAAACCTTCTGACCATTTTGTCTCCTTCTCCAGAGCTTTCTATTGTCTCAAGAGCCATATTGAAGTAGGAAGAAGGAAATATTATGGACATTTTAGTTACTACCTATTTTGTTGTAGGAAATTTTTCTATTCTTCCCCACCTGACTTACTTCCTCTTTATTCAATATGACTGATTTATAAACAGATGACAATCTAGTTCTTGTTAGAAACTCCCAAGAGGTGCTGCTGTAGAAGATGCTGGGATTTAACTGCTGAGTCATTGTGCCATCTGATTATGTAAAAAGCTACTTCCAAATTTACAGGTTTATATCAAAATTAAAACAAATCACTAGACACTTGTAAAATGCTTTATTCTGGATCTATATTTGTACAAAAAAAAGCACTCAGGATTAAGAAAATATGCTGCAGACCTTTACAGAGAAGTGGAATGTTTAGTAGGACGAAGTGTCTCAATGTCCTACTACACAGTCCCAGTACCTGGTGGGACTGTGTGTACCTGTCTCTCCACAAGAGACCTTACACTAGAAAATAGCATTTCTAAAACTTAAGAAGAAAGAAAATCCAAGATGTGTAGCCTTAAATAACAGTTCTCAATGTAGAGAACATAGGTGATACAACACCTCTTGGCATTGCTTTCATTAGCAATGTATGGAGACAGATTTGCTTATTTTTAAAAACAAGCATTTTTAAATCAAATGCATGATAATGACAGCAAATAGGATAATGGAAATAAAGAGAAGGAAAAAAAATATGATTACCATAACCAAAGCATCCATGACCCCTGTCTCTCCAAAATTATCTTCAAGAATGCAGAAACTTTATACGGACCCTGCAGGCTGGGTACTGCCACAGGCTCTGTTGTCAGGATGGAGACAGGCAGAGGGGAATGCAAGACTGAGAGCACTTCCTAGAGACTGTCTGTCTAGGGAATAAAGAGAAGCAGGAATGTCGCCTGCAAGAGCTGCACATTTCCAGTATGTACCTACCAGTCCATGCTGATTATATGCCTGCTTTAAGTAAACTGGTCGTCCCACTTCTTCCCTCAAGGATGGAAACCTAATTTCAGCAAGGAAATTCTAAGCCTGATGTCCTATATATGTTCCCTTGACTAATATATGTCCCATAAGTACCTCTTCTTAAAAAAAGATTTCTATGTACTCTCCACTGATTGCCAAATTATCCTAGTCTTGGAGGAAAAGGAAAAAGAATTATAAAGGAAGAATTAGTCACATTGCACTCAGGCATTTCTATCTTTGGTCATGTATTGACAAGGAAATGACAAATTAATCACAAATAAGTTATTTCTTGATGATAAATAACTGTGTATTATGCTAGAAGAGGAACAATAATTATTTCTTAGAGATTGTTAGACTGAAGTTTATATAGTGACATCCATCTTATGATATTTTGCCTTGCAATGTTATTCAAGAGGCTCATCATGTAGTTAAACTCCTTGAAAGGAAAAAAAATATTCCTGAAATTCATGCAGCTGAAGCATAGCTGTAAACAAACCACCCACTTCAACACACCTTCCTTCCAGGTAAAGATATTGAAGAGCATTAGATAGAAGAATATATTTCCATAACCAGCTTGAAGTCCGTGATCATTTCACCTCTTTGGGTATGTTTAACATGGGCCATATTTGGTGAGATTTTGGCAGCTTTGCCCTAGAAAAAGCAAACTCCACTGCTCCCTAACACCTCTGTCCCCACCAGACACAACCTGCTGCAGGGGACAGTGAAAATACTGGGTGAAGTGTCGCTCTATTGGGAACGGCAAGAAGAATGACACGGACTCTCTTGTGCGTTGAACAGGAGAGCAAAGTTTATTATTCTTGATCTTCTTTCATAGACATGTTCGAGAAAGTCCGAGAGGTAAAACTCTCATTGGTCATTAAAGCAAAACATCTACCATCATTGGTTAAGTGTAACATCACCCTTTGACTGTTTCCTAAACAACATCTGCAAAGATTGTTGTCATTTACCAAGGACTGTTTAGATTCTTTCTCATGCTTTCTCAGGCCAAAATGAGAAGCTTGTGATTTAGTTTCGCACAGGCTCTGTTCCCTTCTTTTTGCATTTAGCATCCACAGGTGAAGGGCTCTGGCTTCAGTGGGGAGCTCACACCGGGGGGTACCCGGGATGTTTCGGAGCAATCCCGCTGCTCTAAGCACGGCCAGCAGCCAGCCCTGCCCCGCAGTCTGCCACTAGAGGGAACACGGACATGCTGGAACTGGGAACCGAGGAGAATCACAAGCCTGCATTTTCTTCTTGCTGTCACTTTTAGAACACTTTTATCAAAATTGTCACCTACGTAATGTTTCTGAAATGTGCTCTACTTGTCCATTTCAAGCCAGAAAAAGCACAGTAATAAGCTTTTAAGTGTAAGTGATAGGGAAATCTTTTGAAGTGAAAAAAAGTCACCTGTATTTCAAATTTTGCAATCCCATCTACCCCGTTTTCTTTCAGATTTGCAGAAAAACCCGGCAATATCACTACCTTGTTTTTAAGTTAATCTGAGCAAGAGCTTTTCAAGGAAAGCAGCCCAACAGAAAACACTGACTCACTACAGAATTATCTTCTTCCCCCCACCCCCCCCCCCCACCCCGAAAAACACCCTGTATATAAATATAGTAAGTTTTTTATTTCTGCTTCGATGGAAAATTTGTACAAAACAAAAGTGTAAATTGCATTACCAGAGAAGTCTTTCCTTCAAACTTTCTTGCATCCTAGGTGAGAGGCACAATCAATTAGTGCTCGCACAACATTGACTTGATCAGTTTCTCAGAAGCTGTTTCTGCTTCCATAAACAAATGAGAAAACCTGTTGAAGCAGGAGTTCTTTCCTTATTGGTTCAATGCACTAAACTAGGAGCACATTTACTCTTCTGGAATCTCTTTCTCCAAGATATTTGTGCCTTCTAGTTTATTCATAACATAGAACACTTAAAGATCAGAAAAGTCTGTATGACAGAAAATCTTTTCATATTCTGTTCAAAAACATCCCCCCATCAGCAGTCAAAAACAGTACCCTGTTTCAGGTTTGTTGTCTTTAATGGGAAGGATACTTACAGAAATGCATCAATTCAGTTCTGCTTGCAGTGATATTTCTTCCCCTGTATTAAAAAAGTCTGTAAAATTTAATCTGAGATTGTTTGATTAATGATTTCAACTGGACCAGTTACTTATATGTTGAAAGATATGGAAAAACCTTATTATTTAATATAAGTATTTGTTTAGAATATGAAAAAATTTTTACATGGTCTTGACCCCTGCTGAGAGAGAAGGTCATTCCTTATGGATGGCACTCCAAAGCATATGGCAAGACCAATACATCTTCAGAAGATATAGAAGCTATATCAAGATATATAGAAGACATATCAACAGATAAGCCTACACATGTAAAGCAGTATAGAGGGTAGAAAGTTAAAAGTCTGTCGTCCAAATTGCTAACAGGGTTTTAAAAATACTACTTTAAGATCTTAAAATAATTTCCACAAAATAATTAATAGTTTCCATAACATACAAAAATACATATAATTGAATTTAATAAAAGTTAAAAATATGTTTTTGGATCTTAATACCTACTGAAAAGATTAAGCTTTAAAGCACCAAATGAGGCAGTTTTTATTAAAAAGAATTTAGACTTTAATTTTTTTTTTTTTTTAAATGGACCCTAGATAGGACAGGCTCTTTCAAGACCATCTATAGATTAAGGAAAATAATTTAAAGAATTTTCATAATAGTGCTGCACCACTTTGAGGAAAATAAATACTTCAAAAGCCCATAAGGTGGCAGCAAACTCCTTTTTAATTGAGAGCAGTTACTGCCCGCTCTTTTGCACGAAGTCGATGTTATTAACGTGTTTTAACACCACTTCTTCATCGTCCAATTAACATAAAAAAATAGCACACCAGTAGCATATGGACTCCTCTTATTTAAAAGGCATTATTTCTCACTATGTAAATCAGATGCTTTAATATTTAATAAAGTAAAACTAAATTATATTTAGAACCTCGGGGTTATAATAATTTATTTTTTTTAAAAAAAAAGAGAAACCTCCCAGAATGAAGGGACAGAATGTGTCCCACTGTGAACTGATTGGTAACTTCTTTTCGTGGTACATCAACTGACCTCAGTGCTCTGGCTATTGAATGAGCAGAACTAACAACATGGCTTATGTAACTGTTTATTGCAACAAAATCCCCTTCCCTGAGTTTTCACATTACTGAGCCTCACGCCTTTTTCATACTCAGTATCTCCAGAAGGCATATATTTTTAAGCAGCTTGGAAAATGTTTTCACAGATATGTTTACAGCTAAGAAATCTGTCCATCTGCATGCTAGATGTTCACTGTCAGAAATGAGCATGCTGAATTGTATACGAAATATTGTCATTGTCATTGCTTCTACAGCTCTATGGTTGAAACACGGTATCTGTGGGGCTGACAAGTCTGTACAAGTGTCATCTACCAGCCTCGTCCTGTTTTTCAAATCTGGTTGATGCTGGAAACAAGATGTCATATGTTTGGGGTTTCCCAGTTATATTTAATCTTTTTGCACTGAAAACATGTCTAGGCAGAGTGAGTGGTACTGTACATTTGTAAAGGATTTCAAATCACAGAGTAATGGCTAGACTTCTGGCCTCGCACACATCCCAGATACTTAGAGAAACACAGAAATATTTAGGTTTGAAAAGACCTTTAAGATCAGTGAGTCCAACCATTAACCCAGCACATCCACATGTTTTGAACAATTCCAGAGACAGTGATCCCACTGTTTCACTGGGAAGCCCGTCCTAATGCTTGACCTCCCTTTCAGTAAAGAAATTTTTCATTATATCCAACCTAAACCTTCCCTGGTGCAACTTGAGGCTATTTTCTCTTGTCCTGGCCCTTTTTATGAGCAGAGACCAGACCTAACCTGTCCACAATGTCCTTTCAGGAAGTTGTAGGGACAAATACTAAACTCAGTACACGTATAGTTCACCTGGTACTTCTGCAAGTGTTTGATTCACTGAATCTATATTGCACTAATATTTCCATAGTTTCATCATGCTTTCTGATCCTGTACAAATACTAGCCCATAGCACCCACTGTTCATAGACCACACTAACACACAGAAACACACACAAAACTTAAGTGTTTATAGCAGATATTTAACTTTGGTCATAGTATACACTAGCCTAACCACATTACTGGACTTTATATTTAACAGCAAGGTCTTGTTTCTTCAGTTTCCAAATAAAGATGATTTTTATGCCTGCTATCTGGCAATCTAAACCCGGAGTTTTGCAAATCAATTCATGGTAGAAGCTGCTCAGCTTGTAAAACAATGCAAGGCAGAAGACTTGTATTTATGGGTTGTCAGAGCCTTCCTTGTCTTCATCAACAAACTAATGAATGAACAAGTTGTGGGCATCCATTAACAGTAAGACAAATCAGACAGTAGAAGTAGACCTGAATTAGATCACATTGTTTCATAGTCCACAGGGTTTACAGATACAATTTAAACAACTGTCACCATTCCCTTGCCTGTGAGTGAGGAGCATTGAATTTACTGTTTCCTGACTTTTTCACAGGTGTTTCCTATTCCCAGGCCTCTCTTTAGTTCTTGTACACTTCAGTAGGCACTGTTTTCCCTGTTTCTGCTTCCATAAACAATCATTGAATGTTGCATTTTGTCAGCTGAGACAAAAGACATCAATGCACACTACATTGACACAGAAACACGGTGTCAGGATATTCCTTTGAGCTTCAAATTCAACATCTTTTTTTATATACATTTCATGTATTAATGTGAGCTGTCTGGTTTTACAATTTCCTAATTCAGTAAGATTGTATCTTACTTTGTCATAATTAATGCACCAATATTAATGACTTTAATTAATTACTTTAAATTAATAAGTAAATTAGTAAAATTAGTTTAAATTAGTAAAAGTAATTAAACAAGTCCCACATCAGCTCATTAAATACAATACCAGAAACTTGTCAGAAAACTGAGCTGATTCACCCAAGAAGATTTATCAACAGAGCTTCCACATAGAAGAACTCTGACCTTTAGCTAGCACTATAATTTTTTTCTTTGGACTTTGTTCAAGACATAATCTAACCTTGTCTCTTATGGCAAAGCAAAATAAGCAATAAAATGTCTTCTCTATATAACCAAGAATAATTCTTCAGGTGACTGGAAGATATTCATGCTTTAACACGTACATATTTTGGGAATGGTTTAATAAAACCTAAAATATACAGTGGTCTCATACTGAATGGTTTTATAAATTGAATACTGAGATATTTATACATGTAATAAAATCATGGCATGAGGAAGACACATCTTTGTTCAGCACTCCTATGAATCAATGATAGAAATAAATGCTATGATGTCATACAGTTACTCAGCTCCTTCAGAGCTAGAAACAGATCTTTGGATTGCCTTTTTGGGAATGGAAAACGTGGTTGTTTCATAGTACTACATTTTATATCAGTGGATCCTTCATACCTCTCCCTTTTCCCCATGGGAGGTGTAACAATCTCAAGTTGTTTACAAAATAAAGCCTTAGGAAAATTGAGCTATTTAAGCAAGGCACATTTTGGAGCTTTTATTTGTATGCAATTTCAAATGAAATGGATAGTACACTTCTAGAACAAAGAACAGAACTGCCAGAGCTGGATTTCTTACCCTTATAAGAAGTTATCACCCTCTTGCATTCCACCTGCTAACACCAAGCTTGATCAGAGCCAAGTAATGTGAAAAAGAAAGTGCAAAGGGGCAGTGTTCCACTGGAAACAAGTCTGAGGCTTTCAGAAGAAGTTGGCTTGAGGTGAAGATTAGTCATTAGTCATTAGTCATGACCTTACAAAATTTAAACTGGTGAGCTGGGCAGGTTTGGAGACCAACAACTAACTGCAAGTGACTAACCAATGCCTGTGATGTTATTAATTTGTTTTTCTGCTTCACATAAAAGCAATTAAATCCCAATTTTACTCCATTATTTTGTCTAAGCCAAATACAACTTCTTAGTATTATAAAAGGGCAAAGGACTGTAATATTCAATAAAAGATTCAAGCACTGATAAAAATTGCTGGAGAAGAGTTGAGCAGGATGGATTGGAGAGAAAAGAAGCAAAGAAACCAAAGCCATCCACATAAGATGAAACCTGTGGGCAAAACTCCTTTGCATTATGCCAAGGCTAGGTAAATCAAAGTACTACTGACTCAGCACCCAGATTGTCTTTGGGTCCTATGAGTAATTAGGTTGAACTATTTGGTTAGGTTTCTACAATCCAAAGGAGCTATCAAAGTTACTTTCTTCTGAGCATCTACAAATAATTTTGCTTTTGATGAAAATGAAAAACTCTAAGAGAAAGTTGTATGCCTGATAATAGCTGAGATAGACAAACTAAGCAGCATTTCTTGGAACCTTATTTAATGGTTACTCGAGTGGAGACGTGCATTCATATTGTCCTACTGCCACCTTTGCTTGGCTCCAGTAAATTTCCAGAGATCTTTCCAAGCTCAGCTGTTCTGTTCTTCTGTTAAAATGAATTAAACTATTTTGGTCTCAAGGCTGTAAATACTCACCAAGCAGAGGGTGATCTGAAAAGAACCAGTGTAATTAACTATAAATGAAAGATACAAAGAAATAGCTGTCTCTAAAGGATGAATCATACCACCCTAAGACTGGTGTGTGAGTAAGCCAGATGAAGCACACAGTAGCAGTACTTATTTCTTTCCATAGATTTTAAAGACAGGTCAGAGGGACTAGCTGTGACTCAAACATTTAATTTCTACACATGTAAAACTGAATGATAAAAAGCTCTCACTGAATAATGACAGACAACTGCATACAGGGAATACAGGAAGTTGTAGACTACCCTACAACCTGCCTTGACACCTGAACAATAATGATGATTGGATAGAATTCTACTGAGCAATGACCTGTAGTAAAGGTAGGTATTGTTACCACCAGCACGGCTTTTACACCACTCACATTGTAGCTCTCTTCTCACCAGTAACCCAGATTTGGCCTTTTAGTTACTTTGGTGTTGGTTCTGTTTATTATTTTTCTTCAGATTGTGCTTCTTGTCACTTCTAGAAACAACCACAGATAACAGTGCCTTTCTGACTGAGGCTTTTTCTAGACTGGTTCAGAATTAGATATTCCCTGCCTCTTCAGTCACTAGCTTTCTGCTGATCCAGAACAACCTGCTGTTCCTGCATGGTGGGGATATACATTTAGCTGCTGACTAGAAATTCAGCAAAGAGTTTGACAGAGACAGTAGAGCAGTTTGTTCAGAGATGCTTAAAGAAATGTGATCCTGGTTGCTGTGCAGCAATGCTGGCGATGAGCTGAGTGGTGCAGTCTCTGCCACCAGCTGGAGAAAGCATACAAAAGACCTCAATCTTGATGACAGCCTGGAGGGCAAGTGAACATGTTGTGGCCAGGTGACAGGCTGAAAGGAGCCTGCACTGAGGTTAATGGTAATGGGGTTAATGTGGGAGGTGTGCTTTGTTGAGGCTGCCAGGTGAAGGGGTTGGGAGCCAAGGTTACTGCACACTATCATGGAGAAGGAAGAAAAGAGCACCAGGTCTTCCTGACCACCTTACAGTGGCAACAGCCTGAGCCACACCATGAGTAAGCATGGCATAAGACCATGCTTGAACCCATGGTGGATGGAGACCCCTCCAGAGGTAAGAACTGCAAGATTATGCCTTCTGACACCAACAGAATAGGTCCTCCTCTGCCTTCAGATCTGAGCTTAGAGTGCCCTGGTAGTCAAAAAATTGGCACAAGCTTCACTGGGGAGACTCTGGAGCCTGAAATATGCATTAGCACCGAGATGAAATAGCAATGAATATTGCTATTGATTAATGAATGTGTTGATTAAGGACATTATGGAGAAACTGCTGGGGTTTATTGTGTCCTCAGACTAATATTTCTCATTGCTTATCCACACGGGCACTGAGGGAGACCTGGAGCAACTCTAGAGGGTCTGAGGGATTGGATGAGGTGATAGACATGAGAATCCAAGAATTTTCCACAATCCTACAAGTGAAAGGGAACAGCCATGCAGGATTGAAGATACATTAATTTACCAGGTGGTTGCGTGGCCAGTTGTGTGGACTAGTACTTTTGTTTTTATGATCATGTTGTAAATTCTTTTTTCCATGATGGGGGAATGATTCAGAGGCAGGTGAACAATTTGGGGGGTGCATAAGATTCTTGGAGGGAAGACAGACAGGACAGATGACATCTACTGACCACAAAGATATTCCAGATTGATCATAAGATGTTCTCAGCAGCAAAATTGAGAGAGGAAGGTTGGTGGGGGCAGCTGGTGGGGTCAGTTGGTGGTGAGCAATTGGGTTTTTTCACATTGTTATGAAAGATTCTTGGATTTTATTTTCCTTTCTCTTTGTTTGGGTTTTTTTCCTTGCTTTTTCCCTTTGTCTATCTTACTTATTATATGGCTTTTATTTCACTCATAAGTTTTCCTCAGTTTTACCCTTCTGATTCCACAGCACTGAGGGGGAGTGAGTGAGCAACTGCATGGGGCTTTGTTGCTACCTGGGGTTAAACCACAATGGGCTAAAAAATACATGTGTGATTCTTCAGGCTAACTGCATCCTGGGTTGTAAAGGAAAAAAAAAGACTGCGGCTTTCTTTTCAGTCAAGGGAAATGATCAAGCACCTCAACTTGGCCCTTGTTAAATCACTTTGAGAGGGGCTCCCCACATTCAGTTTGGGGCCCTCAGTACATTAAAAACATTGACCAGCTGGTGAGATTCAGCAAAGGGGCACCAATATCATCAATGACTGGAGCATATGCCTTGTGAAAAGAGGCTGAGGGTGCTGAGCTTATTTATCTTGTTCAGAAGAGACAGCTGCAGTGGAACTTAGGGACTATCAAGAAGACAGAGTCAGGCT
Organism: Cyanistes caeruleus; assembly: GCF_971803275.1. Classification (NCBI taxonomy): domain Eukaryota; kingdom Metazoa; phylum Chordata; class Aves; order Passeriformes; family Paridae; genus Cyanistes; species Cyanistes caeruleus. The sequence continues at coordinate 24,563,455 of NC_141704.1, read as the reverse complement.
CTTTCCTAAGGTGCAGTGGGAAAATGAGGAACAGTGTCCATAAACTCAAAAGATGGGACATCCTGACTATACAAGGAAAACATTATAATTAAACACTGGAGCAGGTTGCCCAGAGGAGTTGCATGAACTCCATCTTTGGAGGTGTTCAAGACCCAGGAGGACAAAGCCCTGAGCAATACTGTCTGATTGTTTATCCTGCTCTGGCCAAGAGGCTGGAGTAAATGAGCATGAGTACCCTTCCAATATGAATGATTCTGTGAAATATTCTTTTTCCATCAATTGTATGCTGTGACAAATCATGGGTAACTGTGAATGAGAGTGGACATAGCTGCAAATCCCACTCTAATCCATGCAGCAGCAGCTCTGGAAGTCTGATCTGGCTTTCCAAATTCAATTCTTACTTTCTTTATAGGTGAGAACCTTAAAAATACTTACAAAAAATAATTATTTTGAGAACAGTATCACTTTCCCTTTGCTGACCCTTGAAGCATGCCAAGATTACAATGTGTGTAATTCTAAGATGATGCTGTAGTTCGTAGTTGAATGATCTGCTTCGCACCAGGTTCACTTACCCTTCAAAAAAGAAAAGAAAGTCATTAATTAATACTCTGACAAAAAAAATCAAACAACAACAAAAAAAAACCCCACAAAATTGTGATGGCAGTCTTGGTAGAATTTTATCCTTAGTTATATTAGAATCTCAAAGCAGAAGGTATTTTCAGGCTATACTACATAGAGTAACGCAGAGTTTACAATTTAAATCATACTTATCTCTGAAAGCTAATTTAAAATCACTGGCATTTCATAATGATCATGCAAAGACAAAAAAGTCTGTAAAGCATCTAGAGCTTTCAGGCTTTATAGCAAGACTACTTTTAATGTAATTATAGCAATTAAGACCCTTCTATTAATAACTTTCTTTTCAGATTAATAAGCCACTTATGTAGTACAATATAAAGAGGCTTCTAATTACAGTGACAACATTGTGATTTCTGAAAACTGCTTAATAATGTGTGATAAGCGACTGCCAACTTGCATTAAGATGTTTTAGGAATCCTGCATGAACCTGATGTTTGATAATCCTGTTTTGAAGACATGATTTGAATTGCAAATTGAATTTAAAGGAAAATTCAGCATTCTTCTGCCAAAAGCAGTGGAATATGTATTTGCAGGGCTGAGCAGACCTTTAAAAGCATAGCAGCATTTGATAAAAAAAACTTCTTGTTGTTTGATGTAGCTGGCCATCAGATGCAAGGCACATTGGTGACAGAAAATCTTCTCATAATTATCTCAGTGGATCAAAACCTTAAGTGATTTATCTGGTTTAAACAAGGCATCCCCGCAATAGAAAAGATAAGGTAATAAATAATAAATAAATATAATTTATTTTACTTAAATCAGAAAATAAGAAATGTTGAAACTGAGTCTCTATTTAATTGCTCCAGAGCAAGGTGTCTATTTCAGATATTAATTAAGTTTGTCCCTTGCTGCATGTGAAGCTCTTGGATTCTTGATTTTTTTAATTCATTTTTTTTTAAATATCATGGATTTAAGGAAGACTTATTCTTCATATTTTAGACATGAATACTGAAAAACAGAAAAATCAGATTTCAAGAGATTAAGTTAGGTGACTGTACTTCTTTTTTTTTTATCCCAAATGCATTATTCAGTCATGTATCCTTTGCAGGTTACTGAGCTTATGGTGAATCCTAAACTACATGGTATTGACAGGTTTCAAGCTGAGCTACCAAATTGTGACACGTTTTTGAGAGTACAATTTTTCAAATGCTGTTACTATTATTGTTTTTGTTGTTGTTGTTATTATAGACTTAAAAATTATAATTGTCTTAAGCACTGCTAAGACCACCAAAGGACTTTGCCCACTGCAGGAAACTGTGCAAGGAAGAAACTGCACATCTACAACCACTGAAGCTCAACCCTGTGGGTATATGCCTTGTGATTTCAGGAAACTGGACAGTGAGTTCAGCCACCTGACAGGGACTTGAGATAAGATAAAGGCCGTACTGTTCTCCAAGTATCTCAGGTCTAAGGAGAGGTCCCGAGGCCTTCCACCAGAGGACTGCACTTGATTCAGGTGTTGCAACAGATTCATTGTTGCAAAAGACAGTGTAAAACATCCCCCACCTCAGGGGAGGTACTTGGGCATTCCCACCTGTGCCTGAACTACATTAATCCAAGAACTCTGTGTTTCAAGGGACCTCCAGCACCAACAAGCCCTGGGTGAAAAGGACCAGTGGGATGCTACTGGATCCACAGGGGTGGTGACTCTACTTAAGTTGTCTCTCCTTCTCCCTCCTGCCCTCCCTTTCCTATTTCTGTCTCCTTCTCCCTCCTCCACTCTCTTTCCTACTTCTTCCTCTCTTTCTCTATTTCCTATTCACAGTTAAATAAAATCTGTACTATTGGCTTTGGCATATGGTCTTACTTGCATCTTAATTTGAGCAGAGGAATCTCTCTCTAATAATCATAATAATTGTATCATAACAATTATAAGATTATAATTAAATTCATCTGTTCTTTACTAAATATGAAAAGAGAAATCCCAGACTTATTTCCTGCAAAAATTCGAGTATTCATTAAACAGATTAGAAATATTAGAATTACAGTTGGATGCACTTTTGGAGGGAATAATTGATTTAACAAAAAAGAAATTTTACATTCAACCCTAATGGCATCTGTGATGCTGGGCTGAATCTGACAAATAGGCTTTATTAAAAAACCCAAACCAAAACAGCCATTTTCAGGGGTCATTTACAAAACCAGGAAAGAAAGGTATATTTTCTTCTCAAACTTTACCCACTAGTGCATAATAAAGTTGCCAGGGAATATAGAAATGGCCCAGTTTATATATTCTAAGTGTGACTACACTCACAATTATTCCACATCAAATGCAATGGGTAATTATCCCAAAGCAGGGGTTGCTCCTTCACAGCAGGGATTCTGCACAGAAAGGGATATATTAGAAAAAGAACATTTTTTTGTCAAAGATGTTCTGTTCCATACAAAATATTTTAAGTACATACATGATGGGACACATTGTTTCCTTACCTTAAAGGTTACAGGATTTGTATGGGAGATTTGGTATAAAAATAAGAAGTATTAGACAAGGCTGTCCCATACTTCAAGAACAGCTGAAGGCCCTAAACCACAAGACAATCCAAGAAGAGATCAGTACTTCCATTTAGGTTGTTTGTTGAATATAGCCATTGACTCCTATTCAAAATGCCTTCAAAATGAGACTCCAGCTGCCAGAAAAAAATTCAGATAAAAAGGCACAAGAATTGTTAGCTCTGGCAAAAGAAGGAAAAATATTCTTCACTATTCATGTTCTAGGAAATACCCTGATTATCTGGCATTAACAAGAAATCAAATCAATTTCTTTCTCTCCTCTAATGTTTAAAAAAAATAAAACAACATAAAAACAAACAAAAAAAAAAACAGTCAACAAATGTTAGAAGAAGAATGGAATACTTATGCTATCATGATGGGTAGGATGTGAAGCCGTAAAGCTTTCATCTCAAATGGCTAATGCTTGATAAAGTTATAACAACCTGAAAATAGACCCTGTACCAGGAAGCATTGGATAGCCTTGGCTCTTGGTACTGTATTTTGTCACTGGTGGGAAAATAAGCAACAAAATGAATGAAAAAAACATTGAAAGGTAGGCACATACATGGGCACACTGAATTCTAACTTTCTTTTCTTATGTACCTTTTTGTATATATTCCCTTAGTAACAGACAAATACAAGATGTTATCAAGTTATATTAAAATACTTTTTTGAGAATGGAAGGCAAAACATGGACGAGAAAAGCAAACTAAGACTTCAGTCACTCCATATAAGGGAGTGGGAAGAAGATGGAAACCAAATACAGAGCATAAAACATAGAAAAAAGGCATACATAGAGAGAATGAGGGAAATATATGAAAAGGTCTAATCTGATGAACCATGTTGTTCATACAGTTTCTTTTCAATAATGTTTTGTGAATCCTTTAGTCTTTTCCAGTAAAGGAGTACAGTTGTTGTGTACATAAAACAGCTGTGATAAATTGTGTTGCAATGTTTCATGCCTACTATACACAAAAAAGAAGAAATACACCATACAGGCAATGAAGAAGTGAAAAACTTTAAATGAGGTACAACATCAACAGTTTCTGTTTTCCTCGGCACTCATGCATCATATTTAATCCAACAGCTTTTGAGACACAATATACCCATTGTTCATTAGTACTAAATGCTTGAATCACGATACAGTTTTCAGTTCTTAGCTAACATACCGTTGTAATTTTACTGTTTCCTACTGAACAAGCCAGAATCTAGACAGTACTGCAGTTCAAGATGTGCAAACATGCTGATAATCTTTGTGAATCAGATTTCTTGTTCTGTGGTATATACAACAGACAAGTTCCCCATGACACCATACAGAAGACATGAATTCTAGAGTGTCTCCTGAACAACTAGATGTTGTCCCATGCTTGCCTCCACCTACTCATCTTCAAGGGCCAATCCCTAATCCCTTCTGGACATAACTTTGTCATAAAGCTGTCTAACAGCTGTATTTAAGAGTCCTCTTAATTCTGGTTCTGCAATGACTTCTCCCATTATCAGTCTCCCTCACTTTGAAGTTCCATGAGAACTTCTCTGCTACCAGCCAGAATGCTCCTCTCCTCCTGCTCTCTCTGGTGTTTGATTTCTTCCACAGCCAGTTCCAGTCCCTAAATACAGCTCACTAAGAGCTGAAAATTAAATAATCACAAGATTAATACATTTCTTCTGGCTACAGAGTTGAACTGGCTACTCAAGGAATTAGGTAAGAACCAGAGATGGCAAGGTCATTAGACTGAGCAAAGGGCAGAAATGAAGGAAGAAAGAAAAATCAGAACTGCTGCTTTAGCCAGAAATGGATGTTAGGACCAGATTCTTCTCTCATTGCTCCTCAGCTACACAGCCACCTTTACTGAATAATTTCTTAATCATGTAAAAACGTTTCTATTTCTCCCCAAAACACATTTGTTAATGGCATACAAGTCATTAAACCACTTAAAGTCAATTGCACCATATGGCTGTGTAAAGATAAAAGCATAGGCAAACTACACGTAGGACAAGCCCTAAGACCAAATTCAGTAAACAAATATAAGCATCCAGCTGTGGCTGAACTTATGCCTCTGTAGGCTCTTTGTCACAGAAAAAGAAATCAGATTTTCAGAAAACTTTTTATGTTTTTATTGGCTGAAAAAGAAGTTTGCTCTGATTCTTGAGACATCAGCTGCAGTCCTGCATATTGAGCCGTGCTTTTCACCTGTTTCAGACCTAGAAAACATCTACACTAAAGGCCTCCAAGCCAAACAGCAGAATAAAATGGCCAAAGTGAGTTATATGCCACATATTTTCATTTTAAATGAAGGCACAGATGTAGGGAAATTACCTCTGTGTCTGACTTATGACTCTCAGCTAGCATTTCCATCTGCTGGATCAGAGCCTAAACTTGTATTTCAATAGAGGCAGCAAATGCTAGACTCATATCAAGACTGTATTATATTATGACATTATTATATGAAGAAGGATTAGAGTGCAGTATAAAGTCTTCTAGGACCAATAAAAACAGAAGTGACAAGCCCAAGGAGGAAGTTTACTAGGTAGTTCAGATAATTGTCCTAATTTTAATTTTTCTTCCTGTATACCATATTTACCATCTGAAACTATAAATCATATCCCCTGAGACTTAGTCCTTTGACAACCTGTAAGTTACTGGGTAAGACCTCAAGTGGGTATCTTTTTGGCTGGGCTAAGAGTAGGTTTGATCAGTAGAAAAAGCAAGAGTTTTTGATCTATCAAAGTGACAGCTTGGAGACCTATGACCCTAATGACAAGTTCAGTTCATTTAAGAGGAAAAATCGTGCTTGCAGAGCAAAGCCAGGAAATTTTTTTGATGGCTCTAAAAAGAGTCTGGTATGCAGAAAGTCTGATCATCAAAACCTGTTTCCTGAGACTTAAATTATTTGCTTGTCTCAGATGTGGGTGGCAAATATCACAAGATACATAAAGAATTCAATTAGCTATTAATGTTCCTTGGCATCTGTAGTGATAAAAGCATGATCTCATATACTGCAACTACTTTCTTTCAATAGCATTAGACATCATCTCTTCAGCTTAGGCTGAAGTTATTAAATACAAATTATAGCAAAAGAGTTGCTATGATTCTATCCAGATGGTACTTAAATTATCCTTCTCTAGACGTACACAATCTCTATGTAAATTATTACAAATGGAAAATCTGAGAACCACAGAACCTTTGTGGGAGCTCTCTTGTGTGGGAAAGAAGCCAAACAAGTGCTCATAACATTATATCAGCAGAGCTGTGTAGGAAATTAGTTCCTATTCCACAGTTTTTTTGAGAGTATAAATAAAAAAAATGTCTCTCATTGCATTGGAACAAAACCAAGAATGTTCCAAGTGAGAAACTTGTCAGAAACAGCCTTTATCCTTTATTGAACTAACTACTCCCATGGAAGTATTCCCCTTGGTTACAGTCTTCTACTCTGACCTAGGCAAAGCAGCATCAGACACTGCTCTTTGCAACTCATGTAAATACCTTAGTCCTAATGAGATGGAAATTGTTTCTCTGTGTACTCTACTGTGACCAAAAATTCTATTTTTAGTATTTGAATTCGTGCAATTTTTGATTTCAAAGAACTGCTCTGTTGTCATGACAAAATAAAAAACTCTTTGCCATAAAATTTCTAAATAATCATAATTTTCAAAATTTTGCCTCTGTATATTGAAAGAACTCTGACATAATTCACAAAAAAAAAATAGATAAACTTATTGACTTAGATAAATTTCATGTAGCTAATAGATAAACATCAAATTTTTGATCTCTTATCAGATAGAAAATACAAGTATGTAGACACCTTTTAAAAGTATTCCTGTTTCTTTTGTCTCAAGGAGCCCAGATCTGGACACAATACTTCCCATAAGGCATCAGTGTAGAGGGGAAGGATCACCTCTCTCAACCTGCAACTCAGGATATCGTATGTCTTCTTTGCCACAAAGTGCATGATCAACTTGGTGTCCACCAATACCCCCATGTCCTTTTCTGCAAAGTTGCTTTTCAGTGGCTCAGCCCCCAGCAGGTAATGGTGCCTGGGGTTGGTTGCTCCTCCCCAGCTGCAGGACTCTGAAATTCCTGTCAAATTTCAAGAGGTTTCTGTCAGTCCATTTCTCCAGCATGTCCAGATCTCTCTAGATGGCAGTAGGACCCTCTGGTGTGTTACACCCACCTGTTTTGCATCTTCAGCAAGCTTGCTGTAGATATTCTCTGCTCCAGCACCCGGTAATGAGGATGCTACTCTCATCTACCAAGCCAGTTATCCCATGGAGGCACCTGAGGATCATATTAGATTGGTCAAGCATGACTTGGCAAATCCATGCTGACCACCTTTGTTCTTCATGTGCCTGGAAATGGTTTCTGGGATTAGCTACTCCATCAACCATCATAGGGATAAGAGTGAGGGTGACCTGAGGCTGGTGCCTGTAGTTCCCTTGTTTCTCCTTCTCCTGATTTTTTTGAAGAGTTACATTTACTTGTCTGCCATCTTCAGGCACTTCTCCCAGCCACCACTATGAAATCAAAATTATCAACTGGTCTCACAATGGCATCATCCAGCTTTCTTGGTAGTCCTGGATATCTCCCAATAGGACCTGTAGACTTACATATGTCCAGTTTGCTTCTGTGTGCTCTGACCTCACCTTCTTCTACCAAAGGTTTTTCTTCTACCAAATGTTTTCCTTCCACTCTTTCCCACTGGTATCTGGGATTTCTGAAGGCAGGTCTTATTAGTAAAGACTGAGGTGAAGATGGCAATGCCTTTTGCATATCCCATGCCACAAGGGCCACTACCCCATTCAGCAATATGTCCACATTTCCCCTACTCTTGCTTTTGCTACTTGTGTACTCAAGGACTTTACCTTGCTGCTTTTGGCATCTTTTCTCAGATTCAACTACAAGGGGACTTTGCCTTTCATAGACATATCTTTGCATTCCAGACCATGCCTCAGTATGCCTCTCAGGCTACCCGTCCTTGCTTCCACCTTCTATAAACTCCCTATTTATGTTTGAATTTTGCAAGGAGCTCCTTGTTCATTCATGAATTAAATATTTTTGGAAGCTTACTATACAATAAGCTTTTCAAAGAACAAGAAGTGCTTTATTTAGTATTTTTCTGATACCATACATTAAATTTCTTATAATTTATAATACATTTTGAGTAGCTGTTTGAGAAGGTGTTGAGTATGGTTTTTTTCCTGGGTAAATTTACTTCTATTAGAGATTTAATAATGCAGGAACCTTCTCTGGGTTGTAACTACTGATGTTGTGACTGGGCCTTAAAACCAGAGAGAGAATAAAGAATTAGCTCTCTTCTCCAGTACATAATTTCTGAGTTATATCCAATAATTGACTTAGAAACCCAAAAGTGGGACATGTTTAGTTTCTATGCTTGGGGACCTAAGGCACATTAAGCTCTTGGAGTAGCCCCATGATTCAGAACAGGCTCCAAGCCAAGAAGCATATTGAGCAAAAAAGAAATGATAGTCAGTAAACAGCTGTCTCCTAACTTAGCTGAATCATGCATACTTGATAGAAAACATCTTTGTTTGTTGGGAAACAGAGACTCCTTCTATTGCAGTTCTTTCAAAGAACAGAGCACAGTTTATTCTTTCCTTTTAGAGGAGTTTTTTTTTTTTTATTGTTTTCTCTTCTGCTCTTTATGCCCCTAAAACTGTCTACAAAGAGGACAAGTTCAAGTCCCTCTTCTGGTTGAAGGAAGCTTTAATTTTCCCAGCAAGTGTTATAACCATCAAGCTACACCACTTTTTTCCACCATTTTGCTTTGCCACTGTTTCAATAACTGAAAAGTCACAGGGACAGTCAGGGAAAACAAGAGCAAGCATGACTGCAGCCTGTGTTAAGGGTTCTTTGGCTAACAAGCCCTCATTTCTAAAACTTTCAACATCTGGCCAATGTAGGCCTTGGGACTGCATAGCCACGTAGACAGATCCACTCTGTCACTATTCAGCAAACACTTTTTCTTTTCTGTACAGTGGTACTACTTTAAAAGCATAGTTAATACAATGCAGCCAAAGTCTGGCAGCTAATTCACAGTCCTAACAGATGGAAGCTGTAGTTTGATTCCCCATCATGCTGAGGAAAACTTAGGACTTTGTGTTCCGACTTGGGGGAAGGTTCACTATCTATTCAGGCGTTATAGAAAAAGTGGAGCAGAACCCCTCTTCTTTCTATATTCTTTTAAAAAGGGCAATAACTGTTACCAAACTTCACAAGGTTCTCAAATCAGCCTCTATTTCATACATGGTCATAACAAACCTCTGTGTAGGGTGAAATACAGTGAAGTTTAGTTTCTAGATTTTGAATGGATCAAGCATGAAACAATTATCAAAATTACTGTGTCAAGATTAACACTCAAGGTATCTGAAATCTGAGACAGTAAAAAGCAGAAGAATTAAAGTACAGTGGAGAACCATGTATATGCTTACCTTGTAAGCAGATTATCAGTAATGCCTCCAGACTTACAACTTCTGATTTCTGCATCCAAATTCTCCTCTAGTTTTTTATTGGACCTGCCACAAGACATTTCACGTAACATTCCTTTGTTTTATTCAAATGGATACAGAAAGGCAAATGTTATTCCCTTCTTAAACTGAAATGGTTTTTTTTTAAACTATATTAGTGTATTAAGCCACTTTGAGGCAAGACAGACTCTTTATATTTATATCACACTTCAGACTATATTTACAAAAAAAAGATCTTAAAAGCACAATGTCATTACTTCTAACATAAAGCACTGAGTAAACAGCAAAACTAGAAGAAGAATATAACTGGAAGCTAGCCTCAAGTAGTTGCTTGAAAAGTTTAAACAGAAGAACTGTTTATTAAATAACAGCTTTACTGGAAACAAATTTTCAGCATTGCTAAGTTATGATACTTTCCATCTGAGGATGGACATAAAAAACACCTATACAATCTACATATCTAATGTTTGGAGAAATGCAGCTACCTTTATCATTATCGTATCTGAGTGAAAAGAAAATTGTAAAACCAGGGAAGTTATCTGACTGACCATCCGCTCTGTGCTGTCCAGATTCCCAGAAATGTATATGGTAAAAGTATTAGCCTTTTCCCATCTTCTGCCTGTTGGGTTTATGAACATTGCTGTGGGAAAGTTAGTGCTGGGATACATCATGCTCTTTCCTTACAAAATACTAATATTCAAAACAGGTATTGTATATTTCCCAGACAGTTATGATAAAGCCCAGCTCTGTGCCCCGGCATGTCAATGTTGTTCTCCTGGCAAGTTCAGAAACTTTAAGAAGAAGAGTCATACAAGATCACATTCACAGAACAGGAAATTATTTTTGCAAGGCAAATTAAAGCCATAGAAAATACAGAAAACAGTTAGAATCTTAAAATGCATTCTGTATTGATCCAGGTCTCAGAGAAAGTGTGTTCCATCAGCAATCTGCTGGTTTGCAAAACAGAGATTTTATATTACTGTCTGCATTTTCTATTATATACATGAATTTGTAGGCTTCATATATGAATTTGTATATAGGAAAGTTGTTAGAAGATTACTACATTCTGGCACCAAATGACACAATTGAGATATGTACAAATCACAACCAGAGCATCTCCAACTCAAGAAGTTTAGGAAAAATATAAGGAAATGACATTATTATTAACTAAGTAGTGCTATAGCTTAGTAGGGGAAAAAAAAGAAAAATAACATAATCAAAACCATTATTATGCTATTATACTCAGAGAGATAAGGATAAGCAAAATATGCTTAAACCACACAAGATTTTCTTTCCATTTTTTTTTTGTTTCCTAAAATGAAAATATGCTCCTACATCCATTCCCAAATGAAAAGCATATATATAATTAGGACTATGATGATTTCATTTCTCTGCTTAGTATGGTCAAAAGTATCTATCTAGTCTTTGTAATTGCTGACATTCAACAGCACATTTACTGAACAGGAATAATCTCCTGCTTACTCCTTTGATCTTAGTCTGAGGAAGTTATGAGGCTTGATGGTATTCAAACTATAGGGTCCCAGGTACACCAACATCAGGCACTCTTAACTTCCCCTGGTCTTTCAACCCCCAAACCAGCAGGAAGTAACCACTAAACCAAACAGACTGAGAACCAGAAATGAAAAACAAAAGTTCAAACCCAACCAAACAAAATACATGCAACAGCTCCTGTTGTTCACCTCTTTTAGGGAGACACACTCTAAACACAGCAGCATTATCTGGTGGACTGTGTTCTCTCATTTTATCTAATTATACAGCTTGAGCCCACCCTCTCTTAGCTTTTTACTGAACTTCTTGGCCAAGGTCTGCTGCACAGATTCACCTGTAGGAGCTGTTGGCCCATAGCATACACCATGAGGCCAGTCCTAGCAGAAAAGTTAGTTTTACCTTTATCTGCTAACAGACAACAAACAGACCTGGTCTCATTTTTGCTTTGTTGCAAACATCTTTCAACGAGTGGTGTTAGACAAAACAATGAAACACTGAAAGATAAGTATCTCTGGCCTCTGGGGAAGAAAGAAAATTACCTAAGATCTACTTGAGAAAAGCTGGTATGTATGGAGAGAAAACATTAGATTCTGAAAATGAATGACAAAATTATCTATCAACTTATTCACCACCACTTCCTAGGGTATCTATAAAGTCTGTATGAATGTTTGTTACTTTTTCCAAAGATAAATATGAAACATTAAAATATTTTACGTTAGTAGTCAGTCTTTCAAATGCTTCGGTTTTGTGTCATTTTGCATTATGTGTATATTATAGGTAAAATATATTTTGTATAATCAGTGGCATCCCAGGACCGAACACACGCATAAGAAGCTGTAGACTGGGATCAGAGTCTAACTTTCATTCCGCGGGCAGGCAGGTAGGTGGAGTCTGGAGCCAGTCCCTGTGGGCACGGCCCTGCCCAGGAAGCCGCTGCGAATTCGGGAGCAATCCCGGCCAGGCGGGGCTCGGCAGCACCGTGCTCCCTGCCGCCTCCAGCTCCTCCTCAAGTCAATAAACCACTGAATCACAAAATTGTCAGGGTTCGTAGGGACCTCTGGTGATCATCTAGTTCAGTTTCCCTGACGAGGCAGAGTCATCTAGAGAAGGTTGCATAGGAACCTGGCCAGGTGGGGTTTGAATGTCTCCAGAGACTCCACGACCTCCCTGGGCAGCCTGTTCAGTGCTCTGTCATTAGTAAATTCTTCCTTAGGTTGAGGTGAAACTTTTTATGTTTTAGTTTATAGCCATTGTTTCTCGTTCTGTCACTGGGCACCTCTGAGAAGAACCTGGTACCATCTGAAACCCGCTTTGAGCTATTTATATGCATTAATGTCATCCCCTGTCAGTGCTCTCTAGACTGAGCAGGCCCAGCTGCTGCAGCCGCTCCTCATTAAAGAGATGCTCTGGACCCCAAATGATCTCTGTGACCCTCCACCGGACCCTCTCTTTGTCTTTCTTGTTCTGAGGAGCCCAGAACTCAACACAGTGTTCCAGATGTCGCCTCACTAGGGCCGAGCAGAGGGGCAGGATCATCTCCCTTGACCTGCTGGCCATACCCTTCCCGAGGCACCCCAGGTCACCACTGGTCCTCTTGGCCTCAAGACATTACAGCCCTCCCATTATAGCCCCAGATTTCCCCTTTTCTCATGCTCCGGGAAGCTCCCCATTTGCAGGCGTCTGTACCTGCAGGCGAGAGGCCGCAGCAGCCCCACCTTCCCCGTGACCTCCCGCCCCGCCGGGGCTGACTCAGGGCCGAGCCGGCCCGGGCAGGGCTGGGCGGGGTGGCGGGGATTGGCTGTCGGGCCGGCGGCGGTCGGCGGGGATTGGCTGTCGGGCCGGCGGCGGCCGGCGGGGATTGGCTGTCGGGCCGGCGGCGGCCGGCGGGGATTGGCTGCCGCGCGGCCTTTGTTCGGCTGCAGCCACTGCCGCAGGGCAGCGGAAGTTTGAGCGTCGCGGAGCGCGCGAGCCGTGACTCCTCCGTGGGAGCTGCCTCACGGGCGGACCCGCCCCGCCATGAACCTGGAGAATAAAGTGAAGAAGGTAAGTGGGGCTGCCCTCCAGGTTGTCTGCCGCGCATGCCGGTGTCCGCTCTCTGGGGAGCGGCGCACCCGCCTCGTCGCTGCAGCTCCCGCGGGGACTGCCCTGGGATCCCCCGGCTGCCGGGATCAGCTCTTGCCGGCGCCCCGCGCTTCCCGCCCGGGCCCCGTGGCGGAGGTGGGAGGCAGGAGAGCGGTCTGCCGGCTACCCCCGGAGCTGGGCTGCCTCGCTGCTCCCGGACCGTAGCTGGTCGCCGCAGCTGGTTCCCCTGGTGGGGTCATACTGTCATGCAAGTAAAACATGTGTTCGGTCCCCCCCAGTAAAAGCCTGACATCTGATGGTTGTTTCTATGTACGTGCGCTGTGTATGTTCGTATGAAACTTAAATTACAAACAGCTAAGTCGCTGTTTGTGGTTATGTTAGTGATTAATTTCAGACCTGTGATGTGACTGACTCCTTACAAGTGTGTTATCAGCGTTCTTATGGATTACCCCCTTGAGGGAGAAGCCTGAGCTTGAATTTGCATTCTTTTTAAAGGTATATTGACTAATTAGTTGTGTCAAACTGTCAAAAAACAAAAGGTAAGTAAAAGAAAGCAATGGGTAATCCAACTGTATTCAATCTCTTTCAAAAACTCACTATTTAAAACTTCTGTGTAAGACTGGCTTCAGGTAGGAGGCTCGTGTAAGTCTTTGTTTCTAGTTCTTTCACAAATGAAATATAGTGCTGACCTTTTTTAAAAATAAAAGCTTATTTGTATCTCTTTTGATACTATTTGATAAGGGGAAACGGAGCTTTTTATGTGAATATGGGTTAAATCTATACATAACAACCTTCACTGATACCTGAAAAGTAGTCTTTTGAAATGCATGTTGTATGAATGTGTGGGGGGTTTACTCCTGAATTATTTTATTTAAAGGTAGCAACTTGTTTTAAAATACACATAAACACTCTTGTGTATCTATGTACTTTTCCAGCTTGCAGACTACAATCTGACTTGGGGGGGGAAGTAGGTGTGTGTGTGTGTGGTGTGGAAGACTACCTGTTGAGGCTGAATCCTAGCAATGCCTTGAGGGTCAGCTTGCTTCAAGTGATGTCACCATGTGATAGTGTCACTTGGGTGAGGATCCTGCTTTGGAGGAGCTGCCTATCTCAACCCCCAGTCATTAGGCCATCAGCATATAGAGTAGCTAAGTACTGTCGCTGTGTTTAGAAGCTAGATGAGTGCACAGGGTCATTCCCCTTGTATGACTCCTTGATACAATGAAAATAAGCTTTTTAAGTAGATTTGCTTATATTTTCTAAGCACACTTTAAAACTTGATGGCATCACAGAGCTTGTTTGCTGGAAGTTTTTGAACTCCAGGAGGCGAGAGATGCATTTTTGTGGAAGATAGTGCATTCTAATTCAGAATTTATTAATCTAAAGAGAAAATAAACATGGGGTGTAAAATGACTGATAAAATTCTGCAGATAATAGAGTCTTGGTTTGAGAGAACTTGCAGTTGCGGAACATCTGCTTTAAATTGAACTGTAGTTATTGGGTAGTTGTGTGTGTTTTAAATTTATTTGACTATTATTTGATCATCTTTTACTTTTCTTCATCAACTTTGAAGATTCTTGAAGACTTTTCTGAATCTGCTTAGATAGACACAGAAGCTGCTGCCACAAAAGAAACCAGCAAAGCTCCATTTAGTGAAAGTAATATTTCTGTTCTGATCTGCTTTACTGTTAATATACAAAGATGTCTGTGATTTGAAAAACTTCAAATATTCTCTGTTTCTACTATATGTATATTCAGAAAACTATTTCTGTTATTGTGCTGTTCCCTCTCCCCTGCTCACATTTTCAGCTCATCTTCTTTCTATCTGTAACTTGGGTGAAGCTTATTTTCCAAGAGAACAGAAGAGGCCCTGTGAATGTCCCTAAGGAGAACTGGGAAGCTTTGCTAAATATCAGCGAGTTTTGGTACAAAATTCTTTTTTGACTATCAAGATTTATTTAATCAAAACTTCTTTGATTTTGTACACTGAACAGAGTAACAGTTCATGTCAACTCTGGAGTAACTGTGTCTTCCTTTTCTGTCCTTTAATTCCAATTCTCAACCTGTTTATCATCTTTTTGCTTCTGTCTTTTTTTACAACTTCCTTCTTTGTTGAAGGGTGGAAGAAAATTCTGAGAAGTTTCAAATCAAAATTATTAAAACCAGTGAACTACTTGACTTTTAGAAAAAACTTGTCCTGAGGTGGAGATGCCTGTGTCAGATTTTTAGTCCTTCAGCAGCAATGGGTTGCTCAACCACATGCTGTAGTTCTCACCTGTCTTTGTCTTGCAGCCGGAAGTGAAAATAGTTTGAGTTCCCTTACAAAATGTACTTTGTACTTTATGTAATCTTTTATTTTGTAGTGACTTGTACATATTTATTGCCTGGGGAATAACCTGGTAAACATTACAGACTGGTGAGTGGATAACCTGCCTGTTGGCCAGGAAGTTCGTAGAATGCTGGGCAGAAGAAAGCAGGAATTGTCATGTCCCCAGATCAGTAATTCCATTGCATTTTTGAACTCTGAGTTTAGATGTTGACTATTCTGTAGCCCTGGTGTTAGCAGAGCAGAAGGAAATGAATGCCTGTTGGAGCAGCATGCCATGTGTAGGCTCAGACACTCAGCTGGTGCTGTAGAAAAGCTTCTGCCCCTACCTACAACTGCTAATTTATAACTGTACTGGGTAATATTTTGGGATGTTTTCTGTTTCTGGAAAATTTGATAGATGAAGTTTCCAAGGTGACATTCCTAAGATTTCTCTAAGTGTCAGTAATCCATGAGTCCATTCATCAGTTTTGAGCTTCTGTATTGTCTCTTTGGAAAGCTGCTACGTACATTTATATCTGTATGCCTAGGTTTGTATGAAGAAAAAAAGCACTCAGAGAAAGTCTGTTTTCAGTGTTGATACCAGGTTTGGTGGTGGGTTTTCTTTCTCCAAATGTAACAGTTGTAGCACAGTCTGACTGGAATTGCTTCCCTCCACTGCAAGACCATTAGGGCTCCAACAAAGTACTTCGGCAGGAAAAGCTATTGCCCCATCTACCACAATTGCTGACTTTTCATCTTTTTGGCAGTGGATACC
Source organism: Cyanistes caeruleus (assembly GCF_971803275.1). NCBI lineage: Eukaryota > Metazoa > Chordata > Aves > Passeriformes > Paridae > Cyanistes > Cyanistes caeruleus. The sequence continues at coordinate 24,547,169 of NC_141704.1, read as the reverse complement.
TTACACATTTGGTGCCCGACAGAAAAGCAACAGTCCTGTTTAACGTACCCTTCTTAAGGAATCTTAAGGGCACAACTGCTTTGGCTCAGACTTTTAATTTAACTCTTGTTTGGTTTCTTTCATGTAAAACTCATTTTGCTGTCTTAACAAGTGGCCAAAGGAATCAGTACTGCCATGTAGCCAGATGTCTCACTTGCTGTGAATCTTGGGCTCTGGACAACCACAGCCAGCCAGAAACAGAAATTTCAGCACTTTCTATACTGAGCAACATACATGCAGAGCATATGCAAATGTGTGGAATAACATGTAAATTTTTTAGTCAGTTCATCATGTTTTTTAAAGCTATTAAATAGCTTGCAAACATCTAGGCAGTGAATAGTGTCTTTTTGGCTCCGTGTGAATACTGAAACTTTCCTGATCTGTTACAATTTTCCTTTCAAGAGGATGGGGAGTTTGGGGGAAACTGTAAAATTTTCTTTTTCTCAGGAGGAATTGGATTTGCCATTGCATTTGAGGCTCATGAAGGTGGTGTTTGTATTAAACGATTGCACAACAGATCTGAAGGGTAAAAACAGTAGCTACAGCTTGAGAAGTACTTGTGAAAAAAACAGACCACTGTTTCTCCCAAATACAATATATGCTGTGTTCTCAAATCTTTCTTTGAGGCTATGGGGAAAATGAAGATTTAATGCTTTGTGTTGAATACTGTAGCAGAACTTTGTTTCAACAGCCTGGATTCCTGCCCTGTCTGCCACCTCTGTGAACTTGGTAAAATGAATCAGTAGGTCACGGTCCTGCTTTTCAGTCCTGCTGGCAGCATGGTCTCATGCTTCACTAGAGAAAATAATCTGGCAGTGAGTCTGTTCTATATAGACTTTCACAGTATAATACTTGCTTTATAAAAAGAACTTTGCCTGTGGTGGAGAAGGGTCAGGGCCGTTTGGGGGAAAGGGGTGCAACTTCTCTAATGTAGAATTTGTGTGTGGTTGTTTTTCAATGGTGTGAGACTTAGCAGTGTCTAAATCACTCAGTGTTTGGTTTTCCAACTAACAGAAGAAACCAAATCAGCAAATTGATCTTTGATAAATGAACAGTGAATAAAGTATGTATAGGAGCAAAGTCAACTTTTCTGTGTTTTGCAAAGCATGATTTAATGTCTGCTGGGCTGCACTTCCTGTTGAGGTCACTGTTTGTTTTGGTGTTACTGCTATGGAAACCCATTATAGCAGATCTTTTTTGCTGTTTCATGCCTATAGTAAGATCAAGGAAATGTACTTTTATTCAGTGGTGAGTTTTGCCTGCAAGTGGAAGAATGAAAACATATTTGTAGGCATGAGAGGAACTACTTCAGGTTTGTTCACAAGGAAACTAAGTAACTGCTTCCTGCATATGCAATGGGGTTTGAGGGTTTTTTCTCCCATCAAAGTTTAAAAAAAACCAGCAAACCATGTGAATAGTGTTTTGGAGCATCTGTCTGAATCCATACCTCTAGTTATTTTTTGTATATCATCCCTGGATAGAAGTTTGGCAAAATATGGCAAGGCTAAATTTAACATTTTGACTGTTTTGGGTTTTTTTTTCCCTATGGCAAAAGTACTCCCCAGGTGTCTGACAATAAAATATCATGAAATGCCTGAATAACAAGTCAAGAAACTCTTTAAATTCAGGACTCCATGACTTTTTAAGATCAGGTGAAACTTTCTTGGATAGGGTATAATTATAAGCCAAGTATTTTACAGCAAGAAGGAAGATTAACTTAGTTTGAGTTACAGTGTTCTATCATAAAACACAGATCTGCTTCTGCAGTTGTTCCTGTAAAAAAAGAAAGAAATGTTTCTATTTTCCTCTAAGTAACTAATAGCAATGGTGAGTAGCAATTGTTAATGAAATTTATTGGTAAAAGTTGCTTAAAATGACCTTCTTTACTTAAAGAAAGTATACTGGACATGTCATGCTAATTACTATCTTCTTCCTGGCAGATATGAGGTTTACAGTTATAAGGGTGTAGATTTAAATATCTATAATTTAGTGTATTTTAAAATTGTATTTTATAGTCTAAATAGACATGGATGTTACATTTATATAGAACCAATTCTTCTGTGTATGGGTTGTGTGTATATATATATATGTATATGCGTGTTTTTTTATAGGAGTGTATATGTACAAACCCCCCTAATATGTAGCTGTTGCTGATGATCAAAGCTGGTGTGGTTCTTTTAGGTTCTGGAGACCTTCAGGAAGAGCAGGGCTGTTAAGATGAAAGCATGTCACACCTGTTAGCTACTGTCCTGAACTTGGTCAAATGAGCAGGTCAGGGGAGTAAGGAGGCTTCTGTTGTGACTTTTCCAGAATGTACCAGACCTAACTGTACTCCAGTACTGCTGTGTATGTGTTTCTGGTTTTGTTGGGGGAGTTTTAGTTGTTTTTAAAGACTGCCTATCTCTTTACTTGTGCTTTGTTTTCAGTCTGAGGTTGTCTAGCTACAGCTTTTAAAAGCAGAAAAAAGCAGGCACTTTCCTGCATGACTAAAAATGAATGTGTAGGTGTGGAGGTCTGCTTCTCAAATCCTAGGTCCTAATGTTAGCAGACACAACTGGGTAAGAGTGCTGATGTCAAAACAAAATACATGGAGTATTGTGAAAATGCCTCTGCAGTACTGGAGGATGGATAGTGTTGTACTGGAGATTTACAGATAGTGTTATAATGAGTGTCAGCTGCATTCAAACTTAGCTAGTGTAATGCTGGACTTTGTGAATAAACAACACTTGTTTTCTATCCAGCTGAGCTATCTTTAATAGCTGTTAGTCTTTTGAAGGTACACTATGTAGCAGTGTCTTAAATATTTAAACTCTGAGCTATTTGATATTTAGTAGAAGATATCACAGTGAAATAAATTCCTGAGACTTGTATGGTCAGGCTACTGCAGCTACTTGATTTATTCCTCTGCCTGTCCTGCCTAAATATTTTTCTTGCATGCAACCAGTTTTTGACATCCTTTTTTTTGTGTAAAATGGACTTCTATATCCAGACTTCTTAATTCCAGTCAACCTTAATTCTTAATTTCAGTCAACTTTTCCCCAAATCAAGATGCATATTAAAAAAACCCAGGGTCACACTTGCCATCAATTTTAATAGACATGTTAAAAACAAATATAAAGTGGTTTGTGGGATACTGCTCTTTCTTACAGATCTGATTTTTTTTTTTTCCTTCTCATACAGTGTATGTCAAAGTTTATAAGAGCATTGTCCAGATATTCATATGTCTTTTGGAGTGGTTTGTTCTTTTTTTCATTCTGAAATCAAAAGAAGTATCATTCTTCTTCTGTTTTTAAAGTTTAAATGCTGTAGCCTATTTTAATTTTCTATTTGTTGTGTTTCCCTGCTAAAGAGGACTTCTGATGGTACAGAATATAGTGAGACAAGATCAGTCTCAGCAATAGAGCATGCGCAGCAGTGAGATTTCTCATGTTTTTTGGGGTTTTTTTTGTTTGTCCTTCCTGGTTTACCTTCCCTTCTTTGAAAGTGCCATCACATTAAGATGTACTAGAAATCTGCTCTGCTCTGCAGATGCTTTCCCACTCAAACATCCAAATAGATCAGTAGTTAACTAATCTTCAAACCAGAATATTCCTAGGATTTTATGGTAAATCCAAGAATAGCTTTAGCATGGATCACTTCAATTCTGTGCTTGGAGCACTGAAGAGCATAGGAGAGAGGTCTGCAAAAAGGATAGTGAAGAGGACTTAGTTTTAATCTGAGGCTCACTGATAACTTGTTGCAGTCCATTAACCACAGCATTCTCACTGTATAGCCACATCCTTTCAAATTCCAGAGGGATCTGTAACATTCGGAAGGGTTTTTGATCTTTTGCAGAGGCTCAGTACCAGCGCTGTGTCTTACTGCCTGTGGCAGGGTCACCTGTCTGGTGGTACAGGGGTCCTTATGGGATGAGGAAGGAAAAGAAGCTGAGGCCTGAGTTAATTCTGGTCTCCTGGTGGCACTGAGGAAATAAGAAATGTTCAATAAACTTAAGAATAAATCCTTCTGATAAGCCAGATTTGAACTATTTCGTAGGAACTGCTGTTTCTCTTACACTTCTGAACAAACTCTTAGACACTTGAATATGATTATTTGGGTTTTTAAGATGATGGTAAGTGTCTATGCATGACTCCTCACTGTAAAGTCAGCCAGCTTTTGTCACTAGATTCCAGTGTGAATTGAAATGGGGAAATCTTTCATTAATTATCACTTGGCTATAACCACTTAAAGCTTTTTGCCCTTGGGTACTGTGTAATCTTGAAAACAGCATGCAACAGATGATCTCAGTCACAGTTATATCATCTTCTGAACTCAGGCTATTTAAATCAGTACTGGGTATGTTGGTAATACCAGATGGGTTTGGTTAGCTTTTGCTGTTAAAGGAAAATTAATGGTGGTAGACAGACAGGAACCTTCTTCTGGCAGTATTTCAGCTGACCTATCTGTACCATTTCTCCCATAACTCCATTTATGGGGAAAATGGGTTCCCTGCTGGTTTTAGGCACACATTACCTCTCCAGTGCTCAGCCTGCTCTGTATCTCTGGGTGCTTCTGCTTGGAGCTGGCCATCTTCTGCAGAAGACATGGGGACAGATATGACTAGCAGTAAAGAAGCACTACACTGCAGTTTTAGACTTTGTGAATTTCCTAAACTACAGCTGAATTGGCTGCTGAAGAAGAAAGTAATTTCTGAGGCTGATGCTTTCTTATATTTGAAGGATGTCCTGTTACAGGACTCTGGAGAAATATGTGTAATGCACTGACTTCTGGATAACAGTAGCCTGCAGTGCTTTTGAGTTTGGCTATTTTATATCTTAATTTTTGGCAAGCAGCCATGTAGATTCTCTGTCAGAACAAAGGCTGAGGCTGTGTGTGTATCTAGAATCACATCTATTTTGGGGTTTTTTTGTGTGCCTTTCAGTCTTGAGCCTAAACCTTTTCCATAAGATGCTCAGACATTGTGTATAGGAAGGTAATTCCCTTCTTTCTGTTTCACAGAAAACTGAAAAACCTGTTTCAAAACAAGTTTCTCTAATTTTCTAATTCAATTTATTTGTCTTGAGCTGCACAAACATTTACATAATGATGTGCTCTTTATTTCTGGGGAGGGAATGTAGAATGCTGTATTTCTGAAGAAGTCTGCACTGTGGCTGCTGGCTGTGAAAGTACAAGTAGACTGGCTGGTTGTTGTCCCTGGAGGGAGTGTATGTTCTGGGTGGAGCATTTAGATAGCACATATTTCCTCTCCTTAATTTGTTTCTGAAGAGGTGGGGTTTTTTTAGCTTAAAAAAAAACCCTTAAATCTTAGGAGGCTTGGAAATGATAGTTAAAATGTTTTTTGCAATTTTTTAAAAATATTTCTTGCTTGAATTTCAGATTCTGTTTTGGGAATTCTTGAAATGTCAAGCTTATTTCTCTGTAGTATAAAAGAGTACTCTCTAAACAAGTGATCCTATGTTTCTAAATCTTCTAATTACAATACTAATGAGTTTATCATTATTTCCCTTTCTTCTCATTCCACTCTTTTGAAGGAAGGGAGAACCTGAGCATAAAGAAGCAATGCCAGTTTGTAACTGAAGTAGCAGCAAGAGAGAATGGGTTAATGTTGTCTTTGTTTGGTGGGGAGGGGGGAGATCAGGATTTTGTGGAAATCTAGTTTGTTTATTAGGGCAGTGCAATCATATTTTAACAACTTTTTGGAGAGGATGACTTTAAAAACAGGACAAACAACACCAAATAAAAAACAACCTGTCTTTCCCTCCTGCTCCCTCCCCCCCTCAAAAAAAAAAAAAAAAGTTGGTTTGTGCTGCTTTAGCCTCTTTTTTTCTCACTTTAGAAAACATCCTGGCCAACATCTTGATCTCTTGAAGTGTGAACTGGGAAGAGTGCTCAGTTTTCTTGTGATTCGTGGTGTGGGGGTGTGTGTTGGTGTGGGGGTGTGTGTACATATGGGAGATGTCTGGAAGACTCCTACAAATGCCCATCTTCAGTGAAGAAGAACTTTTATTAAGCAGTTAGCTTATCAGAAGTATAGCTGATGAAGAACCTAATCTTTAAAGTTATGCTTATTTTACGTATCTACTGGTAGGCTTTAGGTTGGCACCTATAATGTGAACTTCTTGAGCGCTTAGGTTGATGAAGATGTCACCATGATCACAGCCAGCTTGTGTTTCATCTTCCAGATATGGAAGAAATAATGTGTCCTGTCCATCCCTGTAGTAGTTTAATAGCTGCTAGCATACCTCTTTTCTCTAAATAGATCATCACAGTCTTCAGGGAAGTTTTCCTCAGGGATGTGTGATGACTGTTGAGGCAATGATCCTTTAAATTATAAAGTAGCTGAAAACATGGTGTTCCCTGCATTTTACTGTGTGTTTTGTATTAAACAAGTGGTTTGTGAATAAACTGTTCTTTATTTTGGACAGAAGCAAGTTGAAAGTTGACCTAGTTTATATCCTTGTACATACAACAATAGTAGTATGATTTCTCTCAGTAAAATGGCCAACTTAATAATAAAAATGTGTCACCACATCTAATTAACTTTGGCATTGTGTTGTTGCCAGAACTAAAATGAGTAGCAGAACTTGTCAGTAAAAGCTCAACTGCAGGTGAACTGTTTCTACCTACAGCTAGTTTTAAGTCCCCCTCCTGGATCAGGGTGTGGGAATGCGTTCCTCTCTGCATGTTGGTCATGAGCCTGCATACCCAGCTGTGGCCACATTTCCATGGTCCTTCATCTGTCTGATTTGAGAGCCATGTCCCTCAAAGGTTTAAAAGTGCTGGAGTGAGACATTTTTATTTTACTGTGTTATATGAATGTGTAAGTTGTCGTGCTTCATATTTGTTTTTCACCTCAAATTTCAAGTGGCTGTTACTACGTTAAACTTGCTGATGTGCTGCTACATTGTGTGATTACCTTTGCTCTGCACTGTTTTCTGTATTCTGATATTTCCTCTGAATTGTGAATTGATCATCCATCCTTTTGAAAGCCTTTGCATATTGCTTCTGGTCATTGATTTTGCAAACTGTGCTGTTTCTCTTTCCCCTCAGAAAGTAAGCTGGTATGAGTCCAACTGAAATGTAATTGTAAAGGGTATATGCTACTCTCAGTCATTATCAGAGTAGCCTCAAATATACTTGGAAATATTAGACAAGCTTAATTGCTTCCTTTATTCCACGTTAGTGCATATAAATGTGGGGTCTGTTTATTTCTTGTTCTCTTGTATTTTGCCAAGCCATATACTGTGAATCACTTTGTCCAGATAGCTGGATTAAATGGCCTTTGACTTGAGGTCTTCTGGCCTCACTTGATCTTGTTTCACAGCCTCATCAAGGCTATCTCTGCCTGCTTAGCTCAACTCTGTGTACAGGCTTGTGTGGACACTGCTGCTTATATAGATACAGTAGGAAGGTGAGTGGGCCCCAAAATGCTGTCCTTACATCAGCTTAGTCAAATGATTAATCTTTTGTTTTAGCTGTTGATTGCAGATTATAAAGGCATCAGTGGGATCGTTCATGCAACATAATTCTTGAGGCTGACTGTAGTCATCTTTCTCTGTACACAGATGGGCTTGGGCCATGAGGAAGGATTTGGTGCCCCCTGCTTAAAATGCAAGGAAAAGTGTGAAGGATTTGAGCTTCATTACTGGAGGTAAGTAGCACCAAATGTATCCTAAGCTGTGACTCAGCACTGCAGACCTTGATGTATGTATGCAAATGTAAAAAATGATTAAGTAACCTTTTTGTTCTCTCTCTGTTAAACTATTAAGATATTTTAAAAAAGCTGACACAGTTCAGGGCCAGAACTTTTCAGTTGCATTACAGTGTAGTATCTAATCACCTGTGAATATACATTTCATCTGCCCTGAAGTGAGTGGTAGTACTTCTACTGCAGCATTTGCTTTAGCTGACTAAACAATTGAAATAGATTTGTAAAAATATGTAAAATTGTAATACAGTAAGATACATGAGAGGGAAGAAGTGTGTTTTATCTCTGTAGTAAAATGCTTTTTCAACTCCTGACCAAATACGTAAGCTTTGATCTGAGATGCTAGGTAAAATTATTTTGAAAATATTTGAACTTTGAATATACCTACAGCTTACTTAGATGGGGAAGAGGTGTCACTTCTGTGTGTGTCACACAAATTCAGTTAGGTTGGATAATACTGAGCTTTGGATGGTGTACTGTTCCTAAATCAGTGAGTTGATGATAGCAGTAAATAGTCTGTCATTACTGATGCAGAAACTTTGTATTACATGAAGACCTTTCTTGCTTTACTGAAACAAGATGTATATATCCATATTAATGTGTTTGTGTATCTTTGGTCCAGTTCATTCATAATATTGGTGATTAATTAGGGTGTGCCTTAGGATGTAGCTTAGTAATTCTGATTTTTTAGAAAAAAGGTCCCTCTCAAAGGGAAAAGAACAGAAAAATAGTAGCATTACCACATGCTATTAGTGAAAATTCTTGCATTTAACCAGTGCTAACTAGCTATAGTGAAAATTGCATTTGCAGTAGAATTTTATTTTGTTCTGTTTTATAAGGTAGCCTCTGTATCCCAGCCATAGTGGCATCAGGTGCTGATAAGGCCTAGAAGATTTTACATTGTTGCCCAAATATTTGACTGCAGATGAGACTGTTTAGAAAATAATTGGGCAAACAAAAACAAAACACAGCAAAAGCTTGTTATAAGTTGATACATAATCATAATAATTCTATATAAACATTCATAACAATTCTATATAAAGCTATATTCTTATCTGTAAAATGTAGCTATTGAAATAACTTTAAAATAACAACATGGATCAAGAAATGGTAATGCAGTAGTAAGTAAATGTGATCATCTAAAGATAAAAGAAATAATTTATGGAAAGACTTCTTCAATATGCATCACTGAGGGGTCGTGTGTAGAAATAATATTAAAATAAAACAGAATAAATGTAAGTAATGCAATAAAAGAGAATTTTAAAAAGTGCAAGTGTCAATAGTGTTTATCCATGGTTAGATGAGAAATGATATTACTTTCTGCTTGAAAGCTCTTTTGTTCATAGTCACGGTGCCAGATGGGGAAATTACAAGTGAAGGAGGAAAAGGTCCATTTAATCCAATTTAATCCATTTAACTTTCTCTCTTTTTCTTTTTTTTTTTTTTTTACTTTCTTAATTGCCAGTGTTTCACATTTTAACTGCTAGATTATTCTTTAACATAAAATAATGTGGAATAAAAAGAAATAAAATGGCTGAAGTGGTTTAGTCACATCATACTGTGATTGCAAAGTTGTCCGCTTTGTCTGTAAAAGGTGTCTACTTCTGTGTGGGTATTGGGGTTTTCTGCCTGTATTTTTCTTTATCCATATTGAATATTCTGTATCTTCCTGTGGTTAGGGGCTCATTGTGCCAAGTCCTGAATACATAAGTCATCAGAACACTTTCTCCTAGAAAGAGTTTGTAGACAGCACTGGATTAAAGAGCAAGTAATAAAAAAGGTGTAAAAACAGTGACTATTTAGCTAATATTTAATTTGGAAATTGAGTCCATATAGGATATACCAGATAAATAAGGTGGCTGGAAGTAGTCTGAGAAGCTTCATCTAAGTGTCAGACAAATGTGGTGCATACCTCTGAAACAGTCAAAAATTAACAATTGAAAGAATTCAAGAATAGGTTGGAAAATAGCTGTTTCTCCAGTAGAGCTGCTACTGGGGGCAGTAAGAGTGTGAAACTGAAGTATTAATTCAGTTCTGTGCAAATGGTTTTCAAAGGGAAAAAATATATTAATATGCTTTGCATGGTGCATAACTTTTGGTAGTCTAACACTTAAAAGGAAAGTGATGCATCCCAAATATCTGTTTACTTAAGTTGTTAGCCTTTAAATCTGAAACTCTATTTGAAATAGGAACAAACTGTAGCAAAAGTGGACAGTATATTGCCTTTATAACATTAATAATCAAAATCAATTCAAGTTTATTTCATTGCTACTCATCCATAAAAGGCAAAACTTGAAGTAAGAATTGTAACTAGTGAAACAGTTACACATTGGGAGAATCATTATGGGTAGGGATTGACCCCGGTCAGCAGACACCAACACTGCTGCTGACTCCCTGTCCCAGACAGCAGGGTGGGACACAAAAAAAGGAGAAACAAAAGTGAGGCAATTCATAGGTTTAAATAGTTTAATAGGTGAGGTGGTGGGTAAGTGGTGCAAAGGGAATCACCACCAACACACTGATGCCCAGCTAGTCTCCAAGCAGTAACTACTTAAGAAGTCAGAAACCCTGATTTCTTCATCCTCTATATCTGTTTTATTGGTTAACATGACATTATATAGCATTTAACCCCCACTGACCAATTTGAGTCAACTGTGCCCCTTCCCAGCTTCTCTGCTTGCTGGAGCGGCAGCAGAGTTCAAAAACGGGGAAGCTTTGACTTTGTGCCAGTAGTGCCCAGTATCAGCAAGTCCTGTCAAGGCTGTTTTAGCTACAAACCCAAAGCACAGCTCCGTAAGGATGTTGTGTAGACAGTGACCTCCATAGGAGGCAGCTGTGCCGGGTGTGGTTCTGCTGCGGGCTGTGCAAAGCTGACACTGCCCTCTCCTGGGGACAGCCCAGGAGCTTCAGCACATCGTGCAGCTCTTGGCCTGATACAGGAAAACGCTGTTCCTCAAGAAGACAACATGTAATTCCGTTTTGTATTTCCATACAAAAGAGCCTCAGTTCTTCCTCTGGGGAGTCAGATTGTAAAGTACACAAAAAACCCAAGTGTACCTATCTAGTAGCAAGGCTTTACAAGGAGCTGCTACACACTTCTTCTCTATGCCTGGCGTATATCTCTTCTGAGATGGCACATACAGCTTTATGATATTTGTGCTATAAATCTTCACACAGTGTGTGGGCAGGTTTTATAGGTGCAGAACTGTAAATTGAGGCTAGTATAGAAATGGTGGTAAACCAAGCCTTCAGTAAAATCTAGTTCTAAATTTAGAAGTTGTGGTAGCCTCAGTGTTGTGAGCTGAATGCAAAATGAATAAAATGAGAGATGTAGTCTACAATGATAGTTGAATGGTTAACAATTGTCTGGTTTATCTTAGTGTATTAATAGCTTTTGTTTTTAAAATTGTCCTCAAAATCATGCTTCTGCCCAACACAGCAGAAGGTGTAAAACAGCCCTCACGCATGTCCCATGGGTCAGGCTGGATGTAAGAGATTCCTACTCAGTTAGTTATATATTGCTCTTTGGAAACGTTCCCCACTAGAGGGAACTATGGGACAGGAGTAAGAAGTTGCTAAAAACAGGAGGGAAGATTCTGATTTATCTTGGTTGCATATATACCAGAGAGTGGTAACTGTCCCTGATGTGACTTGCTAAGGTGTTAAAAAAACTTCTGAAAACAAGAATCCTAAGTTTGGAAATTATCTTTTTCAGCATGTGGCTTCTCTGCACAGATACAGTATGTGGAAGGCAGGGTGAGCCTTAAGTTTGCTTTAAGATTTTCTGATAATACAGCTGGCAGGGAAGCAGTGAGGTGCAATTAAAGCAGTTGCAATTACTTATAGCTGCACTAATAGCAAGAAAACATAGCAGAAGGAATCACAAAATCATAGACTTGGATGAAGAAGCAAATGCCTTCTCAGTCATTTGACTGATGACACAAAGCTGGGAGAAGTGGCTGATATGCCAGAGTGCTGTGCAGCCCTTCAGAAGGATTTTGACAGGTTGGAGAGATAGGCAGAGGTGAACCAACTGAAATTCAACCAAGGCAGATGCAGGGTCCTGCACCTGGGGAAGAATAACCCCAAGCACCAGCACTGGCTGGAGGCTGACCTGGTGGAAGGCAGCTCTGTGGAGAAGGCCCTAGGGATCCTGTGGAAAACAACCTGTCCCTGAGCCATCAGTGGGCCCTGGGAGTCAAGGCCAGTGGTATTCTGGGGTGCATTCTGTATGTGGAGTGCTGTGTCCTGTTCTGTGCTCCTCAGTACAAGAGAGACATGGAGCTCCTGAAGTGGGTTCAGTGGAGGACAGCAAAGATGATTAAGGGACTGGAAGGACTTCCTTTCTTAAGAGGAAAGGCTGAGGGAGCTGGGCTTGTTCAGCCTTGAGAAGAGATAACTGGGTGAGGACCCCATCATTGTCTATCAGTATCTGAAGGGAGTGTGTCAAAAGGATGGAGCCCAGCTCTGCTTGGTGAGGCCAAGCAATAGGACAAATGACAATGGCGGAAACTGATGCGCAGGAAATTCTACCTGAATATGAGGAGGAACTTCTTTACTGTTCAGGTGACTGAGCACTGGAACAGATTGCTCAGAGAGGCTGTGCAATCTCCCTCACTGGAGATATTCAAGAACATCTGGATTTCTGTAATAGGGAGGCTAGTCATTCTGCATGGAGGGCACAAGCCTCAGGACTTGCCTGGTCTTTGTTGAGGATTTCTCTATGCTTGCAGGTGCTACCTCCTGTCACTAGTAGCCTGCATAGGAAAGACCATGATCAGTCTTACTTTTCCTCTCCATACACCAAAACATAGACAATCAGGAGGGTGGCTAACATTTGATTTTGGAGAAGGAAGTGGAAGTCTTTGATCCTTCCTGTCAGTAGACATTCAGGACAAGAATTCATCACTTGAGAGGATGGAATCTCTATACCTTTCTTCCTCGTTCTTTCTAACTACTCAAGACCTGCTAGCAAGACACTATCTAATAACAGACCTGTCTTTACCTGTGATATGCCACTTTTTAGTCCACAAACTTTGAAGTTTCCTTCATATCTTCGATGTTTTGAGTGGGAAAAGCTTTTCAAATTGCTAAGATGTGTGTGGAGGAACATTGCTCTGCTTTGATGAGGTCCTGAGAGCTGTGAAGACATAAACACGAACACCTCCTTCAGCAGGGATCTTGCTGAATGTTCTCAAGTGAAGAGAAAATGTTTGCAACAATGCAGACGGGGAGAACAAGAATTTTTCAACTGCCTGTCCTCTTGATGGAGTCAAAGGAGATAAAATTGTCTAAGCATATACATTTTTATATGTTTATATGTCTGTGGGTATATATAATGACAGTTGTTTTTTCTTGCACATGAGGTGTTCACTTTAACAGCAAAGATAAAGTGTCAATTATCAGACAGACTTGTGAAATATAAACTTGAGGTAATGGAATGGGGTCACTTCAGTGAGATAGCTGTGTTAAACAAATTACCAGCTAATCTATTCTAAAGAGATAATTGGCCATATACCTTCTGCAGAAGGGACAGTGAGTGACTAATGAGCAGGACTGTGCTGTGGCAACTAGTGAAAGATGTTAGGAGTAAATTGTAAACAATTCTATTCAAGAACAGTTACATGTGTAAATATCAACTGGATATCTTTTAGTGCTGGAAATTACTCAAGAGGAAAGGTTATAAATCAGGACAGGATACTTTTTGGGCTGTTAGCAGCTGTATGGATATCTTCATGTGGCTGAGAGCCAGGGGGAGGGTTGGGGAGCATGGGAAATGGCAACAGCCATGGGGATTTTCCTGCAATTTACTGAGATGTGCTGACATCAGGTATGACTCAGCATTCTCCACATTCTTTCTGTATTGTTTTGTCCTGTATCCAGAAGCATAATGGAACACGAATTCTAATGCCAAGGCCACTATTACACTTGTAACATAGGCCCTGTAACAGCTTCTTGCAAACTGTTGGCAGGGAATTACTCACTTAACTTTGAAGGCGCAAGATTAAACTGAAATGTACACAGTCAAATTCTTAATTTTAGTGAGTGCAGGGACAGGGAAGATTAGTGAGTACCTCATTATTTTCAGTGCAAGCAAAAAGTGCAGTAGTTCTGGCCTATTTTCCAGGAAGGATCAAATTTGCATGCTTTCACTTCTACTCAACTACCTATTTATGAGGAAAGCAAAAGAAAAATCTCTCACAGACACTGCAGTCAGTGAAACATGTTAAGCCTGCAAGAATAATGACAGCAGCTGAGTCAGGGTGTTCATCTAATTGAAGGTAGAAACAGGATCTCTGAAGTATTCTGCATTCTGAAAGAATACTGTTAGGAGAAAGATACACAATTTCATGGTGTAACGTGAGCAAAAATAAGGTGCTCTTATGGTTTTTCCAGCACATGTGAGAGTCTTAGGATAAATTCCATCACAGCTTGTGAAGGGTGGTCTGGTCTCTGACTGCTGTCAATGCTGCTTTACTGTAGTTGGAGGCTGTAGAGTGGGGAGAGTGCACAGCCTGTCATGTGGCAGTTGTGACCACACAGGCAATACAGCAATATGAACTGTCCTTACTGAGGTGTGTCTTGCAAGCAGAGTGGTTCTGGACAGCATGATGATATTGTGTAAGTCTCTGGAGGGAATCCCAGAACAGCTGGTCTTCACCAATGTTACTAAATCACATCCTATCAAGACATGAGACTAAAACCATGAGTTACTATTGCTAGAGTAAATAAAGTTCTAAGAGTAAATAAAGTGTTTGGTGTCATTGTTTGGATGGACAAACTGCTTCAGTTCTAGTAGCATGTGTGCTGTGAGGCATAAACTGCATGGTGATTATGATATAAATTATTAAATCTGTAAAACACAAAGTCTGATTCTGTCACCTGTTATTAGATCTCAAAAAAGATATGACTGAGAACTGGTAATAAGGTGTGATCACATGCGTGCCATAAAAAATGAGGAAAGTGAATATGAATTCTGTATTAGTATATTAAATAGTCTCTAAGTATAACCTACATAAAGGACTTGTGTAGACAGATAGATGCTGAAGATCTTGCAAAATTTTATGTTTGGAGTGCTTGAGGTGCATAGTAAAGCTTTTAGGCTTAATGGGCAGTGCTATCTTATGCTTGAATGTTTTGGTAAACTGAGAGATTACAAAGTGATTAGTGTTTAGTAGCTATCCAGGTACGTATCAGCTTTAAATTCTGCACGTCTTTCCTGTTGTGGAAATGAGTTGGAAACTGTCAGAAGTCTACACTTAAACAAGTGATATCTTTAAGTATTTGTGTTGCAAAGTGGAGTCACTTCTGTTTAATATTCGTATTTTGCATGAGTGTCTCATTTTTACTGCAGTTAGGTGTTTTTATTTGGAGTGGGCTTTATAACTTCAGTTGCCATTAAATTAATGTATGGTTTCTGTATAAAACCACATGACCAGGGCAGCATCCACCACACACTGAAATGTTAGTACCCCTCATCCAAACTGGTGTATATATAGACAGCATATGTTTGGACCTGGTTGTGTATCACTTCAGGTGGCCAATTTAAGATCCTCCTTCCTTTCCCATTACTTCAGGGGCTTGCTGAGTCATGGCATGTTTTTGTTGTTTTCCTGTGATGTACCTTATCTTAAGGCACCTATCTTGCCTTCAAGACTGTATAAAGGAAGATGCAGAAGTATGTTAGATTTCGATGGGTTTTGGCAAGCAGGGTTCAGAAGCATTTTATAACTAATAGTTCATGCTATTTGCTATATGAAGGATAAATAATGGGATAAAACACTGCTCATTCCTCTTCAAACTGCAAAGATCCTTATTATAGACTAATCTTATAGACTAAGATTTCTTATTCTATAATAAGAACCTTTAGTTAACGTCTAGTTTCACTAATTTCTGTATGCTGTGGCTGACTGCTTTGAGCTGAAGTTCTGGAGACACCTTTAATAAATAATAAACTAGCTTGTCTAATCCAAGGTTCTGTTTATTATATGTGAATTGTTTAATTATGCTTAAGATAACAAATTGCTTTCTAATATTCGTTAGCCAAAGCAGTTGAAATGTGTTGTATATGAAATAATATGATTTATATCCAAGTAAGTAGATATACTTCTACCTTTTAAGGCTTTTTTCTGTGAAAATTGTGTACAGCATGTGCCAGAGTACCTCTGACTTGGTTCAGGGATATTTTGAAAGGTTTTGTCCATATAAGCCTTTAACTTTTCTTTCATCTTCTGTTTAAATGCTGTGCTTTGAACAGAACTTGGTGCAATTACACTCTTTGTATGTCTGTATGCATTTTCTTCCTTTCTAGGAAATATTTGTTTGCACATGATAGCAACCTGGTGATAACCAAACGTCATGCATACAATGAAATGCATATGAAGAAAATAGTATAGTATGTGTAACTTTGAATGTATGAAGAGCAACTGAAAAACTAAAAGCCCAAGGAAGTGATTGCTGGGGGAATTGTGTTGAAGGTTATCATAAATCTGGTTGGTGACTGATAATGGATATGTGTGTTTGATCAGTACGAGATGTAACTGAAGAAATGGCATAGCTTCATATTAAAAATGCATTAGTGTAGTTGACTGATATCTATCTGATAAAAATATCTGTAGATAGACAACTTGAATAATACAACAGGATATACATAAGGAGATGTTTGACATATTGCAGAAAAACGTGTATATTTCCAAAATAAAGCACTGAAAAGAAGGGTTTGGGTTCCTACATACCCAGATGTTACTACACACCCAGATGGTGTGAGATTGTCATTTTGTTGCTGTTTCCATGATTTTCAGGAAAATATGCCGCAACTGCAAATGTGGCCAAGAGGAGCATGATATCCCTTCTAGCAATGAGGAAGATCGGAAAGTGGGGAAACTCTTTGAAGATACAAAATACACAACCCTCATTGCAAAGCTGAAAAATGATGGCAATCCCATGTATAAACGCAATGTAATGATACTGACCAGCCCAGTGCCAGCCAAGAACATAACCATCGATACTGTGACTTATGAGTGGGCTCCTCCTGTTCAGAATCAGACACTTGTAAGTCCAACTTGCATTTATTCATATTCAAGGCAGGAGTTGGAAGATAAAGTAATAGAGCTTATTGGAAAGATAACTTTACCTCTTGTAGTCTTACTTTCTTCCTCCTCAAAACTGAAAATATGGTGCTTGTTTAATAAATCTTGCTTTATGGATGTTTGTATGTAGAAATTCTTAAAAACCTGGGGAGATTAGGTGGTTTTTAATACATAGGATTAAGAGTTATCTACTAAGTCCATGGAGACCAGTTTCTGTATCCTGCCTTTTTTTTCCCTTTTTTCTTTTTTTTTTCTTTTCTTTTTTTTTTAAATAAACTTGAAAAATTTTCATGGAGTATGGGCTTAAAGGAAAAAAACCAAACCCAACACCACATCAGTTTAAACTTAAGGGGAACACTTGGTCTTGCATGTAACTTTTACTGTATATGGTAAGAACAAGGTCAGTGTTAACATCTAAAAGAGCAGCTCTCTTCCAGTATATTTTCAGCTGAAGTAGATGAGATAGTAGATAGCCTTCTGAGGACCTTGCTTCACTTCTCAAATTTTGATTATTAATTTATTGTACCAAAATGTTGTGCAGTCCGTGTCAGAATGACATTATCTCAAATTATTCCTTTTCAGTGAATTAATCAAACCTTGTGCATCTAAGACTTATTTAATACTCAGTTACCAATTTGATTTTTAGCCTTTTCATTGCTTTATTAAAACCAGGGCTTTTTTATTTTTCCTTTATTTAGCTTGAGTTATTTCTTCAATGGGCTGTATGACCCAAGCAGATTATTTCAGATTCTACTTTTCTAAGACCATACTCATGATCATTATTTATAGATAGAGACAAGGTGCTGTGTAAATGTTATTTACTCAGAGAAGTAATAACTCTTTTCTGTATGTTGTAAAAGGCTTAAAAAGGAGCCTGTCTCTTACTCTGGGAAGAAGCCAATTAATGCATCTGCTGTATTTTATCTCTATTACTGTTTCAGGAGCTTAATGTTTATGGAAAGAACCTTGTTTTTGACAAATTTGACTGTCACTAAAAACAGTAGAGATTATTTTAGTTGTGTTTGCTTATGAGAATGGGTCTGTAGTTGAAGTGCCATCTGATATCTAATTCCTCCTGATTCAGGCTAGACAGTACATGCAGATGTTACCAAAGGAGAAGCAGCCTGTTGCTGGCTCGGAAGGCGCGCAATACAGGAAGAAGCAGTTGGCAAAGCAGCTGCCTGCTCACGATCAGGATCCTTCAAAATGCCACGAGCTTTCCCCCAGTGAAGTCAGGCATATGGAACAATTTGTGAAGAAGTACAAAAAAGAGGCACTTGGTGTAGGAGATGTCAAGCTCCCTGGTGAGGTGGAAGTGAGAGCTTCTGATGAGAATAACTTGAAGAATGGTCGTGACAGAGGTACCTCATCTGCTGTTGGAGCAATGGAGAAGTCCCAAAATCAGAAAGCATCTCAATATGTAAGTATAAAAAGGGAAAGATAAAGCAAGAAGGTATATTATCATGTGAGTGCTCTATTTGGTCATTTTAACCCAATTAAATTTGTTAATTTGGAATAGCAAAAATCTGGGGAGGGGAAGAAAGAAGGGGAACTGGAAAATGTTGTGCATGTCTGCATAGAGCCCTGTTTTTTGACAGTATTCAATGCATTGCAGCAAATAACTTCCTAGGTGACACTTTCATCCTGTTTACTTGAAGATAGTGTATTAGGGTGGCTTTTACAGAATAATAATCAAAATGCTTGTGTTGTCTTATGGACTAATTGTTACATTCTTCTCCTCTTGAAGAGTTAGTTTTATTTTAGAAACTTGTTTTCTCCTTCTTCTTGGAAGAGCACTGAAATTACCCCCTTGACAAATTGTGCTTAAAATGAAAAGAAATTAAGGAATAATGAAGTAACATGTTTCCATCCTGTGTCCAACAAGTTGAGCCATACAATGGCTCTTTTGACTAGCTTTCTTTTCATATTCAGCTCCATTCTCATCTATTTTTTTTCTGATTTCTCCTTGTAGTAGCTCAATGAAAAACGAAGTATATAAAACTACCCAGTTTTCATTGATATTTCAAAAATTATAGCCTTAATCAAGCATTTCTGACCATAACTACTGCTGCGCTTGTCTCAACTACCAATTACAAATACAAAATAGGGGTAGGACTACTGAAGGAACATTGAATCAATTTAGTGGAGGTAGACATTATTTAGGAGTGTCAAAAGCTCTACTATAAGATGGTTTCTAGAAATGTTGCTATTATATATATGAATCCTTAAAATTTTATGCAGGTTGCCTACAGAAAATTAATATACAAGTTCTAGATGGAGAAAAAGGTTTGCTTAACATTGTAGAATGTGGCTTTTTGCATTATTGTGGGGTGTGGTGTGCTTTTTTGTTGTTTGTTTCTGACAGTGTATATGACTACTGGTGTGAAATATAAAATCAGAACTTAGGTTTCAGCTTTGGACATGGCCACGTACCCTAAAAATTTTCAAGCTCTGCCATTTGATTACCTGTAGATGTTTTCTAATTTTTTATTTTTTTTTTTAGGAGGGGAGAAGGAGGGGATCAGGGGTGGTTTTTGGAGTTTTTTGTTACTGTCTTGTTACGCAGAACCTAAGAAGCTAAAAAGTTATTTTTCCACGGCTTGATTATGTTACTGTCATTTCGTCTTAAATCATCCTTTCCTGCCAGTTTACTTTGATTTCACAACAGAAGTTCTTAACTTACCTCCTTCTCAAGGAAGACCCACAGAAAAACACATCTTGCACTGTCCCCTGCTGACCAACTGCCTTGGATTATAAATAAGTCAAAAGCAGGAGGTACTCTGTCCTCTTGAGTAATTGTAACAGAAGGTGCTTTGATTTTATATGACACCTGTTTATCACTATCCAACTTTCCTTACTGCGGCACCTGAGTATTCTTCCTGCAGTTTAAGCCAAGCATCTATTATCACTGTGGGCTGTGATTGAGAAAGAGGCTTGTAGGTGCTTAATAGCATAAGTGAACATTTGGGTTTCTTATCTGTTGTTAGGTACTGAGTTTACACTGGGTTAAATAATCAGGATTTACATATGTTATTTTTAAGTATTTGGGGGGTGGGGGGGTCTGATTTCTGCAATGCGAATTTGTTTAGCTGTATGGTTTAGCATTATCTCAGCTGCTTTTTAACAGTTCAACATGAACTGATGAAAGAAGAGCTCTTAAATACTTAGCAAAAGAAATACCATCCTTTTTTTATTAGTTCTGCATTTTTGCTAATCTGATTTTCTTGTACATTGTCTTTCAGACTGAGTTTGAAAGCTTTATTCCTGTAGCTGTGGTAAAAAGAATCTCTTGAAAAATTAATTTTTATTATCGGAATAGACTGCACTTCTTTGAAACCTGATAAAAAATTTTAAAAAAAGCAAACCCAACAACACTAACAATCAGGTCTCCACTATTAAAGTAAACCTACCTATAATAATTGTCTCTGTGTTTACAAATATAAAGCTTTTTCACCATGATTGAAAGCTGAATTAAAGAAAAACAGGTAGTCAGCATATTTTCATGCTGTAAAGAAGGAAATTTTTATATAACTTCTAACCACCAAAGCTGGAGATGTTGGACGTGGTAGGCAAGGGAATCACATTGCCTAGACCTGGGTCTAGGGAGCTACTTAATCTTCCAGTGTACTTCTCTTGGAGTATGAGGTCTAAAGTAGAAAGGTCAGAAACCTTTATATACATATATATTTGAACTTTCATTTCCATTACATTCGTTTCCCTACATTCTGCATTCTGTTTCTGTTGCAAGTTGTTCTTCCATTTTTGTTGTCTTTCTATATATCATTTGAAATTGTCTGGTATCTGGGATCTGATCAATATGCCTTACAGCTGAGGCACTTTATATGTATTTTATTTTTATATGCACACACAAAGCCATTTGTGGCTGATGTGAGTCATAGAGGAAAGCCTTCCCAGGATGTTCAGCCCAGTCCACAGACCAGCTGGAGTGCAGGAAATGCCAGACTGGTGATTAAACTGTAGATAAAAAAATTTTGGTTCAGTAACATAAATCATCTGTGTTTTTTTTACTTGATGGCAAAGCCCTCTCTGTGAGCAGCTATAGGGCAAAAGACTGAAGTCCCTGCAACTATTTGTAGTGTAGCTGTGTATGTACGCTTTGTAGTTTATCCATAGTCACTCTCCCTGTCCTAGAATTATTAATCACAGGCTGTTGGACATCAGCCATATCTAGTTTCTCTAAAACACAGATTTAAACAGAATCAGTTTGAAATGCTCACTTATTTTATATTTCCCTCACCAGTTATGCAGATACAGCTTGGTCTTCTCATGATATATAAATACAGCCATTTCCTTGTCATGTGTTCTGGTCATAGTTGATTAGCTTAGATGGATGCTCATTATTCTCTCCTTGTTCCTAAGCATGTAAAGTTTACAGAGCATAAAATGAATTTTAATTGTGTGTTGTGTTTTTAAACACTGGACTGCAACTGCAGAATGTGAATACAGCGAAGTACAACAATCCTTTTAAGGAGCACCAATGCTATGTCAGTAGAATGTGCATCATCCTGAATTGGTTAGTTAAACCTGAAGTATGGTACAGGTATATCCTGAACCCTTACTGTCTACTCATGGAACTAAACTAATGCTTTAATTTCAGTCTGGAAAGATTGAATTTATTAAATATATCAATAGCATGTAATTTTTATAAATACAGTTCTCAAAGACTTAATTAACTTGGTAATAATGTCTTTCCAGTCCTGCTATCACTGCAAACTGAAGATGGAGGAAGGTGACCCAGCTGTCTATGCAGAACGTGCTGGATATGACAAATTGTGGCATCCAGGTTGTTTTGTCTGTTGCACCTGCAGTGAACTTCTAGTAGACATGATCTATTTCTGGAAGAATGGTAACCTGTATTGTGGAAGACATTATTGTGATAGTGAAAGACCCCGATGTGCTGGATGTGATGAGGTAGGAAATATCCTGGTCTTTTCTTCTAGCACATAAGTTTGGTCCCCTGAGAAGTGATTAGGAGTTTTAGTAAAACATTTCAGTGCAGGAAAATTATGTGCTTTCACCAGTTTACTTGATATTTTAGTTGCAAAGAACTGAAACCAGTATGGACACTGCACATTCAGGAAGATCCATAGTTTGTTTTGGATTTGGTGGTGATTTTGCACAATCTGTGGGGACATAGGCTGTGATATGTGAGGGAAAATTCTTCCAACAAGTTCAACTTTCACAGCTGTCTCCTTATCAGGGGCAATAGGGGGCAAATTGACTCTGAGCAGCAACAGGGAACAGCCCTTCTGGGGCCTCTGGCATCTGCAGACTCTTGGGAGCAGCATGGAGGCTTTTGGGAAACAGTTAAATAATGGTGGAACCACTGGGAGTTCCTTACAAATCACAAAACATCCAGAAGCTATATTTATTAAAAGGTACACTGTTCAAATGAATGTACTTGTTTACTTGTATATTTGTTTATATCTTCCTTGTAGCTAATATTCAGCAATGAATACACTCTTGCAGAAGGGCAAAACTGGCATCTGAAACACTTCTGCTGTTTTGATTGTGATTGTGTTTTGGCTGGGATAACCTATATAACAGTGAATGACAAGCCAGTCTGCAAATCCTGCTACATGAAGAACCATGCTCCGGTAAGCCCTTACAGATGTGTTGGTGTTGTGAAGGGAGGGAGCTTCAAACTCTTACTTTTTATCAGTCTGGGAGGTATCTAAAGTGTATAAATTAATGTGTGTTTAGGCCTGTGTCACTCATCTTCTTCCCCTTCAGGAAAAAAAAAACCAACAAACAAAACCCACAACTTTAGACAGGCAATTGTTTGTCACTTCATAAACTTGAACAAAAGCCATTGCCTGGGGGGGTGGGGGGCTGGGAGGGAACCTGTTGGAAAAACACCTTGAGCTTAACCAGTGGTGAAGCAGGATTTGGTAACAGAAGAAGTAGGTGAAGATGAGTGATGCTGCTAAATGTTTAGTTCTTGTCAATTGTACTTCACTGAGCCTGGTGGGAATCAACTTCAGCTGATCTGGTAAAAGTCTGTAGTGATAACTGCAATCTAGGGATTCCTGTTTCATTTATTTCTAACCACAGGTGTTAAAAAGGAGAGTGATTGACAGGATAAAGCTAGAAGTTTGGAAAAGAGTGGTAGTTCTTGATTCATCATTCTGCTGGAACCTAATGTGAGAGGATGGTGCAGTCATGTCTATAAGTTAGCTAGCTACTAGCTGGGGGCTCAGTCTAATGTGCACCTAGGTGGTTTATATAGTGAATGGACAAAATGTGGTCATCTCTAGTTGGCAGTTAATAATAATTCTGAGGTAGGAGTGAGGAATTGTTTTTTTGGAGAGACTTTTTTTTTCCCCTCTTAAAACATTAACTTTCTTTATCTAACTTATAGTTTGTGAACAACCAGATTTTAAGATGAATTGCATTCAAGACATTCTAATAACTTCTAATAACCTTTAATTATTTGACATTGCCACAGAGCTGTCAATGCACAGGAAGATTTGTAGCTAATCTCTTCACATATTTAGGTTAATACATGAAGATCTGTGCTGTTTGACAGAAAAGGTTTTTATGGTTATTTGGATATTGGGAAATACTAACCATCATAACTGTCTAAGCTTAGTTCCAGCAGCAAGTAAGTTGTATGTCCATTTTATTATTCTGTGCCCTCAGCTGCATTCTAATCAAAACACTTTAAAAATAAAGAAAAAAAAATCAAAAGCTGGAGACTTTTTTAAAAGGCTTCTTTTAACACCTGTCTCTTTTTCCAAAAACATTTAAGACTTCTAGGTTTTATTGCACTTGAAGAGAGCATGCATGTGCTTCATTTGAGTGTTGTTTTATTTCTAAACAGATCTGCCAAGGCTGTCATAATGCTATAGATCCAGAGGTTCAGCGTGTAACATACAACAACTTCAACTGGCACGCTACGCGGGAGTGCTTCTTGTGCTCCTGCTGCAGCAAGTGTCTGGTTGGGCAGAAGTTCATATCTGTGGAAGGGATGCTTTTCTGCTCAGTGCAGTGTAAGGAAAAGATGATGTCATAAAAGAAGACATGCACAGAACTAATCAAGTATTGCTGAGTTTCAAAGGCGCTTGCATTTCTACTGTAAAATATATATGTCAGGGCATTTAAAATTATTGAAAGTATTAAATAGCATTTCCCAAAGATTTTTTTTTTTTTTTTTAAAGTTTCCTATGTAATCTTCATTTCTTAGCTGTAATGATACTTTCTGGTTTGGAATACTGGTTCTGAGTCCTATTTCAAATTACTTCATATCACAGAAATGTAAGAAAAAATGTGTTACAACCTCTATACATTCTAAGGGAGCACTTCACTGTGAAGAATTGTTTTGCTGTATCTTGTTTAATGGAACAAGAAAATGTGAAAATGCTCCAATTTATCTTGTTTTGTATGATAAATGTAACTTCCACCTCTGGTTTCACTAATTTATCATTTTTACAGTTTTTCTGCTTTCATCAAGCACTTTAGACAAAAGGATCAGTTTTACTGCCATGTACAGCTTTGTTTTCCTGACTTCAAGTAGGCAGGAAGAATGACACTTAAAAAAAATTTGACTTTAGTAATTTCTTTGGTTTTGACACAGGGGCTCTTGGGGGATAGTGACTACCCTTATTTCTAGTTTTGAAAGTAACTCCACCAGTAGAAAAATGTTTGCTCATAGTCCTTTCTTGCAACCATTCATGCCTGGAAAAGCTTTAATTTTACACATACTGAAATTATTTTATAGATTGGGGATGGGGAGTGTTGGTGTTAGAAAATAAGAGCAGGTCTTGCTTAGATTAAAAAAAAAAATCCACCAGAAGTAGTGGGTATCACTGTTAGCCTTTCAGAACTTGCTTCTGTTTTATATCATGAATGTTCCTTTCATAAGTTGTGCCTTCTATCAAGAGGGATGTGGCACACAGTACTGTATGCATTTCCAAGAATGTATTTTGCAAATGGATCCTGCTTTTGATTTCTAAGTTCTGAACCAAAGCACGAAGAAGTCTTTCCCGGAAAACTTCCAGTATTTGAGTGAAAAAATTCACAGCTGTGTATTAGCTTTGCTTACTACATAAACCAAATGTGTGGCTCTTTTTTTTTAATAATTATAGACCTAGGGTGAAGCTTCTTAGATCTTTGTGCCAAACACTGAATGGTGAGTTTTTGGCCTGAAAAAAAATAATAAAATAATTATTTTTTAAAGAAAAGTCTATGCAAGTCTTATTTTCAGTTCTTGTAAGTTTTATGGTGATTGTATTGTAACAATTATAAATAAAATTAGGTTTTTCGCTTAAATTGTCTACTAATTCTGTTTCTGTTCAATCCCCTTCAAGGGAGGCAAGGAGGAAGGGAAATGTTCCCATATTTTACTTTAGCTTTAACAGTATTTCCTAAAAACTGAAGGCCTATATTACTGTGCAGTGGTTACTATCTTGTGTAACATTGTTTATGTGCTTATAGGTGCAAAACAGTGGGTCTTGTTCCAACAAATGCTCAACTTCAGAACTTCATGTTATTTTTATTCACATAAACTATTTTAAGATATTGAATGGGAAGTTTTGAATTCATACAAGTGAGCTAATGTGTTGAGAAAATAAAGTGCATTGTGATCCTTTGAGTGCTGTGAAAATAAGACCCACTTTGGGATTTTAGATGTTGTCTAAGTTGTAAACTTTACATGCATGTTCTTGAAGACTGTACAGCTTTTCTCAGAGATCCTCAGGAAATACAAAAAAGTATATATATTTCAGCTCATACCAATAAACTGTATCCTTGCCAGATTTGCAGGTTTAAACCAAGGAACATCAGAATGTCTCAGTAAGAGGTTTTTCCCATGTAAGTGCTACTTAACCTGTAGCAGGTTATGTACTTCAACCTGTACAGGACATGCTGTGAGAACACTGTTTGGGGGTGGGATAATGCCTGATTTAATGATTATCCATAAGGATGGCTTAATAGTGACTGGGTTTTATGTGTCTTGAGCACATATGTCCTCACCCACTCACTAACATCTCTTCTGGAAGATGCAGCTGACCTTTATAAAAAACTGAAAAGATCTTTTGCACCTTGCCCTGCCCTGCCTTCCCCTGCCACGCTGTGTAAAAGCTTTCTCATTGATGTGATTACTTGGTCTGATAGCAATCATACTTTTCACTTCAAACCTTTTTTTAACAGTTTTGTTTACTAAACTTTATTATTATGTAACCTTCATTTACAGGGCTGAGCAAGAGATAGGGCTTATTTTTTCCACCAAGACACAATTGCTAAGGAAATTTATGTCAAACCAAACAATTTAAATAGTCCATCAACTAGGACTGACTTTTCCCATGCCTTGTTGGCTTGCTGGCTTTAGCTGTCCTTCTTCTTGAGTATCTTCCCTTGCTTGCTTGATTCCTCTGGCTCTCCTCCCTGGAACCTGATGAATCTAGGTGTTTCTTCTATGGTGAATCCAAAGTTTAATTTCTGTTCATGCAGTAATTGGAAAGGATTGTGTCTTAAGAACTTCAAGGGTAACATGCAGGTGATACAGAGTAGACAAAGATACTGCTGTGTGACTTCATGATAGGTCAGAGATGATTAGGAGTGCTGAACTATTCTTGTAATGAGCTAGGAAGGAGTTTGTGTTCCTGCGGATAATTGTTTGTGTTAGCTGAAAGATATGTCAACATAGTGGAGCTAGAAAACAAGCATTAAGGAGATTTCATTCTGTCACTGTCCTAATAAAAATACTAGCAGTAAAATGTTGGGATTTTTTTTCTTTCACATTTTTTGGCTATTTTATTAGAAGTCCCTTTGGACCTATTTCTCTTAATATGCTAAGAATAGAAGCTGGAAGCTTTTGCATACTTCAGTAATAAAAACATATACTTTCCAGATGAAATTTTGACGTCTTTTGAATGTTAAAGTTCTTTGTTTAAGAGTAGAACTTTGTTGGTAAGAGTTATAAGCAGTCATTTTAACAACTAAAACTTTTTTATTTAAGGAAGAGCTATCTTGTGGGTCTGTAAAATTGAGGCTGGTAAAAGCTTTGCAAAAACTTTGAAGGAACAAAGCTAAAGCAGTGCATCTTTGAATTGGTAATATATGTATGGTAGGAATAATCTGTAACTTTTGCAACTTAAGATTTGGATTACATTTCAAATTTATTGTGATTATACATATGCTAGAAATAAAAGAAAAACATATTTTAATCAGGTCTTACATGTATTTTTTACCTCTTAAAATCTAAAGTGTGTGCAGTAAAAGACATGCTAATGAGCAGTCAATACAGCAGCTTCCCATTAGCTTCCAGAATCATAGGTTTTGACTCTTTATAAACACAGTTAATGGTGTGAAGCAAAATTTTCTGACTTTGTTGTAGTAGTGACCATTAGCAGAGAAGTATTTGCTTGCAGAACTAGAAGTACTTGGGATACTCTAAACCCTCTGTTCCCATAAGAATAGGTGAGGTAGGGGTGGCAGAATGGTAGCATTTTGGTCAATAGCCTCTGCTAAATTTAGAATGGGTTTGGGATGTTAGAGCTAGGAATGGGTAGCAAGAAGGAGGTTGGCTGTCCAGGAAAGGGTGAGCAATTCACCTAGCAGTAAGTTCTCCAAGGGAACAGGGACACAATGGCTGTACTAAGAACAGGATGAAGGGAACAGTTCAAGGGCAGAAATTCAGAGTTTAGGTAGGGTGTAGGCATGTCCTGGGCATGCTCTCACCACAGCAGCATCCCAAACCTTGTTGAATCTCAGTGGAAAGGCATCTTGAAAATCACCTCCACAAAAGCAGTCCTCTGGGCCCCAAGTAGTCCTTTCTCAGCCCAAGCAAAATGCTGTCAGAGAGGATTCCAGTCTGATTCACATCAAAATATATATGAATGTTTTTGTGTGGTGAAAAAGGGTAGGAGAGACCAGTAGAAAATCTTTTATTAGACCTCTGCACTTTTTCACGTGTCAGGAGTGTGGAGTGCCCTGTTTTATCCTAGAACTGACAGGAACCCACTCCAGCTGCTCCTCACATACCCGTCAGTCTCCATTGAGTACAAATGTTATTTTCTTTACAGTTTTCAGTATGATACACAGGGAAAGTTTGTTCACCTTCTTCTGTGTCTCTGAATGAGTGAAGTGGGCTTCCAGAAGCGAGAAGTCTGGATTCAGGGCTGTACTCAAGCATTTCAGCTTCAAATTCTCCCTCTCACCTTCTGGGACAATGTCCCAGCCATCAAGCTGTGGTGTCAGCTCCAAGTAGGCACCCTTCTACTGTTCTATCATCTGTTGTAGGTAGACCAAAGAAACTAAGAATTTTTTAGTCAATCTAAACTACACATGACACAGCTAATGATTTTTATTGTTAACTGAAATACACCATTGAAGTTGTATTGCTGTGTTGTTAGCACTCAGCAGCAAATAGGATCACATGCAAGTAGATTTGGTGGTTTTTGTCTTGCAAAGAGCTGCTTGTTAACAGTGTAAAGTTGGAGCCCCTCTGCACTCATTGCGTCTGCTACCTTATTGCTTCAAAGTGCTGAGGCTGAAGAAGTCTATGGGCCAGGGCCTTCTACTTCTGCCTTTTCTCAATCCTTCAGTAAAAAAGTAAATTCAGTTTATTAATTAAGCATAAGGCCAAAGAATGGTACTTAGTAAGTGTACTACCAAAGAGGTCCTAGAATTAAGTACTAAATGTCATCTAATTATCATCAGGTACTGAAAAAAGTGTTGATTTTTTCCATGTCCTTATTAACATAAATGATGGGTAAAAAGGAGCCTTAGGGAACTAAGTCCAAGATCATCTGAGCCAGGACTAGGCTCAGATTGTAGACTGCCACCCTGTGTTCACTGCTTAACTCACAGAAAATGAGGCAGATAGGCTTTGCCTCCGGCAAGCACTGAGGTGCCACCACCAGAGCAGCAATGCCAGGTGGTTGCTATGAACAATCAACAAAGTGTTACAGATCAGTTTCCCCTCTTTGCCTCCCCCCCTAAACAAGTGAAAAAAGAAACAAATAAGAGGATGTTTCTGCTACAAATTAAGCCCAGCATTGTTCAGAATTGGATTCATGCCCAGCATTGTCATGGAAAACTTTTGCACCCAGTTTATGAGAAACTAGCTTCATGTATTTGTTAACTTTTCGTTTGTTAAAAAAAAAATTAAAAAATAATGTCACAATAAAGCATCGAGGCCATTTATTGTTTGCCCTGAATGAGTTGTTTGTATGAGTCAAGACTTGATTTTTATGTTGGCAGTAACTTGGAAGCAGGCCCCTGATGTTCCTCAGTTCCCCAGCAGATGCCGTCTGTGCTGCGCTCAGCGCACAGGCTGCTGCATCCGCGGGGCTGGGCTCTGGGAAACAGCAGGAAAATAAGTTTTGAACTGAAAGAGATGTTCTGAAGGCTTTAGGAAAGAGTGAGCTGAGGACAGGGCTCTAAGTCCAGGAGGCAGTGCAGAACTGGAAAACACCATGACCAGGAATTTGGATAGGAGAAAGAGGCACAAGGAAGGTATTTTAGAATGAACATGAGTGGGAAAATAGAGGGAAATGGGAAATAAGCCAGGGCATAATGCTGAATGCATAATGCTGAATCGTGGAACCACTGTGAAATAGTTTTGACTTACTATTGAAAGGTGAAAAACAGGAAGTGCTGAAGTTCAATTGCTCTAGAAAAGAAAAACTGATGATGCTGCTTAATTGCTATGGGTAGAAATCAGGCCTTGAGGGTAAGAAACAGGCTGCAGTAACCAAGGTTGTGAGATAAGAGAACTTCAAGATGGCAGGTGGTGAGGAGAGGTTGTTCTTCAGCCCTGATGAGGCATATCTGGAGTGCTGTGTCCAGTTTTGGGCTCATCAGTACAAAACTGACCTGGAGCTTCTGGAGTGGGCTCAGCAGAAGACAACAAAGCTGACTGGGGGACTGGAGTATCTCTTATAAGGAAAGCCTGAGGGAGCTGGGCCTGTTCAGCCTTGAGAAGAGACAACTGAGACTCATCAATGTCTCAGTATTGAAAGGAGGGTGTCAAGGGGATGGGAGCCAGACTCTGCTCAGTGGTCCCAAGCAGTAGCACAAAAGGCAACAGGCAGAAACAGATGTACAGGAAGTGCATCCTATATTCACCTGTATATAAGAAAGAAATTTACTGGGCAGGTGACCGTGCACTGGAACAGTTTGTCCAGAGAGGCTGTAGAGTCTGCCTCACTGAAGATGTTCAAGAACCACCTGACCACAATTCTGTGCCGTGTGGTCTGGGATGACTCTGCTTGAGCAGGGAAGTTAGACCAGATGATCCACTGTGGTCCTTTCCAGTCTTACCCATTCAGTGATTCTCTGATTCAGCAGTAATTCATGCTCCTAATGTTCCACACTTAGATATAAGTTTTTTTGTGCTAATGGTCTGATGCACTGTGCTGAAATCCGCTGCCTGAGGTTAGCTTTATGGCTCTTCCTAGCAAGGAGATCTGATTCTGAGGAATTTCACTCTCATTCTGAGGAATTAGAGCAGAAGTGAAACACAGGAATAGCATTTGGAAGGCATTTGAAAAAGTTTGAGGCAATCCCTATGTTCCTAAACAAGCAGGGCATTGATGTCCATTTAAATTTTCCAAAAGCTAAGGGCATCCAGGCCAGATATTCATGCAATGGTAACAGCTAAGAAACATAAAAGAAAAATCTACTACCCATCTTTTAACTGTGGAATCAGTGTTTTAGGGCTCATAGCACCACAGAAAGATTTAAACTGAAAAGTTTACTCTAGGAGTAAACTCTAGGAGTCATCCAGTTCAATCCTCTGCTGAAAACAGGGTAAAATTTGTGGATCTGTTGTTACTCAGAACCTTGTTTAACCAAGTCATAGTCACAACCTGCTTTTTCCAATGATGGTTGTAATTTAGTTCTTTTTATCTCCTGGCCTGCTCTGGTTTTCGCTGTCACACATCACTGAAAAGGTACCTACTAGCTGCCATTTCTCCCTCTAGATAAGATCATTGCTCCATAGCATTTTCCTTATGAAAGTCAAAGCATTTCCAAGAACCTGAACCAAAGCAGCTTAGCTCCCAGAGGTTTTGTGATTAATTGACAATCTAATTGCATTATATTAGTTTGCAGCAAGAGTTTCTCCTTTAGAGACTTCAAAGAATCTAATTGGTAAACCATACTTATAAATGTATTTATGACTTTTTTCATCATCTACATTTACTAGGTAGCAGAGACTCCATACAGGCAAGAACTCTGAGGTTTTCTGTGGCTTAATACGTAACCTCTGACTAATGCATTTCTCATGATTAGGGAGTTCATTAGATCTTATTTGCCCATGTGAAATTTCTGTTGTCTTTTAAGAGGCTGAGGCTCAGCAGAGGTTCAGCATTAATAGACAAAAATTGTTTTGCAAGTTTTTTGAAACTTTTGGGAACTTAATATTAGATGTCTATCCCTCTGCCAAGTTTGGCTAAGGTTACAGGAGAAGAGGCTCCTCTGTCTCACACACAGACCACCTACATGGAAAACACATCCACACATGACTCAGTCTGAAGAGTCTTTCCAAAAGTACCTTAACACTTCAGTGTGGTCTGCACCCATTTCTATCTGACACTGGCAAGCTTCAGAACAGGCAGAAAAATCCCTGTCCAGAATTTGCAGCATTTCCTACCGGTGTGTTTTGGTGGGGTGACCCTCTGTTCAGCATTTTGGCTGTAACCTTTACTGTATTTCAAGTTCTGGACCCAAAAATGGCACATTCTGACAGACGAGTTTTAGGTACTGACATCTTTTAGTTAGATTGTGTAGAAATTTGACTCAATGGCAGCTATTGAGGCTTATCTTGTTTCAACTGGACACATATTCATCAGAGAAAATATGGAAAAAAGTCAACAACATAGCTTAAAGTTTCAGCTGAAACAAGCTGGGAGGTATTTTTAATTAGTAAGTTTGGTGGTGTATTCAGGAGAGAAATGAAGAATAAGTAGGAATAAAACCCATAAACAGTTGATCAGTTCTTAGAAAACATTTTAATGACCTTCCAGAATAGGGAGCCAGAACACTGTGGGCAGAATACAAACAGCATCTCTCTCATTCCAGGAATTCAATGCACTTTTTTTCACTTCAAAAATTCTCAATATGATAGGCATTCAGAAGTTTTTCAGGCCACTTTTGTGGAATTGCATCTATTCCATTGCTTCTCTTTTTAAAAATTTGTTTTGTTTTGTTTTTTTTAGTAAGTCAGGAAATTATCTCTAA
Organism: Cyanistes caeruleus; assembly: GCF_971803275.1. Taxonomy (NCBI): domain Eukaryota; kingdom Metazoa; phylum Chordata; class Aves; order Passeriformes; family Paridae; genus Cyanistes; species Cyanistes caeruleus. The sequence continues at coordinate 24,515,126 of NC_141704.1, read as the reverse complement.
AACTGAATATTCCTCTACAAATTTCTTAATTGCAGCAAACAAAAAGGTTCTTAGGCCACTCTAATTTAATTGTAATGCATGGAAAGTATTAATATATGCTGTTTGGAATCCTCTTTATGTAATACTTCTTTCTTGTCTAAAAGCATAAGGAGTTGGCATAGTTTAGTAGACTGCAGATTATGACTGTAAAGCAGAAACATCCAACATCTAATTCCAGTCGCCGTCTGAATGCAATGGGACATTGTCTAAATTCCTTGGGCATTCTGTTCCTCAGTTCCCATCCTATGTGGAATGGGTGTAATGACAACTTCATGGTGATATTTTGAGGCCTGGTTCACTCTAACCAGTAAAGTTTATTGAATCTGTAAACTGTATAATTGCAGTGCAGTTCTGCAAATGGTCTTAACAGTCTTTTCTGAAATACTTTCTTTACTTCATTTTGAAATTCCCATGCAAAACTGCCAAACAGAATCTGGGCTTTATATTCAGGAAGCCTGTAATCATTCCATGAAGTTTAAGAAATCTGGCAGTGATCTGGAAAATTTAGGAGGTAATGAAAGGTTACCAGGAGGAATGCAGAAGTGCCTTGTATGGTAGTGGAGAGTAGAACCAGTACATATTTTGATAATACAGCACAGCTCTTGTCTTTGGGGTGGGCCCTGATTGTATAGCTCTGCCTGCATCTGAAATGCATGGCAGTGTAAACATCACACAGAGATTCTCTTAAACATTTGTAAATAGTTCAGCAATTTTGAGAAGCGGGGTGGAGCCTGCAGATGGCTAAAGAAAGAAGTATTATTCTCATGCTTGCTGAACTCACTGTCCCAAGCCCAGTTCTGATCCTAATGTAAACCACTGCCACTTGCCTTCAGGCACAGTTGTACAACGTGTGTCTGACCAGACTTGGAAGGCACACACTGTTCCAGAGAGGGCAGTGCTGCATCCAAACCTGACCCAAATGTGGTACCCCAAACTGAGGATTTCTTTCTGCTTAGCAAGAAAAGGTGCAGTATTGGGTATATTGTTGGTGGCTTAGAGGACATGCAACTTTTTAAACTGAAAGCCAGTTCTGAGAAATTCTGAGTATCATCTTGAGGCTGGGTTTTCTTTCTCTCACCACTAACCACTTAGAGAAAGCCATTACCTTTTCTAATTCCGTGGTTTAATTTTTTAAATGAGGATAGCAGCGCCAATGTTTCTGGAACCTTCTGGAGACAATTAATAATTTTAAAAAAAACTTGAAGGTGAAAGGTGGTAAATGTTTACTCAGGTGACTGTTCTCAACATTCCAGTTTCACTGGACTCAATATAGAAATTTTCTTGGCCAGCAATACCTGGCTATTACATGTAGGCTGTGAAGCTTTAAGTGGATGCAGCCACTCAGCTCCCCTGCTCTGAATCTTGGCTCAAGGTGTGGTATCTTGTATTATAGATATATCCTGATGCTGTTACTGCAGGTGAATTTTAATTCTTAGTTCAGCTAATTGAACTTGTATACTGAGTTAACTGCAGTTATTTATTTACTTACTAGAAGACAACATCTAAATAAATAAAGAACCAAATAAAATAAAATTAAAAAAACCCCAACATCCTTTAATCCCAAATGGTCTCATTCGTATTGCATGATTAGAAGTATTGTTTGCTATAGCAGCACTATGCTAATCTGCACTACTAATCACTCAGAGAACATCTATGGGGTGGGAAATTCTCATTAGTGCAGGAAAACATGGTGTCAGCAAATGCTTCATCTTTCAAATTGATAAGAACAGGTCCCTGCTGACAGAAGTCTGGAAAGGGAGTAGGATGTGGAATTTTAGACTCCCATCTCAGAGGAGCTTGCCAGCGTTCCTCATACGTGGTGGTACACAGGTCTCAGTCCCATTAGCAGAGGTAATAGGAAGACAGAACTCTTTGGGAGGGGTTCTCTAGGGACTGCAGGACAGGAATTAGAGGCCTCTGAGGAATGTCAGAGTCCCACCCCATTAGTTAACCCATATCCTTCACTTTACATTCATAGTGATAGGGCTGACATCCACAAGTGAGGCAACACTGAGTCATCAGAGTCATCTAATCTAGCAAATTACTTTCACAGGATTCCCCACATCTCATAGAGTGGACAAGAAATGTGGAGGTATAATTTTTTGGTTGAGCACGGTTCTTTTGTCCCAAGCCAGTGACTTTTGCCACTTCTATTGCTAATAATGACCCCTACAAGAAACCTGCCAGAGTGAAGGTACAAAAGTGAGACCTGGCCAGCTGCCTGCTCATACCAATTTGCAGCCAATTCAGCTGACTGATAGAATCATAGAATGATCACACTTGGAAGAGATCTTAAGATCTTAAGATTTTCCAGTCTGACCATCCACCCAGCACTACCATTGTAACCACTAAACCACATCACTCAGTGCCAATGCAGATGCCTCTTAAACATCTCCAGGTATGATGAGTCAAGCACCTCCCTGGGAAACTTATCCCAATGCCTGACCACCCCAGCAGTGATTTTTTTCTAATATCTAATCTGAATCTCCCATCTCAGCCTAAGGCAATTTCCTCTGGTCCTCTCACTGCAGGCACAGTAGAAGAGACCAGCCCCCACCTCACAACAGTCTCATGTAGTTGTGGAGAGTGGTGAGCTCCTCCCTGAGTGCCCTCTTCTCGAGACTAAACAAACCCAGTTCCCTCAGGCACTCCTCATAAAACAAGTTTTCTAGACCTTTCACCTTGTTGCCCTTCACTGGACACGCTCCAGTGTCTCCGTGACCTTTTTGAAGTGAGGGGCCCAAAACTGAACTGTATTAAAGATGTGGCATCACCAATGCTGAGTACAGGAGGGAAGTTCTTAGGTTAGGGAGGGGCTCTTTTCTATTGGGGTGTTGTGGTTTTTTACCCCAGCCAACAACCAAGCCCCAAACAGCTGCTCACTCGCTCCCCCACCACCACTGGGGGTAAAATTGGAACGGGTAAACTTGTGGAATGAGATAAAGACAGTTTAATAGGGAAAGCAAAAGCTGTGCACACAACCAAAGCAAAACAAGACATTAATTCACTGCTTCCCATGGGCAGGCAGCTGTTCAGCCATCTCCAGGAGAGCAGAGCCCCATCACATGTAATGGTGACTTGGGAAGTCAAACACCATCACCCCCAACACCCCCCCTTCCCCTTTCATCCCCCAGTTTACACACTGAACATGATGTTATATGGTAATATATGGAGAATCAATTTGGTCCTGCCCTGGCTGTGTCTCTTCCCAACTTGCCATGCATGCCCAATCTTCTCACCAGAGCTGTTCAGCAATAACAAAAACATCTCGATCTTACTGGGACTGTTTTCAGCACAAATGCAAAACACAGCCCCTCAGTCCACTGTACCTCAGTTCAAGCCAGTACACGGGCTTAAATCAGAAAATATTGTGGGGGAAGAATTTGCTTTAATAAGGGCAAAAGGAAAAGAAGTGTGTTGTCCAGAGCATCTGCATACAGCTGACACTTTCTCTAGTGTTAAAAAAAAAAAAAAACAACTTTATAGATGTTTGCATTATCAGGATTGTGCAACAACTTCTTTGAGCATGACATTGAGGCTGTATGCACTCTGTGCCTAGAAAAGTAGCATGGGGCAATTTGTAGGTAAGGAATGATGTAAAGTCTGGAGAATAATAATAGAAAACTGAATGTGAAGGAAGAAAAAAATAATTTCCTTTGGAAAATGTTGCTTTTGGGTCTCCAAACTATCTCAGTCCACCGGATTGTGCTAGGTGATGTCTTAGAATGAGCTATTAGAAAATCCACATTTTAACTTACTAAGCGTGTAAGAGTAAGGTAACTTCTTTAGACTAATAAATGATTCTTCACATCAAGGGAGTAATTTCTCTTCCCCTTTGTGTAAAAAATTGGTTCATCCTTTACAAAATTTCCTTTTTTGTGGAGCACATCTCTAGCACACTGATCAGTCAACATCTGCCAACTTTAGCAGATATTTCACTTCCCATTATGGGTGGAAGGGTGAAGATTTAGGCCACCATCTTAGACAAGACTTTTCTCAGAGAGAAGCTATTTGCAGTAGAGCCTCACAAAATATGTGAGTCTGTCTTGAATGAGCTGCAATGGTGAGCATGCATTGTAGCAACTAGAGTAGGAGAAGAAAACACAAAGTCCTGTTTTACATTAGTTGCAAATAAGCCAGTATGTAATAATCTTCAAAATATGAAATGTTTTCTTTCCTTTGTTTTGACTAGATTTGTAATAAGTCAAACAATATAATAAAAGTCAGTGTGGGGCTGCTAAAGCCAATCCTCTCTGTGGCCTAAAACAACAGTAATGCAGGCAAGATAAGTATTTCACTCTTTCAGTCATTTTGGAAACTAAACTGGATGGCTAATTGAGTCAAAGTTTAATTTCCTGAATATTTGTCAAAAATTCAACATGTTTTTTTTCTGATGGATGATAATGTGCTATACTCACCATGTTCAAAGTCAAGGCATAACATTGTTTAGTGGCTTCTATTTTATCTTTGTGATATGTACACGAATAGAATTCGGCCTCTCAAACTGCAACACAGTTTATGCAAACCACTTATCTAGGCTGCTGTGAAATAGTGCTGTAAAATATGGTAAATACCACATGAAAAACATTTTTCTGTTGCTTAGACACAAGACTTCAGAGAAAGCAGGGTTTGCTTGCCAACTTGCAGGGGAGTTAAATGGGCTCAAAAAGGTGCTCTCTGTTCTTGCACTATCTAGTTTTTCCATGTGTACTTTATACCTTGCCAGGAAACAACCAGGCAATAATGTTGCAATTAAATAGCAAAATAGGTAACATTGGAGGTTATGGGCAGCTAATGCTGATGTTCCCACTGTCCCTTTGAGTGCCTCATTCCATTGACTGTAAAGGGAATCTGGATTCCTAAATTTGCGCTTCCTTAATTGCACCTAAGGTAGATGCCTAAAGTAAGCATAGTGTATCACTAAGTAAACATAATAATTGTATGTTAAATCTATTCCCACTTCAGTGTCTCTACCCTTTTCCTGCTTTTTATAAGATAACAAAAGAAAATAACTTTCAGATGCTTAGCAATCAGCTGGATGTGAGATGTGCAAGCTCTTTTTCTTACCTTCTTTTACCTTCACTTCCCTCTGGAAAAGGCAGATTAGACAAGTGGTAAACAAATCCTTTCAAATCTGGTCCTCACATTTTAAAGCTGTAACTGCAAATTAGACCAATGATATTGATAGGAATTTCAAGTGCTAAACACCATTAGAGATGCAGTACTTAATCCTGCAAACTGATGAGCACTCTTGACCTGATCCAGAAACACACTTAAAAAGATTTATGGCAATTTTTTACATAGAATTGCTGTTAAATGTTTGCTGCATTGGGTGAAAATAGAGAACGGCAAGATTAAGTTCATGTCACCTAATTTTAGCCATTTAACAGTAAGATGTTAATCTGAAGCTAATGATCAAAACTCAGCCTGTTACTAAAGAGAGGAGGTAAAATCACCTCCAGAGAGTGGTTTTATTTTAGACATTTATTTTTGAATGACTGAATTTTTCCCACTCATTCCTCTCTCACTCTCTCTTGATGGTAGTCCTCTGGCTTGGACTACACATGTGACTTTCTGAGAGTCAAAGTAATTAAGTTTAATTACCTATTCATTTCTGCATAATTTTTAGGTTTTCATTTAATCTATGTATCAGCTAAAAATACTGATATAATTTGAATGCAAGGATGTGGTCTGTGTCCTTCTGTTGTTACATATAAGCAGAAAGAGAAAATAAATGCTACCTCTTGAACTCTATTTTTTTTTTAATATTACACAAGACTAAAATCACTTGGCCATGAAATTTTCAGAGAGAAATCATTTATTCTCTTTTTATCTATTACTGAATCTGCAGATTGCTGTCACACCCACGGTGATAAATTTATACCTAGTTCTCTGATGGAAAGAATTCAGGCAGTGAGAAGTAACTGCCTGTTAGGAGTGGAGCTCTTATCTAGATGTGGAGTCTCAGCTAAAAGTGAATTAATAACTTGTTGAAAAAAAAAAAGCACAGCACTTCTGTTCTGACATATTTTAAAGTTTTTTCAGCAAGTGGATCTCAACTAAAGCTAAAGATCATCAAAAGGCAGCCACACAGTATTGTGGAAAACTCTGTAGTTGAGGTTTGCCAAAGACCTCCTTGTGTGGTCTTGAGATCCTCTGAATTCTGATATAAACCACAAAAAAACTGATAATATCTAAGTGCAGTTAGTACTGAAAGGAAAAAATTAAAACCTTGAACATAAAAATGTAGAATGAGTAAAATCTGGATAGAAGATTTAAACTTTTGCACAGTACCTGACTTTATTTTGCTTTCCATGCAGTATCAATAAATAAAACTTTCATCACAAGCTTGACACAACATATTTTTGAGTGCAGTGAATGCATTTTAATGCTATGTTCTCACAAGCTCAAATTAACACATCTTAATTGTCTGTCAGTCAAATGTCAGTGGCTGGATGTGCATGTGGTCCCAGCCCATTGCAAACAGGCTGATAACCAATCTTCATGGGTGACTGCTCATAAACCCAGGTTCCTTTGCACTTGCAACAGGCCAGGAGCAAGCTTGGAGCACTCATTCTCCATCAGATCACTGAAAGCCAGCAATACCTTGCAATCAAGAAGGCAAATGGAATTAGAGCTGGAGCCTGAGGAGCTACTGATTCTGTCACCAGTGGATTTTGGGGGGAAAATGGTAAGATTTTCCTGTTGACTGCATTTTTTTTTTTTTTTCTTGCAAATGAATATATTACAGTGTAAGTCTGAGTCACAGTTTGATTAAATTTTTGTGACCTTTTTCCCCAGAAATCTGGGCTATATTTCTACAGATCATTGAAATTCGCACATACTTATTCTTAAGAAATTATTACAGTGGGGCTGATTTATGAACTATTCCAAACTGTCTACATCACTTCCAGGTCTTTCTTTTAATCACATGGAAATGCTTTTTTTTAAATAAATCTATTGAGCTGCCTTTGTTTTCAAGACATGTATTTCTACATCTGATTTGAGCTTATGTGGATACTTGACACTTTTTCATTTAAATCACCTTTGTACATTTGATTTTATTCATCGATGCAAATTTAAACGTAATTTTTGTGGTGGGAGAAGTGACAGAATTGAAGTATTACTCATTGGAAACCATACTGTACTAATTCTAAAAGGTAATTCATTGCCCTGCAGTCTGGTTAGCCTGTTTGGACCCAGAGAGGTCACTGGGGCTCCTTGTGGATGCAGGAGTCAGTGTGGGATGCAGGGCTGGGGCAGAAGTATCTGTTTGTTTTACCTGGAAAATGGATTTGAAATATTCCTGGGAGGGCTTTCAGGATCTGCCCACATGAATGTGTTCCATCTCGAAGATGGATAATACTGATAACACACAGATGTTGTTTATTTGTAGAAACCCATTTATTAGATTTTAGAAGTGTCAGGGGTATACTGAGGGAAAAATTTTCCAGTGTGGTGAAGCCTACTCTTGGTAACAAGGCATTTGATGCTTTCCATGAGTGCAGCCCCAACAACTGAATCACAGAGAGTCTAAAGCAGATAGAACTGTGCAGAACTGCTTTATTTGCAGGGCCAAGAGATTCTGGGAAAAGGCATCTCTGGAAACTACTTAAGAGCCACAAAGCCCACATAGCATCTAAGAAAACTTCCATGTTTTCTTAGCTCATGGATTAGATCTTCAACTGTGTCAGAACATGCTCCTCATAACATTATAACCTTGGGACAGTGGTAGTAGGTCACAACAAAACTCCTTTTACACCAACATCCTGTCTCCAGCAGCGACCACAAGTCAGTGTCTAAGGAAGAGTGTGGGAACAAGGAAAACCTAAGATATATCACTGAAATGCGTTCTCACCCTCGAGTAATTTTCAAATAAAAGTAAATCCTAAGAACAATATGGGTATGTTGTAGGCTTCAGTTTGGTTTTTATTGGGTGTTTTTTAATTTGGTGCTATTAACTGATTTCTTACCCACGGGCTTGTCCAGTTTCCTTTTAATGCTCTGCAAACTTTTAGCATTCACAGCACCATGTGGCAAGCAGCTCCCAAGCTGGACTATTTCATGAAGGACAGTAATTGTGCTCTTTGTTACTTATCAATGTCCCTTAACCTAGAGACAAAAACATGGACAATTGTGGCGGTCCATTGAGATTTTTCACAGCGACACTCATTAAGAAAGTACTAAGCTCTGCAGCTGTTTTATCACTGTTGGACCTTGGGGTTTTTTGTTTGTTTGTTTGTTTTTACTGATGCCACTTGTGTCCCCTCCCAAGGAGTAGCTGGGGTCAGTTCCCAGCTCTCCTGAAGGCTGCCTCTGTGCCCCCTTGGGCTGTGACCTTATCTGTATAACCAAGTGTTGAAAGTACTGGCAGTTTAATCCCTTAAACTTAAATTCCACATTCTTAACAATAGTTTGCTTCCCCCACCCTTTGCTTATCTTGTATATATACACAGAATGGTTCACTGGAAGTGAGTCTGCTTTTCTCTTAGTATACGGAAACCCCAAATCCAGAGGAAGGACAAATAAACTTTTAGGTTAACTTTGCAATTGTAATACTTAAATGAAAAACAATCTGTCTTCTTCTTTCTATTATTCATCTGGTTATGAACTCTCAAGGTCTTTCTTCATGTTATGTGGATTAGAATATTTTTATTTTTTGAGCAGTAGTAGAGCCTATCACATGACACAATAAAAATGGGGGAAAAGAAGGCTTGAAGAACACTAAAAATCTTGAAAGTCACAATCAAATAATTACTGTATTCAATTACTGTATCATTACACAAATACTATGTATTATTTTTACTGATTTATTTTTGACAGTTGCTGGTCTCAAGAGTATTATGCTTCTGAATAAAAGAAACTGGAAGAATAAAGTACACTTGTGTGCCTGCAAGTAATTTTCTCCTTGGTCTAGCAGTATTCATGATCATTTTACTGCAAGATAGCTCACACTGTGAAATTCAAGAGCATTTTCTTTGGGAGTCTTTCAGGTGAAGCCACATTAGAATTGTGGTCACAGTGGTGTGTCGCGGTATTATCGGGGTCAGAGTAAAGAATCTTGGAATGTGCTGTAAGTACTTCTTCAATGTAAGTAATCCTTCAATATAAACTCTTCTTTATGTCTTCTCTTAAGTCAATAACACTATAGCTTGAAGAATAAATTGGGGTATATTCGGAGATGTGTTGTCTTCCAACAGAAATGGAATCAATCTTCTTTCATGTCAAATTATGCATCTCTGAATTCAGACAAAGAGCCATGGTTTCCATCTTTTTATCTTTCCCTTCAAAGATAAAAACAGAGTGGTGAAAGAGCTCTCAGGATATCACTGACTCACCTTCCACTGAAAGCATTCCCCAAGGTGATTGTTTATCCTGTCTGCAGATCCCAGTGAGGAAGAACCTGCAGCATCCCTTGGTCATCTGATGTCACTCATTGACTGTACACTGCTAAGCAAAGCATGCTGTTTGCTGGAAAACACTCTCAGCTTGGGAATTTGGTAAGTGAGAACTGCTAATTAAGGAGGAAGATCTTTCCTAATAAAGAAATTGTTCATGGAAGCTCTTACTCTAATGCCTCTAACCCAGCTAAACCCATTGGGCAGTCATGCCTTATTTATAACTAACGCAGATTTTTTTCCCGTCTCAAACTTGAAGATGTTTAATACCCTAGAAAGTGCTGACTTAAAGGAAGCATAGGTTACTTTGTAATGTACCTTTTCAAGTACTTAGCTTGAGGAACTACAGTTTTTCTAACTTTTCTTCCTAGCATACCCTTACTTAGCCGAGGCTCTTAATAAACTAGCACATTTATAACCTACACAGCGTGGCAGCACAGAAATGCAGTGAGGACAAGCAGCTGTCTCCTCACAGATGCAATGTTCAGAGCCCCACCAACACCAGGGAGGCCAGTACCCCCTTCATGGGAAGGGCACACCACCCACTGCCAGCTCACCCTGCAGGGCCCCATTGCAGTATCCCTTGGCACCAAGGGTTTCCACAGCATGTGAAACCTTCTGCTGGCTAAATGCACAAGGGAAAAACATTTAGAAACTGCCAGCTTAGAAAACTATGTAACAAATGCAGCTCTAGTGAGGAATAATGTTTGTTGGCATTCCCTGAACATGTTGCAGATCATTTACAGGTCTCAGCAAAATTCCTATGGAGCGCCAGGCCCAAGGAGTGAATTAGTATGCTTCGTGCTGGTGAAGCCATTTTCTTTAAACAAAATACGAAGTTTAGAAACCGCATGAGCTTTCCAAATGGCATTATCTCCTTATCTGGGTAAGGAACAGTAACCAATTAATAATTTCTGGTTAGTTACACTTAGCTTTTTCTAATTTCTTTCAGCTCCAATGTCATTGAGCAATTTCTAAATGTATTTTAGGTCTGTTACCAAAATTGCTGTCCTTGACTTGCTTACCAGAGTCCCTGACTGCCATCTGAATTTTTTTTTTCTTGTAATTTGCATGAGATATGTCTGTAATCTGGCAGGATGTACTGGATCCAATAGCCAGGCATGTTGCAAAAGCCTCTTGTTATTTTTATACAGCTTAGCAAAGTTATTTGAGGAACTTTCAGTGCCTTAATGTTAAATGGTTATCTAGCTATCTGTTAAAAGGGAACAATGTTTCCTGACTGACTCTAAAGCGTATGGATTCTACTTTATTTGTCATAAATAGCTTATTTCTGCTCATGTAAAAGAGTTCCTCAGACCAACTGGAATAATAATGTGGCATGCAGCTACCGTCCAAGCAGCCAGCCAACCAGAGCATGATCCTTTATCATAGTTTTGCATTGTTCTGCTAACTGCATGATGCCAAAAAATAATAATAATAAAGAGAAATCCTTTGTTCCCTTTCACTAACCTAGAAGGTCACAAAACAGACAGTTCCTTCTTGATTACACTAAATAAATAAAAGTCTGATTCATAGAAGGGAAACAATCATCTGCCAACTGCCAAACCCTATAAAGGGTAAATCTGTTTTTACTTTGTGAGCCAGATTGATGAGTCACCGAGGCTATGACTACTACCAGCAAGAATTAAAACGCACCCAAAAATATAACCTCCCTTTGTACTTCACGAGGGTACCTCGACAGCAGACTCCACTCTGGGGCAGGGACCACCCCAGCATTTGCTCTCCAGAACCAGGGGCCCTCCCTGTCACAGCTACTGAAAAGCATTTGCTTTATTCACAGGCATAAACTCACCAAGGGAGATGAATAATTAGGTTCTTCATTTGGGAAATCAGCCACTATGGAAATAAACACCCACCTCTCCTCCCTCCTCCCTGGCCTGGGCGAGCTGCCTTCAGAACATGCCATAAGCAGAGGTTCCTCCCGGAGCCCAGTGACGTGTACTTGGATGCAGACAGGAGGGTTCTCAATAGGGAAACCCGAGCAGGTTGGTCCAGAGAAAGACAGAGATAAAGATTGGGAGTGTTTTTGGATCTTCTTGCAAAGTGTACTTTCCAAAAGGCTCGAGAAAACAGGATGAAATAAACTGGTCACTCAGTATTTTGAAAATTATGCAAGAAAAATGTTAATGGCAGCAAGAATAGAAAGGATTTGTTCATTTATTTCATTTCATGAAATGGGTGAATTTGCACATCCACTACAGTCACTGACAAAATTCCTGTTGATGGTAACTGCCAGAATTTCACCAACTGCACTTATCCCCTAAATGCATGTTTTAGTAACTCATCAAAACTAATGCTGTAAAACTTTTGTTTTTAAGTACAGCTCTTTCCAATAAGACACATCACAACCCAACAGAAACTGTCTTGAAAGAGATAAGGTAAATCTTTGTCATTCCTTAATTCAGCTATGTTTTATTCCAAAAATTAACTCCTGCATCCTCAGCCATGCATGCTCAGGGTCCACAGACAATCCTTAGAAATTACATACGAGTCATCTGAAGTGAACTAAAATTAAATGAGTTAAAAATAGCTCTTGCTTATGAATAAAAGTAATTGCCAATTCCCAGATAAATATCTCTATTGTCAGCCTGGCATTTGGGACCCACTGCAGCAAGATCTATCATGGATCTGAGCCCCTAAATTTGTGTGTTGCTTATTAAAAGTAAAAAGTAGAATATGACCATATATTAATAGACCATATATGACCATATATTAAAGCATAGGGTTTAGTTACCTGGCTAGAAATCATTTTGGTGAAGAAATGATTCTTCATAAAGAAGTGAGAAAAATAGAAAGAATGACAAATGATTCAAACACTTAATCATTCGTAGGGAAGAAAGCAAACACCTGCACACTTCTTTTAGGCCATACATGAATCTAAACAGCAGAATAGCTTCAACCTCTTCCAGACTAGAAGAACTGCAATTGATACTCAAGCTGTTCAGAGAAGGTATTTTATGTTCTTTACTGCACAGTAATGGAATGTTGTAACCTTTGGAGAGAAAGGTTACCAGTGCTGAACTGGAAAAGGGTACCCTATTTTTATTTAATTTTATTCGGTTCTATTTAAAATGCCATAAGTTATTATTTTTTTCTAATCCAACAAAGTGTTCACTATTATTTCAATATTTGAAATTAACGTTACTTTTATTGCCATTTAAAGCATGAGCCTGTTAAAGATAGTGGGGTTTTATGATTAGATTTTGTAATTCAGCCTTTTAAAAAAATTATATGCACAGCTCCATACATTTAGTAGATTTTTCTTGAGACACTTTTCTAGGAAACCCAAAAACTTAATATTAAAGCTACTTTATTTTTTTTAGTGCTTTGATCTTTAGACTGATGGGAATGGAGTTAAAAAGTAGATAATTCCACTTTTTATCCATCATCTCAATCTTTCACAGTTATTGTAACAATGACAATTGGATATGTAATGAAATATAAAGAAATTCACAAAAAACAACAGAAACGTATTTGGCCAATGCAGTCACAAAAAGACAGGGGAAGTTCAGATACCAAACCCACCTGTCTTGCCAGCACCAGTTTAGATATAAATATCTACTTTTTTTCCTGGTGGTTCCATCAGAGCACATTAGCATATATCCCTTGGGAGAGCAGGGTTATAAACTGCATTCATATTCCTGTCTATGAAACCTCTGAATAATACATGTAATTTGTGACTCATATGCCAAGAATCCAAATTCAGTGTATCTATCAGCAGTACTAAGTGTTCTAATTTTTTTTAATAAATTAATTAAATGCTCTTAGTCTGTCATTTAACAGTCATAAGGTTCTCAAGAGCAAAAAGATTTTATACATATATTTTTATATATATATATTTATATATTTATTTATAAACCTGTAAAAATGGAGGAGGAAAGTCAATGAACTGGGGCAGAGTCTGAAAACCCTTCCCTAACCCTGTGTGTGAGGCTAATTTTTCTGCACCTCAGTTTTCTATGCACAACAAGCTCATAATCATTCTCTGCCTTGGAGAGGTGTTGTGATGACAAACCATGTTTATTTGAGAGGTTTACACATACAATGAAGAAGGCAGCCATAAAAACAAGTAGGCAGATAAAACTGATTCACTGGCTGAAATAAAATTATGCTTGTTAAATTAATTTCAAATTTCATCTTCTTGTCTGTGTATAGAGACCTAAGGCATAGGAATAAACTACAGGTTTACTGCTGAAGGGTTGACCTGAAAATAAATAGTTGACATATTTTTCTGGTTTCCATTATTCTGTTCATCTTTCTTGATCTCAATTGCTTAATTTTTCTGTGTCTCTTTGGAAATTTCAAAATTGTTTCTACCCCATCCTCTCCTCCCAAACTAAATATCTGGACAGATGTGTGGGCATGGGCTGCCCAGAGAGCTGAGTGACAGGGCAGGATGGAGCATGACAGGGCTGTGAGTCTTTAAAGGAGCAGGGCTGTGCCCCAAACTCAGAGCATTTGCAGAGGCAAGATCACAGATGTATGGAAGAATCTGACTTGAACTTAGAAAAGACCTAGGAGTGGGGAGAGATAAAACCCAAAATGGCAGCAACAGAGAAGGTTGTGTCCAGTCCTACAGCTTTGTGTGAGTAGTGACATACTCCTGCGTTATTTACGGTGAGGAATAAAGCATAGGGTTTAGAACTTTTTTGGCTACTATTTGTTTCAGATATGAGAAGCCTCTAAAGAGCTGCACTGTAAATCCAAATGCACAAGGCTGGAGGGCTTCAAGCTTGATGTTGAGCTTGTCACTTGAATAACACTAAGTTTCTGTGGCTGAGAAGCCCCCAGCTTCCACCAAGAAGCAAACATGCGACCAATGTCTAAATGAGAAGAGCAGGAGAGCGCTGTGGATCAAGGGAAGCTGAGGATTAGTCTCTGTATGCAATAACCAAAGAGAAGCAGCCTGAAGGTTAGTATAAGCAGATTAATGGTTTCTTTCCAGCTACTGCAGCAGATATAAAGGAAAAAGAAATAAGAAATAAATGGGGATACAAACAAACAAACAAACAAAAAAAATGAAAAAGGATCCCCACACTGAAATCATGGCAAACAAAAATTTATCTAGAATAGTCCTCTGTCTGCAGAACTGTAAATTGCACCTCTGTGTGTGTGACGCAGCAAGGTCCCAGAAACCAAAATAAAACCCAGTAATCAGAGAGGAGAGCTTGAAGTAACATTCACCAGTGGTAACAGTGTAAAATGTACAGCTAGCACTGAACTGATTGACTGATTGTTTGATGACACGTGGTTTTGTCCAAGCCAAGAGAGATTGTAAAGGTGACAAGATTTTATGTCCTTCAAGCTTTATGCAGGGGTGGTACAGAGACTTTGAGAGCTGCCTCCAAGACCGAGAGGGCAAGGTGCAGGGAGGCAGCAACAATACTGCTATTGTACATATAACAGCCAAAGCTGCTATATGAAAAATATAAAAGATGGGAAAAGTGCTGTTTTAACATTCTGTGAATATCTCCCACAAAGTTACCAGATCTCCCTACAGTCTGGTCTCACTTAGGAGAAGGATAAACCCTGCATAAAGCCTTGAAGTTTCTTTCTCTTGGTGCTTTCTCTTCTCCCTTTCCTTTGAACAGTATGTTGAGACAAGAGATAGGGATGCTTAGAAAATGAAATAGGGACAGAAAGGGGAAAACACAGTGGGACATATCATATTCCTGGCTTAAGCAAATGAAATGGAAACAGGGACATTAGTTCTCTGAATTGCTCTATAACATGAAGTTGTGAAATTGCAATGGAAGTGAAAAGAGAGGTAACAAAATGAAGAGTTGTCACACCTTAATTGAAGGGTCTAGCAGGAGAGAAAAGCCATATGTCTTTAATGTGTTCTTAAAAAAATTAAATGCAAAGACTCTTTTATGAGAAAAGCAGATTCCTACAAATGTGGTGAAGAACGTGGAGATCAGCATGATGCCAAACTGAATCAAACTACTTCTATAAGCAACCATTATATGTGCTTCATTCTTTTTTTATACCATAGCAGTAGTGGGATGAAAGTTAAAGAACATTTAGAGTAAGAATAGAACTGTAGCTGTAGGTCAAGAGAGTGGAATGGAGTATTCAAATGATGGTCTACATGTGAGAAAACAAGAGGGCTGAAAACATATTGCAAGGGCTCATTTGAATGGACACTACCAGAGACATAATGCTAAAAACACAAAGGAGAAAACTGACCACACCAAGGGAAAAGAAAAAGAAAAAAAAAGAGCAGAGGTTGCTGAGTTGAAATTTCCATGTCCAATAGGTTTTTTATTGTGTAGCAGGAAAAAAGACTGATTAATAATGCTCAGATTAGGGCCTGGCACAAGGAGAGGGCAGTGGCAAGGAAAGAAAAAGGAAATTATAAAGCAAACAGAAGGAGAAGAAACAGCAGTGTTGAAGTACTAACAATTTGCCTTGAGCAATACTTAAGAGAAGAAAAGAAAATGCAATTAATTAAAGCCAACTTTAAATAACGTTATGACAAGGCCAATTACTAATAGAATAAAATAAGCTTACATATTACTGATTTTATTGCTGTTTTTAATTGGGCTGAGTCCTACCAAGTATATTTTCCTACTTGATATTGAATTTTTGCATATTTGATACCTAATAGAATTTTCAAGTCCAGATTATAGTGGCAGGGGAAGAAGAGCAGAAAGATCAGCTCCTGAGCATATTTCAGCTTTTCACTCTGACAGGCACTTCTAAGAACAAGAGCAAACTCTGAACAAGGGCAAGCAATTTCTGGGGGAAGAAGCTGGGTGAATGGCTTCTGCAGGGGAACCACTGACATTGATTACTGGGCCATATGTGTTCAAAAACCACGTCTGTACAGCAGAAATGGCCAGGATGAGAGAGATGAGCAAGCCATTAGAGTGTGACTTAGGGGGAAAGGCCAGAAGAGGCTTCTTTTAGAGAAGCTGCACACTTTAAAGGGAGAAATCGGGCCCCATTTGTCCCTCAGTGATTTCAGGATAACAGGATTTTTCATACATTCTTTCAACCAAACCAGATTTCCATTAGCAGGTACCTGACTTTCTAAAGGCAACAACCTAGAGAGGTCTCTAAATATGTAAAATCTGGAGCAATATAATTTATTGGCTCAAATGCTGCATGAAATGCTGCAAAACATTGTGTAAACACATGAGAAGACCATCTACATGGAATTTATTCTCTGCAAGGAACATCTCTCAGCTATGTGTGATACAGTTTCAGCATTATCATGTAAGTTTTGAAGACTTATGCACAGTTTATAGATTCACTTGTGAGTTCTCTGCCCGCAAGAGCTAAACCAAGGACCTATACCTAAATCAGGGAAACAATCTGGAGTTCTGGATTAATGCAAATCATGTTTCAATATTTTTTTTAATTGTGTAAGTCACTGGTACATGAGTGTGTAACTGCTCCCAAATAACAGAGAATGCAAGCCTGGAAAAAATATTAATTTAACAGCTCTTCAGTTTAAGGAATAAAGATTTCTGTCTCTACTTGAAAAAGACATGGGCTTATTTTCTGGCATTAACCAAGGTAGGATCCATACAGCCCTGACCGAAATCTAGTGTTCTTTTTGCAGAGGAGAACGACAAATCACTGGAGATGGATTATACATGAAAAGCCAGAGCCTTCACCCTATTATGAAAAGTGTTCTGTAGAATGAGCCTTGTCACAAGCACTTCACAGAAATCTCGCCCAGCTGAAAAATGACACTGACAGCCTTTTGCCACTCTTTGAAGAACTTTGTTCTTTATGTGCTTTTTTTCAATAACCTCTAAATGTGAATAAAGCCGCAGACAGTCATTCTGAGGCATACATTTGCCCACATATTGTGTGGAGAAGAGCAAAATTAGGTGCTGATCAAAAAAAGGCAACGTGGAGAGTGGAAGTAAATATTCTGCAAAGGAAGGACACTGCAGTGTGGGAATTCCAGAAACAGTTTTTATTCTTTGCCTTCATCTCCAAGTTATTTGATTTTTGTTGGAGGAAATCTTTCCCCCAGTCTCACCATGTGCTTTCTGTTCTGTTTCAGAACAAAAGAGATTCAAACCTTGTCGAAGAAGCATAAGAAAGGAAAGTTGCAAAGTTGTCTAAGCAAGAGCTTAGAGCTTAGACAACAATGAAAACTTTTATTCTAGGACAAGAAATAAAACAGGCTCAACTGCTTTGGTATTTGTTGTAAAACTCTGGCCTAAGTATTTTTCCTATTAGTCCATCTGGCAGCCTTCAGTAACTGTTCCTACACCTTGACTCAGCCAGCAAGGGTGAGTCAGAGACCCACAGAGCAGGAACACGAGCGAGGAGCTGAGCGCGTACCAAGTGCACTTGTAGCCAGAACTGAACTGAAACCAGGCAGAAAAGAAAAGCTCTTCACCTAACATGGTCTTCTCATTTCAGCTAATTTAAACATCCCTCTGGGAAAAGCTCTACCTGTGAGTCAGCAAAATGCTTTAAGCACAGTGCACTGGAGAAGCCCTATTTAAGTAACAACTGAAAAATACACACAGGTATTAGAAAATAATATATATAAGGGTGATGGTGGAAATTGTGTAGTTAAGTACCACAGGATGAATTGGAGAAGAATGGTTTTGTTCTCATAACTGATACATGGGTCATAAGCTACCAGCCAGCAAAGCCAGCCTTGGGATCAGTGAGGGCCCAAGCTGTTGGTGGTGGGACTAAATCCTGAGCTGTCTTCTCTGGCCTCTGGCCAGTGGTGGGACAGTCATATGGAAAACTTCTCTCAGCTGTCAGAAAGTGAGCTCAGCTGGCAACCTGCACTTGTCTCTGACCACATAACCATGTGGTAAATTGTGTATTAGCCAGACCATGTCCTCCATGAGAACCAGCTGTTGCAGCTTCATTGCTGCCACTTGCACCAGCTTGGGATGTAGCACTCATACAAGGTACCATTATACCCAGAATTTTTAATGATCACCTCAGAAGGAGTTTCAATGGAATTATAAAAATTCCATGAGAAGATGAAAATTGATCTCAAGATCCAGGTGTTGGTGTATATTTCTTATGGAGAGATACATTATTTCTTATCAGGCGCCATAGTACTATTTTGTCCTCTTGATTACAACATATATATCCAAATAATAGTGTAATTCATGGCATAGAAATAAAAAAACAAAAGGGACAAGTAGTAACAGAGGCAGCTGAATTAATAGAGCCCTAATTACAGGTATCAGGAAAATTGTTAAGGGAAGAAACATCCTAGCAGTCCCTGAGACCCCTTTGTTCCTCAGGGTATGGCTTACAGGGCTCTGGGCAGCACCTCAGGTGTCGCTCAGCCCCTCCAGCTCATCATGGCCAGGACGAAGGACCTGAGCACCCACTGACTGAGCCTTCCCTCAACACAGGGCTGTGCCTTCCCTGGACACAGAGCTGTGCCTTCCCTGCTGGGTATTTGTGTGAGCAAAGCACTTGTGTTCTCCTCCCGAAGGGTGGTGCCAGTGCACCTCCCACCCAAACCCCACCTCAAGGACGTTGGATGGAGATGGAGAGGACAAAAGAGACAGCCAGTGCCCTAAGCACATCTATAAATCCTGGTCACACCAGAGGAGAGATAACATTTCTACTTTATCACCAAAGGCACTTGGTTTTTGGGGAGATAAAATGTTTTTAAAGCTCCAAAAGGGCAAACCCTGCAACATTTCCATTTTCCTATTTTTCATTAAATCTCCTCCACTTTCTGATCTCATTCCAAATGAACAGAAACAAGAAGATATTAGTAAACAATATCTTTAACCAAAATGCAATTTCCTCTCATGTCAAAATGAAAGATAATCTGTGTAACTTTGGGGATTTGGAGGCCTTTCTATCAGAAAACGTATTTTCCTCGCATTAGCTAATTCAAGAGAACCTTCTAAATAGTCCTCCAGAGACAGCAGTTCCCTTTTATTGCATTCATCTGTCTTTTATGGCTTTGCCCTCATGAAAGATTAATAGTTGCAAAGGTCAAGGGCCAATATGAACATTTAGTCTGACCTGCATAGCATAGGCTATCAAATTTTACCCAGTAATTCTTGCATTGAGTCCCATTAATTGGAGATAAAGCATCATACATCTTTTAGTGAAAAATGTTTTCTTGATTTAAAGGCTGCAAATTATGAGAAGCCTGCTCCATAAATTTGTTCCATGGTTTATTTATCCTGACCTGCAAATTTTAACTAGAGCTTATTAAGATTTTTTTCAATGAAATATTTTACACTGGAGAAATTTGTGTATTATTAAAGGATCATAGTCCTTGAGCTTTTTCCCACCATTTTAATTCCACAAAAGAAAAAAAAAAAAAAACCCAACAAACAGAAAGTGTCATATTTCTCAACACATTAGACTCTATTCTGATTTGCTTTCTGGATGTTCCTCTTTCCTTAGTATCAGGACGACTGGGGAACCAGGCTACTCATGTTATCTGTGTAGTGCTAGGCAGTGGCAATGCCTCCTGTGATGTCTCAGCCAGACCAGGTGTCCTCAGACACCCTGAGCTGGTAACCCCATACCCATCACGTGCGTGTTCCCAAAACCCTGCAATTTCTATCAGTCCTGTGATCCTACCCAAAAGCGCCATAAATCCCATTTGTGCCTCCTGTGTCTGGAATATGGCTCTGGCCTCAGGAAACTCATCCATTGCTTTCAAATAAAGCACACAAAGTAAATTAATCTGGTAGAAGGCTATAGGCTCATAGGAGCGATCCGTTAACTTTCTGGAGAAGGGTTTGGTCTCAGCCTGTTGACAGATCGATGGCAAGCCTGAGAGCCTCGGGTGATGTACAGCCTGGGCTACACAGATTAGTCTGACCTGCAAAACAGTGTAACATACAGACACTGAAGTGATGATAGTAGCCATAGGTTTGGATTACTTTACATCCTTTCCCAACAGATTCCCTTTCCCATGGACTAAAATTCAGTAACAGGAATTTATCAGAGTGGCTCTGACATGGTTTTCTAACTAATTTCTTCCCTCTCTGTAAAATAAGCCATAGATATAAGATATATATCTATATATCTATATCTAGATAGAAGAAGCTGAAAGTCTCAAAGGAAACTTTTTTTCCCAACAGATAATTTAGTTTCTATAAGCTGAAGTTTAAAATAAAACATATATATTTTGCATCAAATAATTTTCAATACAATTAGCATAATTTCCTCTTTCAAAATAGTAAAAATTGTTTGTGTATTTTTAAGATTTTTAATTTTGTAAATTAATTTTTATACAGACAATAACAAAATACTTTTTCAAAGAAATATACCAAGCTGCTTTGCACCAAAACATTCTCTTATTGAAAGTTTTTTAAATTTCTAGTTTATGCAGCAATGTCAGATTTCCAAATATTACAGTCACAATTTCTCACCTCAACATGACTATATTTATGTATTCATAGCAGAAATCTGGAAACAACATAAATCTCACAAACTATATCACTGTGGTGGAGGATAATGGAAGCCATTTCCTCAGATTCTTGCTCAGAGATTTTTGGGACAGGCATGAGAACTCGAGCAGGCTCTTCACCTCTCCCCATTGTACAAGGGTCTCGGGGAAGATGCTCTCCTAATCTTGTCACCTCTGCTCATTGGCTGGCAGATGCAGAATGGGTCCAGGTCCAAGCACCCATGGTAACGCAGGATGCAACAGCAGAATGAGACAAAGAAATCTGTGAGTTCAGGAACACAGGCACAAAATTAGAAAGTTCACATTTAAAAATACCAACTCATATGAATTTTAAGCAATGCTTTACTTTGGCACTTGATGCAATACTTCTTTTTCTTCTTTCTCTGGTAATAAAACATTAAGAAACCAAAGATTTTGTGAAGCGCTGTGCAAACATGATAAATGAAAGTATCATGCCAAAAACATTCACAGTTCAATCACACAGAGCAAAAGCAGATTACAAATGATGACAACAAACCACAAGAGTGAGGTCTGGTGAGCCAGTAAACACATTTTGGTTACAGCCACAAACACATCAGATTTGTTTAGCCTTTCAGTTACATTGGCTCTTCAGATGACTTTGAATGGGAATATTCCTGTATGACATAGGCATCAATAACAAGAATACTATGTTCACTGTTTTTCAGATTGGAAGATAGGAGGTGATCCTTGCAGATATCAAGCAATGGTGACCAAATGGTGAGCAAAACTGAACACTGAAATGAAATCTCTGGCTTGCAGAAACTTGCTGGGATAGACCTTCCATTCAGCAGCAGATTTTCTTTTCTGTATCTGATACTCCTGTCAGCTATTATACTGGGCACATTCTCACAGTCTATTGTTAAATTTGAATAGTAGTTACAAATACAAGCATTTTCAAGAACTTCCTGTTTTTTTGGCAGTTCAATTTTTTTTTCATTTTGTAAATGAGTTCTGTGATTATTTTTATGGTGCTCATTGTCTCAACTTTTTAGCATCCTATTTGAAAACAGTAAATGGTTAGGCTTCATGCCCCATTCTAAAAACTTGTCATTCATGTATGTGTGCTGTGGGATCTGGAATCCATAATATTCTGTTGGAAGAGCAAAAGCCTATGTAGCTGCCATCAATTTACTTAGAAGGCAGTGTTTGGCTGAGCCAGAAAAATGCTTCTTTTGATTACCAAAGTACCAGATAGAAGACTGCTCCACTCCAGAAACACAATTTTGAATTACAATGCCTTAACACTGGTCTTGGAGATGGTTTAATAAAGGGCTTCACATGGCAATAAGACTCCAGAACCTTCTTTGAGTATTTCACCTTACTGACACGTGGTGTTTTACACAAATAATATCAGGGTGGACGTGCTGGGCACAGACAGAACATGGGTGTTGCAGCAAAGCCCACCACTGCCACTGCTCTCATTTATTCAGTTTGATTTGGGGAACTTTTTACACCACTTCATACAAACCTGGCTTTCTGATGTAATCCAAGAACTTCAACTGAGAGGTGAAGGTGCTGTTGAAACATATCATTTATCCATGTAAATCACTGCTTTAGTCACAAAGATGACAATTATAAACCAAGACTAACCATTTGACTTACATATCTTACCAGATGATCACAATTATTTAGCAGATAATTGTTCCTCATTTTATCTCTAATGTTCAGATCAGTATTACACTTGTCTTGAGTCAGGTACCATTTTTATAAGTGCAATGGCAACAGCCTATAATCAAAATGTCATTTTCTTAGTCTTTCTTTTATGATATTTAGACTTAAGCCATCCATAAGATTTTTACTTCTACTGCTGCAACGTACAGCACTAAATAGCAGATTTTAGATCTGGCTCAAACCTTGATGATGCTTCTCTGTGCTGTGGCATGGACTGTTTCTATTTAAGGCTACATGACATCCTCATTGCAATTGCTTGTACAAAGAAATGCTATTCAAAAATTGTTCCGCTCATTTCAGTTGACTTTTAACATGTTTTTAGATCTGCAGGAGTACTTGGCACTGGATTGTTAAAAACCTACTTACAAAATAACGAGGCTCCATGCAACATTTGATTTGAGAACATTGGTTGAATCACAGAAATAGTATAAAAAACCTGTCAACTTAAACACAGCAAATTTGTTTGTTTGTTTGTTCAGCCTAGGGAAGAGAAGACTGAGAGAAGGCCTCATTGTGATCTTCAACACCTTCACAAAGGGAAGCAGAGGGGCAGGTACCAATCTCTTCACTCTCATGTCCTGTGACAGGACTCAAGGAAAAGGCATGAAGCTGATTCAGGAGAGGTTTTTCACACCGAGGGTGGTTAACAAAACAGGATCCCTAGGGAAGTGGTCAGAGCAGCAGCCTGACAGAGCTGAAGAAGTGCTTGGACAATGCTCTTGGGCACACAGTGTGACTCATGGGATTGTTCTGTGCTCTCTGGCCAGAAGTTCAACTTTGATGATTCTTGTGGGTCCATTCCAACTCAGCATATTCTGTGATTCTATGACCTCTGACAACCAGGCAGTTTGGTCAACAGATCTCTGTATCTTGCAGAAGGCATTTAATCAGTTTTCAATCCATGAAGACACAGGTTCTGAATGATACAGCCACTGATTAAATAATAAACATACACATCTTCTGTGTTGGTTTAGGGTTTATATTTTTTAGAGCTGAAAGAGGCAGGAAGATTATTATTCATACACATGACACGGAAGGCTCCTCACAACAGGTTTGTTGAATCCAATACAAAATTACTTATTTTCTATTTTTTTTCCCTGAGAAAAACACTAGCCTTGAAAAAACAGCATGTTTTTGCCACACATGGGCATAAACATCTTACTGAAAGACATTCCTGGTACTAGGAAGCCAAACACAACAAGAGCCAACAGAAGAAGGTCAGACAAGTCAAAAGAAAAATGTAGCTTTTGAAAAAGATATTTTAAAATCAGGACTCATAATTATTTAAAGAAGTCATCACATCAAGTGATGGATTATCTGTCTGTTAACATCTGTAATCAAGATTGTTTCCTTTTTCATATGCTTTCAAATACTTCAACCAAAGAAAAGCTGTAGGATCAGTTGCAAAACAATGAGACAAAGCACTTCATCCTGTGTTAAGGAGGACAGGTTTTCTGGGGCTTTCTTCTGTCCCAAAATACTCATTATTTCTTAAAAATCTGTTCAGTCTTTTATTTTCATGTTTTGTAATTTTAAATAGAACGGTGCTTGTTCAAAACTTTGGGTACCAGCCATCACTCATAAACAATATTGCACAATAAATAAATAAAATGCCCAACTTAAATGCCACCAAGTAAAGCTATAAAGTAATGTCTCATCCTTTTTTGACTTTATGAATACAGTTATTTATTTGCTTTGTGCTCTTGGATTGGTAATACGGCACTGTTTAACACCTAGTTGGTGAAAGGACAGTGGGGTTGAGTGCATGTTCAGTAATCTGTTGATGACACCGAGCTGTGTGGTGCCATTGACACGCTGGAAGGAGGGGATGCCATGCAGGGAGACCCAGATCAGCTCAAGAGGTGGTCCCATGTGAAGCTGGTGAAGATCAGCAAGGCCAAGTGTAAGGTGCTGCACCTGGGTGGATGCAATCCCAAGCACAAGCACAGGCTGAGCAGAGAAGGAATTGAGAGTAGTCCTGAGGAGGACTTATGGGTGCTGATGGACAAGAAGCTCAGCATGACCCAGCAATCTGCAGCAGTTCAGAGCACCAACCATATCCTGGTCTGCATCAGAGGCAGTGACCAGAAGGTTGAGGATTCTGGGATTCTGTCCCACTGCTCCACTCTAGTGAGACCCCACCTGGAGTGCTGTATCCAGCTCTGGGACACCCAACATAAAAAGGATGCGGACCTGTCAGAGCAAGTCCAGAGGAGGCCACAAAGATGATCAGAGACAGGAGCACCTCTCCTATGAAAAGAGGGCAAGAGAATTGGGACTGTTTAGCCTGAGGAAGAGAAGGCTCTGAAGAGAACTTAGAGCACTTTCCAGTATGTAAAGTGGACCTTCAGGAGAGATGGAGAGGGACTTTTTACAAGGGCATGTAGTGATTAAACAGGGTGAATGGCTTTAGACTGAAAGAGGGGATGTTTAGATTCCATATTAGGAAGAAATTCTTTACTGTGAAGATATTGAGACACTGGCACAGGTTTCCAAGAGAAGTTGTGGATTCCCCATCCCTAGAAGAGTTCAAGGTCAGGCTGGATGGAACTTTGATCAACCTCATCTAGTGAGTGCCCATGGCAGGTGAATTGAAATTAGATGGTGATTAAGGTCCCTTCCAACTCAAACTGTTCCATGATTGGAAATATGGAAATGATAAATATTTTTTTCTATTTTCATAATTTTCATTTGGTTTCTTCTTTATTGGCTGACTTTTGCTTGTTGTAGTAAGTGGCAATTATCACTTCCTGCTTGATTTCTGCACGTGGCAGCTTTGTATAGAACGGATTCTATCCCCTTGTTGCAGGACAAGCAGCTTATAAGTCGTATTTGCTCTCCATCATATCTTGCAGCTGGGAAAGTTAATCCAAACTGACTCCTAACAAACTGAAAATGGGTGATTGCTCCTGACATCAGTGCTCCAATGTCAGCTTTTTTTTTACTTTTTTTTTTTAATATCTGGAGAGTCCTAGCTTCCAGAACTATGTAGTTTGTCCATAAGACACTGAATTCACTTTTAAGAGAAGGTTTAAGGCCAGACAGGTCTGACAACTTGACCTAGAGCCTGAAAATGCCAGATTAAAAAAAAAAAGAAAAGCAAAAAATAAAAAGCAAAAAAAAAAAAGCCAGCCCAGTTTTAAGCCACTCAGATGTTTTTTGCTGCATAAGTCACGTTTTTCTAATTCCAAGTATGGACAATACCTTACATTGTGCTTTCTCATGGGGTCCTGTTCAAGAACAATGCCTGATTTTTCATTGAGCTCTTCTCCTCAGTTTTATTTTCTATACAGACTACACAAGTGCTTTTTGAGTGTGAAAAACATAGCAGTCCTGCTCTTTGTGAGCAGAAGGTAGATTGGAGCAATGATGAGCAAAGGGTAAATTCCTGTCATTCTATATGCAGGCCATTTATGGAGAAGCAAATAGAAAAGCTGAGGCTTATGGCAGGAACCAGGGCTGTCCTGGCTGGGAGGAGTGCTGCAAAGAGAAAAGTGTACATTGTGGAGGTGGCTGCATCGTGGGGGCTGGAACAATCCATGTCACCCTTCCAGGACAAATCCTCCAGAAGCAGGCAGCTGTAGGCATGCTCTCCCTGCTCCTGCAGTGCACCTCCCCGCTGGAGACAAGCACAGCAGGGCAGCCACAGAATCAGCCTCCAAGTCCTGCTTCCTAAGAGGTGTCTCTGGGCAGAGGCAGGGACTTGTTTGCCCAGCTGATCATTGTCTTCTCAGAGACAATGTGGTTTTATAAACAAGGTGCATATCTGTTAGGGTGTTCATGGCAGTGAGACATTTCCTATTCCTTTTCTATTTGCTCCCCTAAACAGAGATTTTGTTTGTTTGTTTTAATCTGTTACTAACTGGATAGCAATACAGTAAATAAATACGAGTTTGTGACTCAAGTTCTACTAGTCCTCTGCAACAGAAAATAGGAGCTCTGGGCACTGAAATGTCTATCACTCCTCCAATGGTAAGGACAGCCTCTTAGTCACAGTAACTAATAATATTTTTGACCATAGCACTGCTTTTTATAAATGCATCTGGGTTGTTTATCCCAGGCTAATCCCACCCTGGATCCAATGAGTGCTACAGTCCAGCTACATGCTGCTAATCCTCCAAGGGAAAGCACCCCTACAAGTGTTTAAGATGACTCCTCTGACTAGATTCTAACACTAGTGAGTGCGATCCTTTCAGTGAACTTTACAATGCTGTAACCCCCTGGGATATAGCAGGGACAGCCTGTGCAGGATGAATCAACGCCATATGTCAAGTACTGTTTGTATATGTTTCAGAGTAACCAGGCAAAGTCTTTTAACTTTCCATCCTAGAGCCCGAGCAGTACTTTCCTGAACGTCAGCCAGGAAAATTTTGTAGATTTGGCAGTAGGACTGTGGGAAGCCTGGTTGAAGACCAGCCCAGAGTGCTGGAGCAGAGGCTTTATATAAAGAGAGAGAATCCAAACACCTTCCTTTGTTTCATGCTACAAACGAATACAAATGGAGCCCTGAGATTGCAATCAGGCTCCATTGTATAAGCACAGGCCTTTCCATTACTCCATTACAGCTTTTTGGCATGTAGAGCTTCATTATTTTTAAGCTGGAAAACTAATTAAAATGAATTCTTTTTTATTTATCAGAGTGTTAATGCTTCAGTTCTCAAGTCTCCTCTGGCTTCCAGCCATTTAATTTTGGTCCCTAGAGCAAAGCCTGACAAATTAAGATAAAGCCATTACTTAATGTTCCCCTCCTGAGAGAAAACAAGAAGTATTTCCTGTTCTTATTAATTGCACAAAGTCAATTTCCATGGTAAAATTTCAGCACGATCAGAGCTTTTGCACCCAACATCTCTCTCCTCCCGTGCTCCCCGCTCAGCCGCCGTGGCTGAGGCAGGGAGCATTGCCAGACTTCAGATGGGCTTTCCTCAACACCCTGAAAACCACAAGGTGAACAAAGGGCTTTGCTCAGGTGCTTGCCCTTCGCCGTTTGGAACCACCCTCTCCAGTACCTCCAAGCAACTTTTGCTCCAAGAGTGCTGTGCTTTACCTCCAGGGAGAACCCAGCCCTGGGGATCCTGGCTGTGCCAAATGGGTTAGTCAGAGCTGTGGTATGGGCACTGCCCAGCTCAAGTGCATTCAAAGCAGCCAAAATCCGCCCTCTTTTTTTTTTCTTTTTTTTTTTTTCTTTTATTTTTCCGCCAGTGTGTATATCACAAAAGTTCATGCACTTTTCCAGCAGTGTGTTGACTTAACCGGGACCTGTCCTCCCCAGCTCCGGAGCCTGGTGCCATAGGTAACAAACAGCCCCTTCCCATGGCAACACAGCCTGATGCCGCTGCACCAGGGCAGTGGGAGGACTCCAGAGAGAAAACGAGGTGCTGAGCCTCAGCTCGGGAAAGCAGCCAGGATGATGCAAAAAGTTTAGAGGGGAAGCAGAAAAACAAACAGAAAGGAAACGCAGCAAATATCGGCAGTTGTGAGGGGACAGACAGAGAGCAGCACCACTGTCTCTGGTACAAACCTCACACCCCTTGGCCACCAGAGCTCTGCCCAGCATCGCTCTCCGATGCTCTCTTTATAACATTCTTACATTTAAACAAAGCTGACACCATTGAAGCCCAACTCCATAGCAGAAGTTCACCCAAATATTTTCATAAAGCCAGCTTGTTTAGGGAAGGGCTTGGACAGACAAGGACACAGCTGGCTGAGTGCTGTTGAATTGCATTGTCTAAGATGCGTTGCCACGTTTGGGGCTGAGAACAGATATTGCCAAATGTCTCTTGACTGCCTGGTAGCAGCACAGGGCTGGCTCACTGGGCCAGGCTGTGCCAGTGCCCAGGAGGGATGAATTTGTTCTGTGACCTCCCTGAAGAGTTGGGAAACCTTGTTTCACAGGCCATGCTGGTGCAAGCCCTCTCAAGGAGCCAGAAGCATCTCATACAAGTGCCAGCACACCTCTGCTGTGCTGGTATGTGCCAGGGCCAGCACCTTTATCCCATGCAGGTACAGGCTCTGCCATACAGCCTTCTTCTGTCTGAGTCACAGATCCTGCTGCCTCTCCGGGGCAGCCCAGAGGGGGCAGGAAAACACAGCCCTGAGATGCTCCCAGCCAGGGCCACCACTGAGGCTACCAGGTCCCCCAAGGCTGAGAGCAGCAGATGGCTGTTCCACAAGAGCTTGGGTTCGGGAGGGGACAGAGCTGGAAGCTCCGTGCTCCCGCGTTTCTGGGGCAGGCACAAACAAAAACATCCTCGAGGGCAGATGTTTGGAAAGGAAGCAAAGCACGCAGCTCCACTTCTGCTAACTTACACTAGGAAAGCAGGAAAGACCAGGAAAGCAGCTGAGTGAGGCATGCAAAGAACAAAACCTATTCACCAAAGACCTGCACACTGCTCGAGTGAACAGCAATACCTGTTCACCTTACCCCCTCTCAAAATCAGGTATTCTTTGCTGATTTTTTTAAAGTGTTTCTAATTTAAAAACGTGTATAGGATTTGAAGGTGTCCTTTTAACTACTTTTTTTTTTAAAATGTCACCACTTTCAGCTGAATTATTATTGTATATTTACAGTTTTGTACAGAAATTCATTACACAATCCCAGTTTTTCTAATCTCAGCACACATCTCTGATGGGTCATTTTGTCCTGCCGCCTATTCCTGAATTCCATACAGCTGAATTGTACGGGGCATGTATGCTCTTAAAGCAGCAGGCAAAGTCATGAAGATTGCAAAAAAATGCATCCTGATACCATGTGAGATGATTCAATGGATTGAAACTCAGAAGTGAGCAATAGGGTGAGTCTGGAACACATTTTGTGCTAAAGTGCTTCAGATAGGTTGCTACACAACATTACAGAAAAATTTGTAACAGCCGGTGCTACGTGACAAACACTTCTTACATCAACGTGATTCAAGTAGTCATTTTCACTAACCATACTGAGAATTATATTAAAAAGTGCTATCATTTTGAAATGTTTTTGAGGACAATATGAGAGGCCAGTTTTGCCAATAGCTTAAGCAGATGCAGTTACTGTGCACTTTTAAGTCAACAGGGAATTTGATCCCTTTTAAATTTTCCACATGCAAGCTTTAAAACCCCAGCTGTGACTGTTGTCCAGGGTAAGGTCAAGGGAAAATACATGTTCTCTCTATGTTAAAGAATTTTTTAATGTATTTGTATTGAGAAAACCTTATGCTTGCTTAGAAAAAGCTTCTGCTTCTCTTCTTATTCTTGCTCCCTGAAGGAGGGACTTGAATTTAGTAAGAAGGTAAGAGTAGGATGTACTTTTTGAAGTCCCTTAGAAAATCCCTAGTACACTATATCACATATCCCTGGCAAATTCCATTTCCCACGGGCAATAGAGTTTTATTGGGATTTACACTGTAGTTTCTCCATTGGCTCTTCAGCCTGTCAGTTGCTCTGTGCAACTGCAGCAAAAAGGAAGTACTCTCATAGGTCTGGATGTGAAATCTGGGTGCACGTTAAGATCCCACTGCTCAAATGCTTGGGCAGGGTAGAATCTCTCTGATGATAGAGAGCTGATAATGAAAGAGCAGTAATAAGGAATTATGTGAGAAGGAGAGTTGTAGTGCAGCAGGCAGGAGCAGAGATGGGCATGGGAAAAGAAAAGAGGAAAGAGGGAAATGAGCTGTCAGCAAGATGACTCATCTAGAGTGCAGGAAATAGGGAAAACCTCATTTCTGGTCCTTAAGGCTTCTCACACACTGTGTAGCACAGATTCTTAGCTCTTCCTCACCCCCACCCCTCCGTGCAGTGACACAGTTTAAAGAAGAAAGGTGAAATGCATTCCTGCCTTCTCCCATCTCACATAACACATGGACTGGCAGTAAAGCAGCAAAGATGGACCCCTGGGAGTACTCAGCAGGGAGATACCATTAGGTATTTCTCTATACATAATTACTGATTACTCAGTCCTGAGACAGATGCCAAGATGTTTTGCATCTGCACAGAAATTTTTCCCTGGGGAGCAATGGAGTAAAAAAATCAGCATTCAGTGGTGTTTGGGCATCCAGAGTTTAGGCAGGGTTTAGGCAGCTGAACAGGAGAATTCAAAATCTGCTTTTTGGCTTCCACATCTAGGGTCTATGTTAGAACTTCCCTGAAACTGCTCCAAAATTCTAAGTGTTTCACTTTGCACTCCTGGCTGGTATTTCATTAACTCATGTGTTTATATAACATTAATAGGAAACCATGTCATTTCAAACTGAGTTTAATAAAGACAGGTATTATTAACACCAGCACTATTTTGCTTCTATTTACAGTTTTGATAAGGGGCAAAATCAGCTGGACTGCTAAAAAGGCAAAAGCTTTTCTACCATGAAAATACCACTTACAGCCCCTGTTAAATTTATCATCCTTAGTTTTTTTCTCTATAGGCAAATGAGAAAAAAAAAAGGGTTGGGAATTCTTATGAGTGCATCCAAAGACACAAGGGAAAAAGGGAAGAGACAGCGCCTCGGTTTTGCAATCTTGGGAAACATTATAACCTCAAGGGACTCAATCTTCAATAGGATCCAACATTTTATCATAGAATCAGATGTTTAAATGAATCATTTTGTCTGAATTGCTGCTAGCCATAATAAAAGTTGAGACAATAAAACATTGTTTAATTGCAGTTTTCATGGGCAACCATAGCAGAAAAGACGTAGTAGCATTGGATGATGGAAAATTGTTTAAGCATGTTAACATCTACACATCTTTGATTCTCCACTGTGGTTAACTGCATTTGATTTTTATATGGAAAGACAGCTAAAAGCTTTCACCACAGACCTCTATTTCCTCCATTTGGGGGAAAGGTAAGCTCCCAGCATGAACAGATGTAATGTTAAAAGTGTACAACCACACTGTAAATTGCACTACAGATTAAAACAAACAAGTAAACAAACAAAACAACGACAAAAATAACCTCAACAACAAAAAAATAAAACAAATAGGCAGGCCCAAAGGGCAGCATTTCTTGAAAGAAGTTAACTTACAGGAAAAGATATCTAAGGTCAAAATGTGTGATTTATTGTTGAATAGTTTGTAGTCAACAGAAAAATGCACAGATGAAAGCATAGACATAAAATATGACACTGTGACGTTCTCTTTCTTAATTAATTTTATTCTGGCACTTATTTTCCACAAGGAAGTTAGAAGTGAGTGGTTTTGTGGATGGTTTAGAAAATTTACAAATTATCTGACCACGCAAACTCAGGTTTCAAAGAATTTTCTCAAAGACAGAGTGTTTTCCCTCATGATGCTTTTTTCTTTGCTTTTTTTTTTTTTATTATTATTCTTTTTATATGAGGGATTTCTTCTTTTTTTTTTTTTTTTAGATTATAGTGTGGAGCTTAACATGGAGCAGGATCTGCAGCAGTGACCCTGACATAGAAGGGCACTGTGAGAGGCAGGTGGACTACACACCTTTCTGGACCTGCCAGATTGCTCCATGAGCAGCCCAGGGTGTCCCCCCTGTGCAGAGCACAGGTACTCAGGGGATCATAGTGCTCTGCATGTCCCTGGCATAAAACCTTACAGTGCCCACTTCTTCAATGCTGTAGATACTTCTGATTGCCCAGTCTTAAAAAAGTTATAGGAGAACTGGAAAACAACAAAAGAAATACTACCTACATGATCCTAGCCATAGGGGATATCTCCTGTATCAGGAATAAAGACAGTTAAGCAGACAAGTACAATTCAGCTTGAGAACAGCATGTTGGTGGAGATTTGGTAGCAGTCACCAGTGGCTGAGAGGATGAACAGGGAAATGTTTTCCTGTGCTATAAAAATGCTACTGCAGCTACAAAGAGTTTAGAAAGGAACTAGACAGATCACTAGAAGACATCCAGAAGAAAAGACCACTCATTTCAGAGTCCAGTCTGTCCCCACAGCTATTCTGTGCATTTCAAGCACTCCAGAAAACCCTTTTTCTACATAAGGCCAGAAAAAGCCTCATAGGCCTTATTATTTCAACATGCAAGACAGAGCTTTTCCTACTCTTTGTATCTTCCAAAGCAAGCCCAGCAGAAGAGTGTCGAGGTTATCTCCTTTTCCTTTGCTAAACTGCAAGAAGGGCAATGTGTTAACTCTAGGAGCTGCAGTAGGCATCTAAAGCAATTCAGAGAGCAGGAACTGACAAAAGCTGGAAGCATCTGGGCTCTCTCTAGCTTGCAAACCCTAAGCTGTACCTGCAGTTGCAGGATCCAAATACTTTAGTGATAAATTCCTCCCTCTGGAAAATCCCCATTACATAAACGGAAAGTACTACGTAGGTACACACAGAGGTACATACCAGCAGAGGAATGATGAGTTACTCATAAATGTGTTTGAAAACCTTCCTCCTTACATTTTTTCTGGATACACAGAACACTCATTTCCCTCAGAATAAACCATTTGACAGCTTCTGCTCTGTGTTGCAGCGGTGTGCATGCAGCTGTTGTCTTTGAACATTGGGCGTTTCCTCAAGCATCATATTTTCTGTCTTGTTCTTACTTTATATATCTCTGCCTATAAAGAATCCTGGGAAAAATCACATGAGAAAGTAAGTGGGTTTTATTTCTGTGTGTGCTCTATGATACATTTTCATGCATTTAAGCTCAATCAGAATAAAATCATAAAGCTCTGATGAGAAGGATAACAGGATATTATTTGAATATTATGGATAAAATTAATGACTGTAGAAAATGAAGGTATCTTAAAGTGTTCTTATATCTTGTGTGAAATGCCAGGGAGTAGCAGAGAATAGCTGCAGTAACTATCCCTCTAACCCTGGTGATGTTTTCTGAATGGTTGATTTAGATATCTACATAGTCCAACAGAGCTCTATGACTATTGAATTTAGAATAAGCATACCCAGCAAGAGTTCATAACCCCAAAAATGACAAATTGGAGTGTTTGGCTTTTTTTAATACATAATAATTGGTCATTTGTTAAGCTTTTAATTAATGAGTTCTATTTGTTGATCACCCAGGTGATATAAAATTGTTTGAAGCTTCTCTGTTTGTCAAGTGCAAACCATGATGTGCTGGCACAAGCCATATTCCCTCCAAACCAGCCCAGCATTTGTTTGAAAATCTCTACCAATGAGCCCCCCTCTCCCTCAGGGCTCCCTGAACAGCTGTGCACAGGAACAGGACGCTGAGATTCATGGTGAAGCTCCAGATGAATGCTTTCTGCAAAACTATGCAGCTTTAAAAGGAAACTGGGAGGTCCCTGGAAGGATGATTCCCACCAGCAGCTCCTCTGAACACAGAAGCATGGCTTCAACAAAATTCAGTCACTGCTCTCACCCCTCCAACAGCACTGGCAGTCCTTCCATGACCCCCACCATCCTGCAGCAGAAACCCAAGCAGCAAAATATAATTACAAATGGTCACATACATTTTAAGGGGAGTAAAAATATGAAATATAAGAAAAAGCACCTTGAAGACAAGTGATTCGCAGTGATGGGAAAAAATTGATTGCAATGTATGAAGCCCATGAATCATGTTGAGATCTTCAGTCAGATAAAATATTATTATTATTTTTATTATTTTTATTGTTGTTTCATGTAAGTAATGATTGCATTGCATTTGAAATGGCTCTGTAATTTCCTGTGCAATGCTACCCTTAGGTCTCTTCTATATTACCACTTTTCAATTATCTTTTTTTTTTTTTCTTCTTGAATATATATGTTTTGAATTATTTTTTCATCTGATGTATCAGCCCAGTCTTTTTCAGATTGAATCTTATTTTATTATTTCCTGCCCACATTTCTACAGTTAGTAGTTTATTGCTTTGTAAAGCTGAAAAAATAAAATGAAATAAAATAATGTTCATGTCATGTGTTTGTATTTATATCTAAAGACACATAGTCCTTGCTACAAGCACTTTTTAAAACATCTTAGGGTCATGCTCCAATTCACTATTGTGTGCATATCTGTGCATTCAGATTGGAAAGTAAAGCAAATATAGCCCAACTTTATAATTATATATTGCTATCCAAAAACCCTTTGAATTTCAAGGCATATTCATGCCAAAAGGAGGTGAGTAAAACCCAGCTCTGCCAGGTTAGGAAATGGAGAATTTCAAGGTCAGTGTTGCTCCAGGAAAATTCTCCAGCATTGCTGTTTACTCATTGCAAAATTAAATCACAGTTGTGGAGCACAACTAAGGTTTAGAGGGATGAACCCATACAAGAAGCAGCAGGCAAGGACAAGAAACCCCTCAAGAGGAAAGTCAGACCTCAGACCAGGACCCAGGCATGGAACAGGCAGGATTCTCAGGTGGCACCAGCTACCAAGGGGACCGGGGAGCTGCTTGGCCACCACCTCTCTACATCATCTCAAGCAAAACCGACACAGCTTGACTGCTCTAAACCTGCAGGTTCACTGGAGATTTCACCTACTGAGCTTCCCTTAGCTGCAGGACTTATGACAATTACTGCATAGAAAAATCAGGGACTTCTTTACCTCTACATGCAGCACCTCCATTTAGACTTCAATGAGGTTGTACACAATGAAACCTGACTACAAATCTTACAGAGACTTCTCCACTGCTTGACACTTTTGGCATTATCATCATATTGTCATCAGGCTCATGGTGTGACTCTTGGGACTGTCCTGTTCAAGGTCAAGAGTTGGACTCAATGATCTTTGTGTGACTCTCTCAACTCAGAATATTCTGTGATTCTGTGATTCTGTGGTCCATCCCGTTTGGTCACTTGCCAGACTGAGTTACACTGCTCATCTCAGCAAAAATTGACATTAATTTAAAAAAAAATATTCTCCATTTAACTGGTAATGACTGAGAGTACAGTTGTAACTTGAATTGTTTTAATATTTCTACTAGTGAAAAAGACAAACAAAAAATAAAAAGAAAATATCAAAATTCTCAGGAATAAGAATTTTTCTGTTTTCTCTGCAGGGGTTTATTTTTATCTGGTTGGTTTTTTAAAAATTAAAACTAAAAATAAGTATTATAATGTTTTTACATGGCTTTAAAAATCTATAATTAACTTTTCTAAAATACATGCCATTGAAAACAGATGGCAAATAGCATTTAAAAGCAGAAATTTTATTAAAGCATTTCAGAGGCTATTAAACTGACTGTCACTCTCTCCTGTCTGTGCAAGGATGATGAATGATATAATGAATTGCCTTCATGCCTGCTTCTCAATCATTTTAAGTGAACTGAGACTGGGATGGGCTGTTTTCCTTTCTCAGGTTTATTTTTGCTTTGTTTTCATCAATCAAACAATTTCTGTATCTTCTTTATTTTTAAGGCCACAGGTTCCCTGAAATAGTGTACTAATTTAGTATCACCAGAAAGAAGTTCTAAAAATCCAACTGACTATCCTGGGAATCACTGCAGCAGTTTAATAAGCCTCAGTTTTCTCTTACTAATCTAAAATAAGACTTGGCACATGATATTTGCCAGCTGTTGTACATTTACTGCTTTAAATACATTTTTTATTGTCAATGAAGCGCTGTGAAGAACCCACTCATAGCCTTATTTGGATTAAACTTTACACTATGCCATATCAGATCTCTTTTTTTATTTGCATGTCAGTTTGCTTTGTTCGCTTACTTTTATTGGGCCCAGATATGAGCAGTGTTCTTTAATTAGTACAAGTCATTATATGCCTGGAAAAATCAGATTTATTTCTTCTAAGGTGTGAGACATTTTTGAACATTTGCAAGTGAAAATGTTGACATAAGACTGTCTCTCCACCTCAAAAGAATTGCAAATGCTGTTTGTAATTAATTTCCATATCTCACAGGCTATAAAGCCTGCCACACACTGCAGCTCCAGAATTTCTAAGGTGGACATTATTTGGCTTTGCATGGAAAACTTGCAGCTGCATGTCAGTCACATTTTAGCCATAAACAATTCAGCTGTTCAGCTTTATATCAGGCTAAATCCCCACCCCTTTCAATGAGCTCTTGGAACAAGACTGCACACTTTCCCTGCCCACCCATTTCAGTGAGCTTTTCTAACATGACTGCACACTCTCCCTGAAGTCCCTCACTGAAGAAGGACAGGTTTTCCATCAATCTGCAGCAGATGCAACAGCACAGGGAGAAGCTTCCTCCTCACTTAAGGATGGGCACCTGCCCACTCCTGGGCTATAATGTCCTGTTCTGCACCCTCAGTTGATGCCAATATCCAGCTTCTGCCAGGAGAAGCAAGTCTTCAGGCCTCCATCATGTCACTTGCCCTGATATTCATCTCCAATAATCCACAGGAGGGGCTGAGGTGTCTCTGTCCCTCCTGTGTCCCCTGGGAATGGCTCCTTCCCCACCCATCTGGAGCTGCCTGGCTCCCACCAGCACGGTACAAGGGGAGCCCAGCATCTGTTTGCCCCACTTCTGCCTGTGCCTCAGAGACAAAGCTGCTGCATCCATGTCCTTCATCATGTTTGTTAGAAATGTCTGTGAAAGTAAACCTCAGTACCCAGTAACTGGGCAGATACCGGGAGCATACACTGAACAGCTGGAGGAACAGGCTGATGTTGGAGTGTTTGCAGACTTGGAAACACAACAGTTCCACAGGTCTGAACAGAAGTAACAAGGCCAACCAAAACTGCATGTTTAGGGATTCCAGGTCTAGCATTCTAAATGACTTTTTCTCCATTAGTGATGACATGAGAAGAAAAACATATATGTGTGTTTTATCTCAGTTCAGATCCCAAACCATCATACCTGCTCACAGAGCAAATGCCTCAAGAGAAGTACAGAATTCAGAGAACATTCTCCAATGTATCTGTGTCCACAAAAGTAACATTCAACCAAAACAAAGAAGAAAGCAACTGATGGGCTGCTTGGCAAACATCACTGTACTATATTCCTCATTTTCAATCTAGGCGTTTATAATTTTATAGACAAGACTGTTCTTTGTGAAAGCAACTGCAAATATGTGGGTGAAAGTAGCCACCCTCTCCAAGTCCCTGATGATATTAATTCACAGTGAAAGATCTGTAGGAACATCGTGCCTTTTTCAGAAAGGCTGCACCAGTCAAGTGTAACACATTGGCAGTGAGAGTCAGACAAGTCTTGTTGTCGTTGTTAAAGAAACTGGACTACGGACTAACCATATTTATTCCACAGTTACTGTTGCTCTCAAAGCACAGCAGGAAGAATATCTGTGAGCTGCTGTAGCACTGTGGCCTGAAAACAAAGCCAAGATGACCTGGTAAAAGACAGGGTCATTCTCATTCCCTTGACCAAAATCCTAAACTGGCTTGCCATTGGCCTTGCAGTGACATTCACAGGGGAGATTCTCAGTTGCCAGCCATCTGAGGGCATCACAATATAAAAAAAAAAATACTTTTCACAAAAGATCATTTCTGGTCCACTCTTCCAGATCTTCCCAAGATATAAATGATATCTCTTGAGAATAAGGAATCATGAATTCTCATCTTCTCTGTCACTAAGCAGAGAATTGTTAGCAGCCCTGCTCAGCCCCACAGCAGCTGTTTTACTGATCTTCTTGCCACCAGGTCCCAGGACATCTGAGAAAGCTGATGAGAAAGTAGGTGGGAAGTCCATATGCCAGCCCACCAGTCTGATGTTACTACAGTGCCAAATCTTATTTCCTTGAATTTTCCTTTAGAAAGTTCAAATG
Organism: Cyanistes caeruleus; assembly: GCF_971803275.1. NCBI lineage: Eukaryota > Metazoa > Chordata > Aves > Passeriformes > Paridae > Cyanistes > Cyanistes caeruleus. The sequence goes on along the minus strand of NC_141704.1, from coordinate 24,476,984 downwards.
GGAAACTGCAGAATCTGAAAAATTTCTAAATTACAGTTTTCTGAATCAAGGCCTGGAAAAGCACTGACCTTTAGCATCGCTTGTTCTTGGATGTGCCTTCCCTTTGTGAGTGGTCTATTTGGGTATGTGAGAGACCCATGGGAGATACATATGCAAAGACAAGAGCCTTTAGAAGGCAATCTGCCAGAGCAAGGGATATGACTGATAAAGTGTCATGTGTGAAAACTGAGCGGTTCTTGAAAATTGGCTCTTTCTAACACCGGCTATGATCTAAATGTAAAAAATGTAGAACAGAATCTTTATCTTGTTGTTGAAGGCTGTCTGAGAGATAGGATTTTAAAAGTCCACCAGTATCTTCTCAAAATGTTCCAGCCTGGGATCCAAGCCTAATGGCTCAATCTGATCCAATTTGGTGACCTGCACTGTATAAACACTTCAAACTGATTGAAACTGAGGAACAGTAATCTAGGACAGTTTAGGCAGCCTATAAACTAGTTGTCAGATAGCTCATCCTTTGTAAGCTGGAAAAATGTTCCCTGACATAGTCTTTGCTTTATTGTCTTTCCTTTTCCCTAAAGCAGCAGTGACAAAATTCCAACAGCAATTCTTAGTCACAGAATCAAAGAATTATTTGGGTTGGGAAAGAGCAGTAAAGAGGATTGTGGAAGCTGGTGCTGAAGAGTGTGGGGGTGGGATGTGTCTGGCCATGTCAGCTGTGCATGGCAGCATGGCCACATCAGTGCTCCCAGCTCAGGTGGAGCTGTACAGTCACCAGGGTATGCTGAAAACACTGGGGTGTAGCCCACTTGAGTTCCTGTTTCCTGTTTAAGAGGAAAAAGTATTGAAGTAAAGGGAGAGTAAAACAGCAAACTATAGATTATATTTGCCAGATTAGAAGAATTTCCTTAATTTAGTAAACACATTTGTCTATAACCCACAATTTGGGTGACTTGATGAAAAATATACAGCATTCAAGAGCATCTGTGAATGTTCTGCCTCTCTTTGTGGTATATTTTTTTCAGAAATGCAGGTTTAAAGACTGACGTCTTAAGATATGTAATAGCATTCCCTAGGCTGCTTAGCTGTGCTTGATACATGCAGTGTGCTACATGTAAATGAACACTAAACCACATAAATCTCTCCACCACCTGTAGTCTGCCTCTAATTTTTTTCATGCTTCCTCAGTACTGAGGAGGAAACTGGAAAATCCTTGATCTGCTCCATCTTTTGCTCCATATGGTGACACATGCCAATCCTTGTAGAGCATATCAGTAGAACTGGCTCAAGTGATTGAGTGATTTTTGTTATAAAAACTAAGATAAGGTCTTCTAACTTTTCTTTTATCTTTGTTAATAAAACAGGATAGGCTTCTTGTATTTTTGGCAAGAAAATGAAGCACAATGAAACCTTCCATTTACTTGCAATTAATTTTGCAGCTAATGGTCTTGAAGCCCCAGACTGACATGGAGCTTGGATAGCAAAGGAAGGCTTTTTATTCATTCACATGGAATTCACAGTCCTAAGGATTACTCATGATTTGCAGTGCACATTTCCAAAGACATGAGTGCTTCAGTTGGAGCAGTATCTTCCTTTACTTACTGCTGTCACTAAACCAGTGCCATATTTTTTCTCATGCTGCTAAAGGGAGTTAAAGCAAAACCCAAATGTGCCTTCAGTCCCTAGCTGCCCCTGTAGCACCCTGGAAAATGCCTGGGCAAACACCTTGGAAAGGCAGCCTGCTGAGGCAGAGCTCAGTTGTCTTGGGAAGTCTTTCTCCAAACCCTCCCAGTCTGCTTATCTCAACTGCATCTTTCCTGTGCCAGGACCACTCTCATCCAACCAGCCAGCTAGGGACAGTCTTGGGAGAAGCATTTCAGAATTATTTAGAGTGCAAGGAAACCAAAATAATGCAGGAAACTTTCTGTGAGCTTTAAATGCAAAAATATATGTTAGACTTAGTCTGGTGCTACAGATATTTCACCTGCAATACTGCATCCAGCTCTGGGGCCCTCAACACAAGAAGGACATGGACCTGTTGGAACAACCTCAGAGATGGTACACAAAGATGATCAAATATCTCTAGGGTAGGAGCTCCTCTCCTATGAAGAAAGGCTGAGAGACTTAGAGCTGTTCATCCTTGAGCAGAGAAGGTTTCAGTGAGACCCAGAGTAGACTGTCAAACCCTATAAAGATCCTGTAAGAGAGTTGGAGAGGGACTTTCTTCAAGGGCATAGGACAGGTGAGAACAGCTTAAAGCTGAAAGGGGAGGTTTAGATTAGATACTGAGAATAAATTCTTATGTAGAGGGAGATGAGACACTGGAATAATTTGTCCAGAGAAGATGTGGATGACAATGTTCAAGGCCAGGCTAGATGGGGCTCTGAGCAACCTCATCTGGTGGAAGGTGTCCCTGCCCATGGCAGAGGGTAACTAGATGATCTGTAAGGTCCCTTTCAACCCCAGCCATTCTGTGATTCTATGATTCCATGATTTCATGTGTGTGTGATTCTAAGATTGTCTGAGCAAGGCACGTTCTTTGAGATAGACAGATACTGCTATTTCTGATAATACTGCTTGGAGTCTTCATTAACTCTTTTTTTATATAACTAAAACAAAGTGAGAAAACAGTAATTCTACGCTCTTTAAGGGAAGAGAAATCATCAAATCTCCCTCTTGCTGCCATTAGAGTGCTCACAAGCAAGTGGTTAAAATGAAGAGTGGTGTCCAGGCACACTCCTCCTACAGATGGAGCCTCCAGCCTCTACTAATGGCAGGGATCGTGTTGCAAGCAAGTGCTCACACATTTAGCAAAAGCAAAACATTACCCTTGAGTAATACTGTACTTTGAAAAGAAATGTGTCACAGGCATCGCTAATTTTAAAGCAGGAAGGAATTCCATGTATTTCTCAAAATTGCAACAGAGGATCTGTGTTCATGGATACACATAGACACAGATACACACACAAGTTATGAAATGCAGTTAATTCTGCCCTTACTCATTACTGGACTAAATAATGCTGATATACTTGATCCATATTCAGAAAATTCTTATCCATTATCTTAACTCTTTAAAAGTCACTTATTCAACTTGAAATGCAACATTTCCTCCTCTTCATTTGGCAGACAGTTTGGATGAGCTGGTAGAGAGCTAAGAGCCATATATAATAAGGATTTTTAATTTCCTTTGTGAGAAAATTGTAGTTTTACAGCAATCAGTGCTAAAAATGGAAAAAAGTCACAATATTAAGATGTAATGTGTGACCAGCACTCAGTACATTAAGACTCTCCATAGGGTTTAGTTGTTTTACTTTAGTCTGCTTCACAGTGCTAGTTAACCACTAGCATTCCGCTATTGAATCTGGGACACTGACTCCACCAGAAAACCTTCTGATTTACACTGCTGTATAAATATTTTCTATTTCTTCAACAGTTAGTATGCATAACTTTATACCTTTTATTGATAAAGTCTTACTCCTTCTGGAAGCTTGTTGTGAAATTGGCAGCTAACAGCCATTCTTCAGCTCAGAAATTCCTCCCTTCTCTGCTCCAAATAATTTTTCTGATATTATTTCTGTTGATTCCTTTAAAATTTGTGTTCATTAATGGCAAAAATACCTGAAAGGACCTTTCCAAGTTGTTGGTCAAGAGAAAACCCAAAAATCTCCTGTGGTACAGAGAGGGCAGCAGCTGGAGGTGTGCAGCAGCTGTGAGTTCTGCATGGGCTCTGCAGAGGCACTGAGGCTTTGCAGAGGAAGAGTGAGCTGCTATTGCCATTTTTGCAATGGAATTTTCTGACGTTTCCTTTTTAAATGGTTTTGCTAGTCACTGATGCCAAGGAAAGAAAGTTAAAAGCCAGCACTTACACATAGCATCTCTCTATCAGAGGAGAGATTTTAAAGCTATGGACTAAACAGAGATCCTCTCATCTGGAAAGTAATGTCTTACTGGAACAATAAGTTGTAACAGCTTATTTATTTTATTTAATAAAAATTAAAATCCCAAAGAGTTTAGGGAATATTTTGCTATTACATTTTACTGTGAAGTAGAAAGGAAGTAAACTCAGCAGCAGAATCTCTGGGCAATATTCTCAAACAAGTACTTTGAAGCAAAAAGCATATGACTCACCTCCCGCTGAAAAACTTGTCCTTCCCTCCTGGCACTCCGCCACTGATGTTGTTACAGCTGCTTCCGTGTGGCATTTTCTGGACCACTGCTTTACTCCTGTTAGAATAGTTCTGCTGCATTTGTGGTCAGGCTGAAGTGCATGAAATTTAAAATGTGAGCGCAACGGAGAGGAGTCTTTGCAAACTGTGTCACCCAGCCTGGGGCACCAGGAGGAATCCAGCCAGAGAACTTGGAAAGGCCTCATTCCTGTGTCTGGGCTGGCAGGGCAAGTGTAGGAAGACTTCTCTCCAGGAGGAGGCTCCTAGCTCTTTTGTCCTAACACAGATTTTACCTACACACTAATTTCCTATTAATCTTACCAGGCTCAACAGAAGCATCTCATGAAGAGATGCTTAAACAACCACATTTACTGCAGATAAAGAGGAAAAATCAGAAATGTTTGGAGCTGTGTTGGAAGGCTGAGAATCAGCAAGGTCTCTTGACTTAAAGAACAGGAGAGAAGAAAGAAATTCATCTTTATGAGACTTGAAATGTTAGTGGAAATTAAAAATTAGTAGAAATACTGACAATTTTTAGATACAATATAAATTGATTTTTTTAGATCCTTTTTCACTTTTTTCTTGGGGACACTAGCTGACAGATGGATTTCCTGAAATTAAAAGGAACAAGAAGTAAGAATCATGGAATTATAGAATGGTTTGGGTTGGGAAGGGCATTGAAGATAGTTGGGTTCCAAACCACCAACTATGGGCAGGGATGCCATTTACTAGATCAGATAGCTCAGGGTCCCATCCAAACTGGCCTTAAACACTTCCAGGGATGGGTTATCCACAACTTCTCTGTCAACCTATTTCTGTCTCACCACCCTCTGAGTAAAGCATTTCTTCCTTACATCTAACCTAATCCTGCCCTTTTCCAGTTTTAGACAACTGTCCCTTCTCCTGTCACCACCTGCCCATATAAAAATTCTATTTTCCTCCTTCTTGTAAGCCCCCTTTAGGTCCTGGAAGGCCATGTGAGGTCTCCCTGAAGCCTTCTCTTTTCCAGGCTGAACAACCTCAGCTCTTTTGATCTGTCTCCATAACGGGTGTGCTCCAGCCCTCATATCATCCTTGTGTCCCTCCTCTCTTTTCTAAAGTAATTAGTGCATATTGTCCTTCCATGTCTAAATTTGCAGACCTTGAAGCAGGACAAATGATCAGCCATTTCAGTTGGATTTGGATCCAGATAACCTATCATACAGCATGAGAAAAAGCTGCAGTTAGTAGATGTCCTGTCTTATACATGACTGCATTGATTTTATACATTCTACAAGACAGCTAATTAAAAATGTCTGTCCTGTGAGATCAATTGCCACTGCAGGAATACAGGTAGAACAATCTGAAGACAGGCAAGATTTCTTCATTCTCACACAATATTTCAGTGCAGGTGATCTGGCTGACGACACAGAGTTCTCACTCTGCAAGTCTGGAGCAGAAGACCCACAAGTGACCAGCTGTACCTTCCTTCTGTTTGGGGCAGAGCCACTGCTCAGCCACAGAATGAGTGACAAAATGTCATTTTGGATCCCTTACTCAGAGTACCAAACCAAAGCAGAAATGATGACCAAGTAAAGGATTTAGGAACAGTCTGAACATAGTCCAAATATCCAGGTGAGCACATTTAAACTGTTGTTACTTGAGACTCTAATGCAATCGCTAATCTCACAGAAAAAAAAAAAAAAAAAAAAAAAAAAAAAGAGAGAAAAAAATACTTTCATTATTAGCAGGCATGAGCAGCATACTAACCAAGAAGTCAGTATTACATCAAAATTGTCAACTGCCACAAACTTATTTCACTCCTGAAGCAACTCTACTGACATCACCGTAAACCAACAGCTACTCCAAAGACCTGAAATTCATTCCATGGCTTCTTTGATCAGTTGAAAGTAGTAGAAGTCCCAAATATTTTGCAGGATTGCATCTAAACTGGACTTCTGAAAAATAAACAGAGATCAAACTAACAATAATGTTGTTCAAAGAGAAGTGCAAAGAGGAAGGTTTCCAACAAGGGTACAAGAATTTCAAACCACACCTCTGGGTTTTGCAAGGGCATGTTGTCACCATGAGGCTAAATTGCTCACCTTCAGGGTTTGCTTGCTGGCCACTTCAGACTGAAGTAAATTGTAAGTCCTAAAAGTCCTGAGTTTGCCTCATCTTACAGCTGTGATTCAGATGGAAAGTAGATAAAACCTTCTAGATTTATCTGGTCTTTGTTTGAAAAGATACTTCACAACAGTTACTTAAGTTTTTAAAGATATGCCTTCTGCAAAATGTTCCCAAAACTAATATATATAGCACACAAAGGCAGGTAAATAACTGCACATTTTATCCTGCTCATAATCAAATTATGAAGGATGTTTAAACAGTAAGTGTGCCTAGAAAAAATTTAAATGACAATGGCAGTAACACATAGAAAACTTTTGCTAGATTTAAAATTTTTTTTTTGACCCCTTATTTTCCTCAGCCAGAGGGATACTGCTTCAGGTTATCTGTTGGTTAAGGTATTATAAACCAAATAAATGAACAGTTGAATGACCTATAACAAAGCTGGAAGAAAATAAGGATTATATATTTGGGGATTTTGTTTGGTTTTGATGATACTGCTTCCAAGTGATGATTACTTACACAAACCTATGGAACTCAGGTGATGTTGGCTGAATGACCAGAAAGGTGTTACACTCCACCTGCATAACATACAAAGTCCCCTGCAGAGAACTAGAAAACTGCAATTTACACATTTATACATTTATAGGAGCCACTTCTTATTCCTTATAAAGATGATAAGATTTTTCCTCGTTACATATTGTATTAAACAAAAGTTGGCAATTTTATATAGCCTCAAAGATAAAGAATAGGAAACAATTATACAAAAAAAAAGAAAATGGAAAATTATTTATTTATTTCTAAAAATAATTTAGAAGGAAATTATGACAAATTTAGGAATCAGGTACATATTACCTACAGGAGCACTAAAATTCCAGGCAGAGGTTTAGTGGCTTTACTTCATTTTTTGTCTCCTACGTAGGGAAGGATTTCTTGCTGGTACAGATTGCTGCCACCAGCCACACAGGCTTCATGGAGCCTGCTGCTTATTTCCTTGTAGATGAGAATTCCCCTGCTATTTTTCAGTTTTGTTTTCAAGCTGAATTTCCAATCTTCTCTGCAGTCTGTGCATTGCTCAAGGTCAGGCCACACTCTGCTAAAATAGCAAAAAATGTGTAATGGCTATATTTTACTACAGTTGAAATGCTGTTCCCTAACAAGCTGTGTATGGAAAAGCCTCAAGGCCAGTGAGACAAACAAACAGAAACTCAAGTAAAATAAACACAGTAAACAGAAACCTGTGGGTGGAGACATATGGAAGAGTCAGATACAAAACAGGGGGAGAGTGGTAAAAACACTGCTGCTGCTGTCCTGGCAGGGGAACACCACAATGGCCCTCTCAGTAGCCACATCAAAGTGTAGAAAAAGGGAAAAAAAAAAAAAAATAGGGGTGAGAAACCCAGGAGAAGAGTAGCTTGAGACTGTAAATAGAATTACCTATGGAAAGAGCTCAGAAGCATAAATAGTTAAAAGCGACTGAGAATTCCAGTTGTGCTTTTTTGTGTAAGAGTTGGCCTCTTAGTAAAGCTATAAACTTCACAGTAGTTCTGTAATGCTCCTGTTCTGCTTATCACCTTCATTCTGCAGTGTTTGCTCATAGCAGTGATCCTCTGAGTGTGGGGTACATGAAAGCTTCACTCATCTCTGCTCTGCCTTAAACTTCAAAGAGTTGGCTCTGGGTACAATTTAAAATCACTTTCTGTAGTAAAGCACCATTATTATCTAAAGCAAAGGGAATGAAAATCCAGGGGGAAAAAAAAAACCAACCAAAAAAAAGCCAACCACCTCCATAATATGGGCTTAGAATCAGCAGGTTAATTTTCTCTTGCATGGATTTTTTTTTTCCCCAGAAAATATTTTAGGGATGTTGATGTTTTTACTAAGCTTTTCATTTAGAATGACTCATAGCTGTGGCTTCCTATAACAGAAGGGATTCCTATTTGGCCTCCCTACAAGCCACCTCCTTCCATTTACATATAAATCAGATGCAGGAAGAGATTAGCAGCTTCATTCCAGTAAGTGGGAACAATCCAGGTCCTCTGACATTCACATTTAGCAGGTTTGTAAGGAATTATGATCTGTATAAAAGATTTGGAGAGGGGAAAAGCAGTTTGTTTCTCCTTTCCAGGGTAAAAAAAAAAAAGAAAAAAAGAAAAAAAAAGGAGTGTTGCTTGAGCCAAGGATTATGACAGAAAAACTGAGTGGAAATCCCAGAAATAAAAGCAACCTGTATTGACTTGAAAAGCAACTGTGCTAGAGGTAAAGGGTGTTTCTGATTTTTCTTCTTTGGATATAAGGAAAAAAATGAAGTCAATCTGCCAGGCTTTAATAGGAATGAGCTGCCCTATTAAAGGACCGATTTAAACAGAATATAAACCACTGAACTTCAAGGACAAGGGTCATGCTGTTCACAATCTGGACTAGAAGGTAAACAGAACATGGATTCAGCAGAGAAATACACAGCTTCAGCTGTATGGGTATAGGATCTCCCTACATAAATCATCTACACTGCATAAACACACACAGAGTACTATAGAAATGCCTTATTAAACATACACCCTGTTACATACACCATGACCGCTTTTTTCTGCCTATTTCAGCTCCCCAGGGGCTGACTGGGTATTCTCGACCCTTGTTGGCCATCTGGAGACAGCAATTACACCAGTGCAAAGCTGGTATAAATTTGCATTAGAACATTAGAACAAAGCTATTATAAACTATTCCCACTGAAATATGCGTTTATATCTGACCACAGAGTTTTGCTCCAGTTCAGCTCAGAAAACTAGGGAAGCAAAAACCTCTTCCAAAACAATTTCATTTGAATGTCCTCCAAGTTATACACTTCAGCATTATAAACAAGGTTCGCTTGTGAAAGTGTATTTAAGTGTCTTTCCAGGAGGTCAACATTTAATACAGGTGAATTTGCAAGTCAAACTTTACTTTACAGATTTTTGTCAGTATAAACATTTATAAGGCAGATATTAGGATAACTTGATCTGTTTAGGAACTGAACCTAAAAGAATGTTATTTTTAATCTGCAAACTTACTTACAGGCTCTTAGCTACAAAGACCTTTTCCTCAGAGTTTTTTCCAAATACCCTGATGTAACCAGAATTTGCCAGAGACTTTGCCTATATAACATTGCTTTGTCTGAGATCACTTTCTCAGAAGGTGGGAGGAGAGATGAAGTGACACGAAATCTAGCTGCTGTTTATAGATGTCAGTCTGGTTCCACACAGTGCTTTAGACTTGTTTGGTTTCCAAATGCCACCTCTGTGCTTGCATTGCCCTTCTTTGGAACTAGGGTGCAACTACTCCCCACTCCCCAGGTAAGCTGCCCTAGGGAGGGGCATTTTTTCCCATGCAGCAATAGTACTTGGCATGCAGGGGCTTCAAGAGCAGAGCAGAAACAATGGAGACACTCCAAAGGAGGGGGAATCGGGGAGGAAGGAAGCACAGAGAGGGGGAAATGGCAAAAGAATCACAGGACAGGTGAGTAAAAAAGCTGATGAGCTGCTGCTGGTAAAAAGAGAGCTGACAATTTCAAAACTCACACTTCATTTTTAAAAAAATATTCTTTCTTTTAAAAATTAAGTTGAACAGCATTTTTATGAAATGCATAATCACTCAGTCTTAGTCCTTACAATACATTTTTTCTTTCCTTTGCCAAAGTAAAGCCACACATTAAATCACTCTACCTACTCTATGGATGATGTTACTATCTAATATAGTAGCTTTCCAGAATTTAGCTATCTCTGGTTTTGGGCCCATAAAATATTACAAAGAGTGATTTAGATTTTTGGCATTGCTTGTTATGGTCACAAGTGCTCATGCCAACAGTTCTCCAGAACAGATTACAAAAAACCTTACAGCTGCAGTTTAAAGGTATTTATATGCAAATCATTCATTTGCAGAAGGCAGATGTCAAAAGAAGAGGGAACTGAAGATTCAGGTATGATTTAGTTTTCTGTTCTCCCTGTTTTTTTCAGGGCATTTCAAATTAAAAAATAATTTATTAGGTTATTAATAATTAAAATGTTAATAATCAATGGCAAACAAAAAAAAAAAAAAATAGAAGACCAAATAAGCTAAAGACAAAAACACCAAGTTACCAAAGTATGATATACTAGCCTACTGGTAAAAACACAGATAAGACTTTTGTTTCGTTTTCTGCCAAAATCAGGGAAGTAGAAAACTGCATAAAGTTCAGCCATGGACAAGGAATTTTTTTTGTAAATTATATCCATAGCATTTAATGAATGAATAACAGAAAATTAAGCACATCTTTTTAGGTGAAGCATGGACATCCAGTCTGCATATTATTTGCTTTTATAATATGAAAAGGAAATGGTAACAAGTATCCAAGCTAATACCTTTCCTGTAGTCAAACAGTTCCTCCTCAGGAACTATGCAATAGGATACAATATATCATCATTCATCATCTAAGGTATTAAATACAACTTCACCCACATCACAAGGTCATGTCTTCCAATGGTCATTTAAAAAACCCAGAACTTTGGATTAAAAAATAAATATGCTGGTTTCAGAAAAAACGGGTCTTATTGTAAGAGTCCTGAGTTTGTGGTATCTTGGGGATGCTCAGATTCCTGCATTTCTCGCTGCTGTCCCATGTGAATGCAAGAACTTCACAGAATCTTCAGAAAGTTATATTTACAGTTTCTTCTTCCTCTTCATCAAGGTCAAAGAGATTTAAAGGTACTCAGGAACTCACAAAAGCAGGATCTTATTTATAATCTTCTCAGTGCCAGAGCAAGTGTCAGCTGGTCTTTGATCCTGTAAACAGAAAGATCTCCCCATGAACTCATTAATAAGGGCTGGGAACTGGCACTTTTCCTGGCCCTGTGCCTTTCTGACTCAGAAAGAGCCCCAGGCTCAGCACCTACCTCTGTGGTCCCTGGAGATATAAGCTCAAAGATAACAGACTGACATTATAAAACAACACTGAATTTCAGAGTTATGTTTTTAATATTTATCATACATAATTTTAAAGTTACGGACTTTTCCCCCAACACATCTTGAGGCTCCATCCAATTTTAAGAGGTACCCAGGTTTTTCCAGATAAACAGTTGACTGTGGGTGATGCAAAGGCTATATGCAATGGATGCAGAACCAGATGGTCTGCTCTCTTTGCCTGCATGGGGGCAGAGGGAAGCAAAGACTGTGCTTGTAGAGACAAGCCCTAAAAGTTAAAGCTCGCGGTCTCCAGAGGAGAAAAGTAGGAAGCAATTCTCATTTGGGTGGGACAGCACATTTTGAAAGTGATTGCATCAGGAACAGGAGAGCACTTGTGTGCAGAAAAAAGTGTCTTACCCTCCTCAAGAACAAAAGGAGGAAATACCATCACTCCTTCCTTTGGAGGTATTTTGACAGCATCAGATGGAATATTTGTACAAGTGCGTGAATATACTCACAGGCACACATGCATAAACACATACAGGCATCTGAGATTGAAGCTGCTCCATATTCTGGACTAATCACAGTATCACACCACCTCCTGCCCCACTCCATTGAGGAAGATGGAACAGGAGGGAGGAAGAACAAAGATGAAGAAAATAATAGGGATCCAAACAAATAAATTGTTTCCAAAAATGACATCCTTTTGATGCTTTATTTTACGCTTCATCATGAGTTTCCCTCATCACCTTAGGAGAAGTATGAACCTTTCGGCACCCTCTGTTCTCCAATAAGCATTAAAGTGTTTTCTTTTTCACTTGCCTTAGCACTGCCTTTTATTGGCAGTCCAGAGGCTTACTACATTCCTTATTTCTGAAAAATTTTTAATGCTTTTTGACATCCTTGCCAAAAATAATTTCAACTGATTAGTCATCTTATGTTTTTGTATCATGACCATTATTCAAAGCTTTTGTTAATTTGCTAAATGGGCCAAAATGGACATACATATTCATCCCACTGGTAACAATGATGCATTCAGAAGAGTGCACGCTGCAGATGTCACACTGAATCATTCATATCAACCCAAATCACAGGTGGTGGCATTGCCCAGAAAACACATTACTCATTTAGAGGTAACTTAGACTCTGATGCTTACTTGCCAAGCTGTTTTAATATTCACACCTAACCAGAGGTTTCCCAAGCTGTTTACATGTTCACTCCTAAGAGGGAAGCCAAGTTTCCCTACAGCTCACACATTACAAGTCATGTGGGAGTTCTCCTGCCGGCCTTTTCTTTGGGTTCATGCTTGCTTCATCTGGACTATCAGTAGTTCTTCTGCAGTAGGAAGGATGGAGTGTGACCCCATACCTGCCTAGGGAAAAGACTGGGACATGGGAGGGGGCCATCACTTCCTCAGGATGTGGAGGAAACTGAATCAGATCTTCCACTTCCCAGGGAAGTGCTTTCCCCCAGGTCTTCAGAACAATATGGCCACTGCCTTTCCCTCTTCCCTTGCAGACCTGAGAGCGCCCAAACTACTTCTAGCAAATCAAGCCCTTACAGGTAAAAGCCCTGAACTGATTCATTTAACCACAAACTGAGGCCCTGTCATCTGTGGTAATGCCACTGAAGGTATCCAAACAACTTTTGGGTTTAAGATAAGTGTTGGAGCACCTACAGAGCCCAGGTATGCTTTACATCAATTGTCTAGGAAAGTCTAGTTCCTTAAACTGGGCTTGTAAAGAAACATTAGCGCCTGAATTGTGAGTCTGCCATTAGTTTCTCTGACTTCATTCATGTGCTGTGCAGAAGTATGGGCCTGAGCATAAACTGGAATCCAGACCCAGAAACGGCTTTAAGGTAATACTTGGGGATTGCTAGAAGAGAAGGTTGGAAACCATGAGCAAAATTCAATATGAATCTTAATGTATGACCTTATTTTCCATGGATCACAGCAAGGGTGAGAGCCTCAGCATGTTCCAGGGAGTCAGTGAAGAGGCAGTGTCTCCATTAATGCTAGTAGCTGGCTCACTTTCACAGAAAGCTAAAAGCAGCCACAAAGTCAACTATCTTGTGATAATTTTCTAGAATGTCTGTAATTTAGCACTTAACTCAGATTAAATGCTAATAGGGACTCTGTGTTTATATCCCTTCCTAATTTCTAAAGGCACTTTATAACAGCTTCTCTAACAAAATATTTGTATCAAGAAGCCACGGAGTTTCTAGGTGGGGTAACGTAATTTCACTGATAACAAATCGGAGGTAAAAAAGTTAAGACTACAGAGGTTTAGTTACTGACACTAACATTCCTTTCTTACCTCCTGCCAAATTTTAACTTGAGGTTAAAAGCCAAGATTGGATGGAGGCTCAGAATGTCCTGGCTCTCCTTAATCGGGGTCTTCTTAACATTCTGAATTAGCAAATATTTTCATGTGGGATCTTCACTTTCCTTTCTGTAAAATAAAAATTAACTCCTTAAAGTCAAATATAAATTATCCCCTTTTTCTTCTCTGCATTATATTAAATTATGGAAGGCGAATTTTTTTCTTGATGCCAAAGTTGTTTGGTTTGTTTAGTTTTGCTTTGTTTTTTTTTTAATTGCAGCTCATTTGAGTTGTTGAAGAGGTAGTGAATAGTATAAAGTGAATGGGAAAACAAGAAGGATAAAAATCTGGAGGCCAGTCTAGCTTCCATTAGCAGTTTCAACTGAAAAAAAAATCTTCTCAGCTATTTTTCAAATTCATTAGATCACACTTTATCTTGGAAATTATTCTTCAGATCATTTCAGTACATTCTTAATCAGAACAAAATAATTAATGAGCAATTTCTCAATTGTTCTTAAAAAAGATCTGGAAATCTAACAGTTAATAAATTTAGAAGTTAACTAAAAATACTTTATTCTTTTTTTACTATTTAACAAATAACTAGGGATTTTTCTCATTTTTTAATGACTCAGTGCTTGTATTGTATTGTATTTCATAACAAGAAGAAACTTAAGTGTAGAGAAGACTGAGTCATGGTATTTTCTATTTGGTAATAGGACATGCCTTAATGTCTTAGACATGGAGACTTTTCCAAGAAAATGTGCTAAAAGCAAAGTATTTTGCCTTTATGCCCTTGAAGTCATGAGCTTTTGAATTCACTTAGAGAAGGACTGGAAAAAGAATGAGAATATTTAAATGCAATTCTGTGAAGACCATATATTTAGAGGTAATTTAATTTCCATCAAGTCTTCTCTTTCTTATATCCTTGCCATGTAGAGTTTTGTTTAGGCTAACTGCTATTAGAAGTCAAGTTAATACGGGTGAACTATGTACTTTATGTTGAATATTTAATGTCTAAACTAGAATGCACTGTTCCCAAAGAGCAATAAAAATATCTACATCTTAAGGGCATTTTAATATTCACATTTGGAAAGTATTCCTCTCTTCACAGCTGTTATCCAGCCAAAAAAACAACACACAAGCACAGCCAGCAGCTTGGAGTGGAAAGGAGCTATTTATTTCCTTGCTACAGTCCAAGGTGTTTTCAGGACTAGTGAATACAGTTTCCTGTTTTTAGACTGCTCTTAAAAGTGGACCACTGGGGAAGCAGCTTATTCCAAAAGTTGCACTAACTTCAGAGTGACCGTGTTGATTTCCCTAAATTAGGCCTGGTTTATGTTACCATGGCCCAGTCTGTTTTATATTTTTCCAAACAACACAAAGTACTCGATGCATGTTGAAGTATGGATGCAGCCATACTGCTGATACGCAACACTGGGAACAGCTTCAGGTTTGTGAAGCCTTTGGAGTGACCAGTGTGACTGCAGGTGGCACTTGAGACAGAAGTAGGTGTCCAAACACGTGTCTTCATCTTCTGCACTGCTCTCTGTCATGCCAAGAAAGCAGCATTTTTTGACAGGTGCCTTATTGCACCACAACTTTCAGTAGACTATTGGCAAGCTCTTGGAAGCCAAGAAATTTATATTTCTTCACTGATAGCTCTTTAATTCATTGATAGTCTTTTAGGTGCTTATATAAAGAAGTTTTCTCAAAATATATCTCAGTAAATTGAAGGATTTCTGGAAACTTACAAAACACAGGTCCCTTTGAAATGAACTCAATGCAAATTTGAATGTGTTGCCATATTTCAGTGTTTTAAGAAAGTTTTTTTCTGCAGGCAAGTATACTGCTTGAAAGAATCCTAAATCATGAATTGATATTTATCCTCATAGTCGATATTCTGATCTCTTCAAATGCAACACAGAGTTATTACCTCCCTTTCCACATCATTTACATGAGCATTTTGTTACTCTATATTATAGAAATGCCCTGGGCTGAGTTTTCTGCTGGTGGAGAAAAATAAAATGTTGTTTCTATACTAAAACAGCCCACACATTTACAGGACTACAAACTTCAGATTCTTTTCAGGTACTGTGTAATTTAGGGCTGAGTATAGTTCCAGATGGGAGTTAGTAAGCCTATTCTTGATGTTTTTCCACCTAGTTGCTTTATTTGTGGTATCACATAGCTGCTGTCACGCTTGCAGGATGACATTCTTGCAGGCTCAGCACTACAGCTGAACTATAGCCCATCTTTCTTTGTGTAACTCATACCTGAATTAGATTTTGAATTCTTATGACTTCAGTACTGCCCAAAAATCACACAACTTCAATTGTAGCATGTCTAATCATTAATAATTACACTTGCAATAAACAAAATCTAAGTATTTTCCAGTAGATTAAATTACACAAATTATCTTGAGTAATGATCAGGTTTAAATTTCACTAGACCTAGGGGAAGCACTGCTCTGTAAGATTTACTGGTGACTTAGTTTGATTCCTGTGTTTGAGACACTCTCTCATGCCTTTATCTAGAAACCATCCACAGAATTGTGTTTATTCACTAGGTTAACATTTATTTGGAATGTATATTATGACCAAACAGGAACTGATAATAGGATGTAGTGTTTTTGAAAATACAATCCAATGAAAGATGTTCTTGAAAGATCTTGGTTTTCCTCTTCTCTTCTTCAGGATGTGTGAATTCATTCAGAATTCAAGTTTTAACTTTGCTGAAGGAATTTTTAACATTTAAGGTTTTAGTAAAATTTTCAGATTGTGAAAAACTGCAGAGCATGAGCTCACCAAATGACAGCATTTTGAACTATTTTTCATAGTGTGTTGCTTCATTCTGTCGATACTCAGCATCCCCTGGGCATCTGGAGAGAGTGCTGTCCCTGCAGAGATTCGCTTGTCCTGCTTTCTCTGCTAACTTGTGCAAGCTGAGCACGCTTTTTATCCCCTGAGGAACAAAGGCTGTTTTCCTATTGACAGATCCAGAACCAGGGAGCAGAATGGGACCCTAAAAAGGATGATCAAAACATGATTCTGAGAATTTCTCATGTTAACTAGTTTTCTTGAGAAAAATACATAAAGTTTACATGCATAAACATAGAAATATATATTGGTAGGAAAAGCGTTTACTGTAGCAGTGTCTGTATTTAAGAAAAGTGCACAATATTGAAGAGTTCAGTGTATGGGACAAGAAAAACTTCACAAATTCATCATTAAATGAATTAATGAGGAATCTACCGATTGAACAGCTTCTCTGCTCTAGCTGCTATCAGACTGGAAAAAAATCTACAGTTTTCCATATAAATTTGAATTATATTTTTGTCTGCTTTCTAGCACATATTTTATAATCACACAAACTGATTAAGAACTCTGTCTAATCAGTGGCACCACACAAAATCTTATGGTAAGTATTGTGGAAAATATATTTCCATACATGTACTAATAATCATCATTAAAACTCCACACAGACTTCAATTTTTTTAATAATATTGTTTATTATTATTATTATTATTATTATTATTATTATTATTATTACTGTTGTTGTTTTTGTTATCAGTGTAATTATATTCTGAAAATTCCATCCTAAAGATTTCTCATCCCACCTGCAGTAAAAATAGGTTTCTACCTCTGGATTGGTTCTTAAAATGAGAAAACAATTATGTTACAAAGAAAAAAGTAAAAAAAAAAAATTAAAGATGGCATAATGAGTAATACTAATACCATAACACATTTTGATAACATAAGAAGAAAAAGAAAAGATTGATTTTCTTATAAATCTGTAGTTTTATAATTATAGTCTACACATCACATATTCTGAGGAAATGATAGAACTTCCTGTTCTTTCACATCTGGAACATTAGTAAGCTCAAGCTCCAAAAAAACAGAGTCTAAATAATTTACCACCCTGTTTATTTCAAAGACCTCCTTCCAGAATTAAAGGAAATCTATTTGCATGTTTCCAAAGGCATTGTTCCTTCAGTCTGTGATGTTCATCAGTCAGGTTTGCTGCTTTTGTTTTTGTAATCTAAATAAATATAGTTCAATGGTTTGGAACTCCATGGTTATCCCAGTGGATTCCTCTGTATCTATTGTGTAAGGCAAAACTAGGGGAAGCAAACGATGACTAATTTTATGAACACAAGATGATAGAAACAAGTGGAAACCTCTACATTCTGCTGTAATATGCCACTTTTTAACACTTTCGTAAAGCCTAATGATCCAATAGCTCTTGAATCTCTCACAGATACATTTTTATTTTCCATTTTCACTGATCATTTCTAAACTTTTTTAAATTAATTTATTAGGTATTGCTAGAAATCTGATAAAACACCGCTCATGTACTTGTGGTTGGTATTTGCACACAGGCATCCACCAAGAAATAAGTAAGATGACACCTAGGTTGCAATAATTTGTTCACAAAACCATGGCCAAAATAAAAAACAAATGTTGAGGTAAGGGAGGAACAATGACTGAGAAACACAGTTTGAAAAGTGAAAGCAAATGGAAATGCAGCACAATGCACTGAGAGAAGGTGTTATAATTCAAACAGGTTATACTCTAATATACTCTGAGTTTTAAAAGTATTTGTAAAATTGGAAGAGTTCTGCAAAGCAACTACAGCTTAACTAGAATAACCTGTACCAATTTCTGTGTAGTCTTCACTTGTTAATGGTTTTCACAATAAAGCAAACATTTAAGAAGGTTAGTACCTTGAGCAGGGCTTTACAGGAATGAGGTTTACCATTTGGTGGAAAATCATATAAAATGTGTTTAAAAGTGTAAACACAGAACTTTAAAGTTTCTTATTATTTCTCATTAATCAGGACATTCCTACTAAAATAGTATTGAAACTCCTTTATACTTGCTGTAAGCAAAAATACATGAAAATAAACTTCATTTGGTTGATGCAACCTGGATTGTGACCCAACCCTCTACCTGCTCTTCCATTGGAGTCAAGGTGTCTCCACCTTGGAGATCCCAGCACCATGCACACTGCAGAACTGAGCCTAAGGCTAGGCAGATAAAACCATGAAAGACAATGTAAAAGTGAAACCAGCTATACAACAGCTGGGTTTTACCCTGACTCTGTCCCTTACACTGACTACAGTAAGCAGACATAAATTCGCTCCTAAGGGTATTATAGCCTGAATATAAAACACACATCTAAAATAACTAGCCAAATTTCCTTCTGAAGAGCCTCTCTTTCTACTAACTGTAGAACTACTAACTTAGGTTAAATGTCTGGATTATAGAAGTTCCACTTTTATTGTAGGCAAATTTGGAGGCGATTAATACTGAATTATCATGTTTTATAATTGGAGATGGCCACCATTTTACCCGATCCTTTTGTGTGCAGTGGCTGTGTATATTTAAGTATGTAGCTGTTGCCACCAAGAGAATCTCAGAGTTTCACAATACCACTGAAAACAAAATTCTTTAGGGATTTCCAGATGATATCTGGAGTTCATTTCCATCCTGAAAACCACATGTAGAAGACAATGTTCAAAGACCCCTTGGGAACTCCTTCTCACAATGATGCCTAATGCAATATTTGTAGTTCTTGGGAACTTTTTATTTACAATTAACATATGAAATGTGGTAGCATAGAGCCCCTTTGATCATCATGCATTAAGTCACCATCAGAGTAGACACAGAGATCAGAGTGTTTCAGCTTATAGAGGAAAGGTTTGAAAGACAAAGGGCAAAGTCTGAATTGTCCTTAAAGTTGTGTAGAGTACCAGTGTACAGTGAATGAGAAGGGTGGAACCATTTCCTTGAGTAAATTCGTGATTTAGCCCCTGAACTTTGGACACTGAGAAGCTCTGAGACTTAAGAGCACAAAAGTGGCAGCAGAAATAGTTAAGATGGGAAGTGATTAAGTCATGAACAATGAGAGGTTGGAAAGAACTGCAACAGGCCATTGGGAAATAATGATTACAGCGTCAGCATTGAACTGCCAGATGTGTTTTCTGCTGAAGTGGGACCCAGGATTTCTTCGTTGTGATGACAGACATTGATAAAAATGTAATATTTGGCTCAATCATTGGACAAAATCTAAATAATTTGGTGCTGCCACACACCCACTTGGTGGAGACATTTGTGCTCTAGGTGTTCATTAGTGCTGGATCAATCAGCAATCATTCCTCAAAGTAATTTTCCTTGTGCGTGGTGAAGTGCTGTCCAAATGGTGAACACAAAACAGGATAGTGTCCTTAGCAAAATGTTTCAAGAAGAAGAAACATAGCAAAACTTCACTGTTAAATCGATACAATATTATTAGAAAAAGGGGACTCACTCAAGGGAACCTTTCTCAAGACTGAAGCTTGTGCAATCTAAAACTTGGAAAGAGATTTTGACTGAGCAATCTGCTGACCTTTCTGTGACATGCTCTTGGTAAATTCTTTGTGCCAAAGGTACTGGAGCTGATTTACTGTGAAGCAAGGAAATGTCTGTTTAAGAGACACCCAAATTTCATGAAAAATATTAATTTTCTATTTTTACAGGACCCTAGGAAACTTACACAGGCATCTCACATTGTACAACCCCAAACCTACCCGATTGTTTCCTATTGAACAATTAAAAATGTTCCACAGACACAAATTAGCATTACAGATGCTAAAACATTACCAGTGTTCAATCAGTGAACATGTCCTAGGCAAAATGTTAAACATATGCTTATAGGGAATGTTGGGTCAGGAAAGGTAACCATGTCATAGTCCTCCAGCTGCTCCAAAAGTCATTTAATGGAAACAGACACACACTTTCTACAATAAAAGCATTGGATAATGCTTTCTCTTCTCTCCTGTAAATGGAATTGATCTTTCATTTTCACACTAGAAGACAATTTTTAAGCCACTGTTCATACTCTAGGATTCACCAGTTCAATATTTTACTCTAATGTTGTCATCTCAATAAAAATATTCTCGATGTGACTACATGCACTCTTAGGGAACATCATGTATGTCACTACTTGAAAATGCTTTAGGTGTCTTTAAATAAAAACTTTGCTTGGTGAAAGCAGGTTCTTTAGAATAGATAGCACCACTTAAGCACAGCCGTGGCTCTTAGGGTAAATCCAAATAGTTCTGTCACAGGACATTTCATGAAGCCATGCACTTTTTCTTTTGAATTTTAACATGAGCATATTACTTTAAATTAACAGGGAATAGTCCCTGGCTTCATTTCAATGCTAGAACTGCAATTCAAACCATTCCTCTTGTTGGCTTCTATACAGGATGGAAACATCTTCACTGTCTGCATCAGCAGTGCCTCCCACACAAAGTCCTGTTGTGTCCAGCCTCACAAGGGTTGTTTCATCCATGGGACTATGAAGAGCTTCTAAGCTGCAGGATCCACACACCCAGTCCCCTCTCAGGAGGATGCTGTGGCTGCCCTGTCCCTCCCATCACAATGCTGCTCCCACGGGAAGGCAGCCTACCTAAGCTGACTAGATAGGGGTTGCAGCACATTCCTGAGAGATCCAAGATATAAAACATATAAACAGAATATAAGGGCAGTACAGCCCTTATTCTATTCTCAGTTACCCAGACATTAAACAACATCCAGACTTCTATTGTGTAGGGATTGTATCTTGATGGGTAGAAGAACAAAGAAATGTGTCAAAACATACAGGAGTACTTCTCCGGACATATTCGCGTTTTTTGGAGTGTTAATTAGACAAGCTCAGGTGGCTTTCACTGATTGTTTACCCTTGAGGTTTTCATTGGTTTATTCCATAAACCCAACTACACATCTATCCATTCACAGATTTTTTAAAACGGGTGCTCTTTGTTTCAAGGTACAGATGTTAGTATAATAAAATGCTAACAGATCTCTCCATATGAATAAACAGGAATCAGTGTTTATTCATGATACAGAGAATTGTGAAGGGAATTCTCCTAATTAAAATGGTAAACTAAGCCAAATTTAATTACATCTTGAAAGCCAAAGGGAAGTATGCTACTATCTTATCCTGCAGGACACAAGATAATTTAAAAGAACAGTGGCATGCCAGTGATAAAGTAAACAGAAATACAAAATCAGACTAGGCATTAGTATTTGGCATGCTTTCTACCTATAGAAATCCAT